>NW_026851624.1:0-434460 GCF_026571515.1 Ruditapes philippinarum
TGGGGGGTTAAGGGCCTGGGGGTTTTTAAAAAAAGATATTTGTTATTAAAAAATCGTTGTTTTTTTAAATTTAAAACCATAAAAAAATCGATCGTTTCAAATGTTTTTCTTAGAGTTTTAAAATCACATGCAATTTTTATTTTTCTTTTTAAATTTTTCTTTAAGTTTTTTTGGAAATTTATATTCCATTTAACAAGACTTTGATTTAAATAAAAAAAAAAAGAAAAAAAAAAAAAAAAAAAAAACTTTGTTTTTAACAATTATTGTATGATCCCAATTTTACAATTTTTTTTAGCCCTATTTTAAAATTTTTGGGGAGTTTAAAATGTAGTTTATGGGTTTTCCCTTTTAAATGGGAAATGTTTTTTTATTTTTTTACATAGTTTGCTTTAACTAGCACAACGGGTGCTTTTTGTTCCCCGAGCCCGTATTTAAAATTTTTCTAAAATTTGGGGTTTATGAACAAAAATTTTTTTTTTGCTTTTCAGAGACGAAAACGCATTTTTGCTTTTAAAAATTATTTCCCTCTAAAATTTTTTTACTTTTTCCAGTAAGCATTCACGTTGAAAAATAAAAAAATGAATGAAATTTTTGGTTGTAAAATAATACATGTGGGGCTTTAAACCAAAAAAACGAAAATTAAAATTTAATTGATTCTATTAATTTAAAAAAAAAAACATGTTGTTTTATTTTTAAAAACATTTTCAAACTGACTTTATTGAAAAAATGTTTTGGGTAAATTAGAATGTTTTTAAATATAAATAGTTTTTTTTTTTTGTTTTTTTTAAACTTTTTTTAATGCAAGTATTAGTTTTCTTTTATTTTTTCCACAATAAAATTGCTTTGTATAAAACTGCATCAAAAAAATATAAGGAAAAATTTAAAAAATTTTAACACTGAAAAAACTATTAAAAAAAATCGCAACCTTCTCTGTTCTGCTTTAATGATATTTTTTAAAGGCAATTAAGAACCCAGTGACATTTTTTTTCATTTGAATTTTTTTAAATTGAAAGGTTTTAAAAATTACTGTGTAAGTTGTGCCCATTGTTTTTTTAAAGTTTGTTTTTTTACTAAAATATCCCTAAATTTAAATACAATAAAAAAGAATTTGGTTTAAAGTCTGTTTATGCTCTTAAAAAATTTGAAACCAAAACTATTTAAGATATTTTAAAACCCCAAATTTAAATTTAACCCAAAAATTACAATAAAATTTCTCTGATTTAAGAAAGTTCAACTTTTTTTTTTTTAAAAATGTTTACAATTGTTTAAAAAAATTAATATTTTTTTCATAATTTTTAGGGGATAAAAAATGTACTTTTTTGTTTAAAATTCCCGGGGCTAGGCGTTTAACCCAAGGATTTTATCAATTCTTGAAATTCTATCGCAAGGTTTTTTTCCCCCGAACCTATAATTATAATGCAAATTGCAAATTGACAGAATTTAAAAAAGACCCCTCAAACTTTAGATTTCCCATCAAACCGTTCGAAAAAGACGCAATTCAAGTATGGAATGCTGTTTAAACAAAGTTTTTTATGGGGTTTAATATTTGACAAAATTAAAAAAATGAAATAAAAAAAAACCCCCCTTTTTTTTGTTGTTTTGAACCGTTCAAAAATCTTAAATAATAAATTTCATGTAAAATTTGCGCGCTGTACAATTGCCGTTCCCGTATCAAGAAAGGGGTTCTTTTAAAATTTTTTTAAATTAAAATAATGAATTAGAAAAAATTTTAAAAAGGGTTTAAAATTTTTTTTTGGGGGTTTTTCGGTTTTAAAATCAGTAGGGTAAAACGTGTCATTTTTACACGCAAAACGCACTTTTAAACACGCTATACAAACGCACGAACCGCTATACGGACGCAGGGTTTACGCACCCCAAAACAAAACAAAATACGCCGGGCCCGCACGCAAAACGATATAGGGCAAAAAACAAAAATAGGGCAAAACGTATACGCACGCAAAACGCAGGGCAAAATGAAAAACGTTTCAAAACGTTTTTAAAAATTTTCGTAAATCTTTTTAAAGGGTTTTTTAAAACTTTACCCTACATAAAAAATTTTGTTTTATCAATATAATGGTAGTAGAAATGTATTTTTTTAAACGATATTTTTATTTTAAGAACTGAAATGACTAAAACCTAGCACCAAAAATTAAATTTTTTTGTCACGCCTCAACAAATGTTTTTAGAAATATTTATAAGCTATCTTTCGCTAATATCGAAAGTAAAAAAGTTAGGGTAGTCTAAAAGTGTTCCTTTTTATGCGCAATCGGATAAAAAAATACCCTTGAATTTACACGTAATCTTTTACGTAATAGTCCAAATGGGGGCCGGGCATTGAAAATGAATTTCCCAAATTTTTTTTAAAAATAAAAGTGTAACAATTAAATTCAATGGATTTTTAGGCAAAACTAATTATTTAAATGAGGTACATCATAAAACCAAACGAAATATATAATCGAGTGAAAATAAAAGGAAAATTTAAATATTTTGACGAAGTCACGAAAACAGATTAAAAAAACAGGAAATTCCCACCACGGATAACATTCAAAGGGGAAAAGGATAACAAATTTAAAAGGGAAAAGGGGTTCCAGAATCAAGAAAGATTAAATTGCTGGCACCCAAAACGAATTTAAAGTTTTATCCTGTAGTTTTCATTGGGAAAGTCGGGAATTTTATTTTCTGTTGTCGCCCCTAAAAACTTCTCAAAAAAAAAATTGGGAAAATAAAAAAAAACAATAGAATTTTACTGAAACCCGTGGAAAACGCTAAAAAAAGGTAAAAAATTTCCCAAAGGGGATTACAAAATATGAGTAATATAATATTTAAAAAAATAATTTTATTTTAGGTTTAAACTGTTTAAAAAGAGAGGAAAAAAAAGAAAGGGAAAAAAGGAAAACTGCAATGGTTTTTTTGTTAAATTATTTGAAATTTTCAAAGGGCGCCCCAAAAAAAAGTATTTTTCATATTTAAATTAAAATTTAAAATTTTTTTGCATGGGGTTAATATGTATTAATATGCTTTATCAACCCCCGGTGGGCCCTGGGAATTTTTTTAAATCCCGTAAATAGGGGATTGAAAAAACTGTGGGTTTTAAAAATTTTACGTGACGTCATTTTTTGGTTATACAAACATTTGTAAAGACGCGCTAAATGTTAGCGTTTTAAATATAGGGGGGTAAATGAAAAATCAAATTTTTTTCTCTTTAAAAAGTCTTTTTTTTTTGGTATTGAAAACAGTAGGGGGAAGTTCCAAATTTACCCTTTCAAAAGCACATTTTCCCGGGAAAAAAAACAAAAGCAAATTACATGCTATAAAAGAACGATGTACCGGAGCTTTATGAAAAGAAAAACGCAGAAAGCACGCAAAAATTTAAATCCCAAAAAAATTACGCAAAGCTTAAAAAGCACGCAAAATAGAAAAAGTTTCTAAAACGGGAATAAAAAAATTTTCCTTAAACCTATAAATTTTTTTAAAAACTTTAGTAAAATCTATAGTTTATTTGATTAAAAAATTTTAGCCATTCAAAGTTTTTTAAAAAGGGTTTATGGGTTTAAAATAATTATTTATGTCCCAGGTTAGAGCTGGGAAATGATAAACCAAAACCCCGAAATTTCACTTTAAGCTGGCACAATATTATTTTTTGTCCCGGGGAGCCTAACAAATGATTAAAATTGGGAAATTTTAAGCCCTCAACGCTAAAACATGCAATTTAAAAAAGATTTTAAAAGGGTCGTTTTATTTTCACATTTCTGAAAAAAATTTCTTTGGGTTTTTACCCGGGGAAACTCTTAGATAATAAAAATTTTTCGAAACCGTTCTGGCGGGAAAAAAAAAAAAACGGAAAAGGTGAAAATTTTTGCAAAACATCGCAAAAAATCAAAACATTTATATACAGGTAACAAAATTTAATTCATGATTTTTTTAAAAAAAAGGAAAAAAAATACATTGCAGACCGCAAAACCCAACATCAGGGTTCTCATTAGGGTTTTTAAAATGGGGGTTCCCTGGACTCCCAACCCTGAAAAATTGGAAATCCAAAAACGCGTTTGCAATTTAAATGTTTCAGATTAGTCATTAGTCTCACAATAATTGCTGATATTTTGAATTTCAAGGGGACTTCCAAAATTTTAAATTTTTTCAAAAGAAACTCTGAAATACAAAATAAAAATAGTAAATTATTGTTTTTTTGTTAATTTTATTAAAAGGAATTATTTTTATATTAATGGGAAAAAACACATGGAAAACCCTTTTTTTTTTTCTCAATTTTATACCAAAAAAAATTTTTTTTGGTTTAAAAAATCTACTCAAAGACAAAAAATTTTATTTGTAAAAAAAAAAAGTAAAAGGAAAATAGGCAAACGTTAGCCCGGGGTGAATAGGGGAAAAAACGGGTTTCGGGTTCACGCAGTGGTGTAAGAGTTATCCGATCGAAAAATTATTTTTGCAAAAAATCTTTTAAAAGGGGGCAAATTGAAAGGTATATTTTTTAAATTTTTAAAGTTTATTTAAAAAATAAAGGGAAAATTCATTTGCATGTTTGGTTGGTTTAACCGGGGAATTTTTCGAAAAATTTTTGGGGTTTTGGCGACGGAAATCGCCGATGTTCCGGGTTTAAATTTTTGGATAGAATTTTAAAAACGTTGTGGTTTCCTGGGATTTCGGCACCCAAAATCTTAAAAAAATTTGAAAAATTTTTGGGGAAAAAAATGAAATAAAGCAAAATTGTGGGCCCAGAAAATGCCGAAAAAAATTTGAAATCATTCAAAAAATTTCACTTTTGTAATTGGGGAAAACAGTCTTTTTAAAATTGCGGGGGAAAAGTTTGAAAAAATTCCTTTTGCCCGGGGAAAAAATTTTTAAAATTTTGAATCAACTGTTGATCAAAAATATAAATTATTACCCCGTGTTATATAAACTGGTAATCAAACGCGTTTTTTAATTTTAAAAATTTTTTTCCCGAAAAAAGGGCCTAAATCTAAATAGTTTTCAGGACTTTGCACCCCCCTGGACGTTTTCGGCCCTGAAAGTTTTAAGCTCAATTTTTTTAAACCCCCTTTTGTTTCAATTTGAAAAATTATATAATAAAAACCATGGGATTAGGGTTTTGATATATTCTAACAAAACGGCATTTTTTCCCTATTGAACATAAAAAACCCGAAAGGGGTGTGTTATTAAACAAAAAGATGCAAAAGTTTGACATTCTTTTTTTAGACAAAGTAAGTAATCATTATTTCATGTGAGGTAACAAATTTAAAAAAACTGGGCCCCGCTGAAATAAGTTTTAAAATTTAAAAAATCAGGGCCCAAATTTTGGGTTAACAACAAATGCGGCCAAAATTTATTTTTTTGATTTTGTGGTTAGAAAGGAAAATTTTAAAAACCAAATCAGTGATTTTAAAACCTTGATTTAAAAAAACATATTTTTTTGTTGAAGTGCATTCCCTTTTATCCCCTCGGGGGTACAACCCCCGTGATTAAATTCCCCACATCCGAACTCCAAAAATTGATGTTATTTTTAGCGATAAAATCAAATGTTTTTGGGTATATTTTTTTTTTAAATATAAATTTTAAAAATAAAAATACTTGCCCAAAAATGATTGAATAAAAAAGATTTCCGGTGTAAACGTATAATTTTTAAATTTCCCCCGGGGAAAATTAAAATCAATTTTAAATAATAAATTAAATAATCCCAAACAGTGATTTTTATCAACAAAACATCATGTTTTGGGGGTTCGGATGCGAGGGGAATTTTTATACCCAGGAGTGATATAATGATGCGCCATCCGAACGAACAAACATTGATTTTATCAAGCGATAAAATCACCTTTTTTGGATTATTTAATTTCAATTCTAACACGAACAACAACAAATAAATGTTGCCGTACTTGATAGATAAGCAAAATTGAGGCCTTATTTGGTTTGCCGTACTTATTTTTCTGGGCGTCGGATTTTTAGTGTTCTACATCAACGTGTTAAATGACGTCACCCCCATGGGTCTAAATAATAGAATGTCAAACTGTGCATCTGTTGGCAATAATAACACACGCACTTTTCTTTCTTCTTTGTTCAATAGGGAAAAAAATGTGGGTTTGTGTTAAGAATTTGAGTTTTTATATGAGTTCTGAAAAAATTATCAGCTGTAAAACTACATGATATATATGTTTTATTTATTTGTTTTTTTTAAAATTGAATTCCATAAAAAGATATATTGATAAAAAATTTTTAAAATAAAGATAAGAACGGGTTATAGAATTAAAGAAAAGCCCAATGAAATTTAATGAAATTTTAAAATGTTATATTAAGAAAAAAACTTCATTTTTTGGGCCCCCAAAATCACAGTAAGCGAGAAAAAAATGAAAGGGAAAATGGAGAAACTTGTCAAACCTCTGCACCTCGATCCAAAAAAGTGCCCCGGAGGGGGGAGTGTTGGACTCCAATAATTTTGGGAATCATGTGTAAACCCCTAAAAATATAGGATTTTCCAAAAGGGGCAGCGCATTTTAGAAAAAAAAATTTTGTTTCCAAAAGCATTGAAAAAAAAAATTTTTGACATTTTTTTGCACTATTATGGGTTTTGATATGCTATATTTTAATTAAAAACATTTAAATTTCCCTAAAAACCTTCCCTTTTTTTTTACTGTCACCCAATTAAAAAAAAAAAAAGGTTTTCAGCCTCACCGGACTTTAACCCGGGACCCTTGGGGAAAACGTTTGCCATCAAACCCACTGAAACCTTTTAAATTTTAAATTAAAGGGTGCTTTCCAAACCAAATTTTCCCTAATAGTGAACAGTTTGGGAACCCTTACTATTCCCCCGCTTTATTGAAAATTTTTTTCCCGGGAAAAGGGTACCCTGAGTGAACAAAGGGAAGTAGGATTTTGGTTTTATACCCTCCCTTTACAGTTCCCTTTTGGAAAAAGGGGATGGTAGGAAAATTGAAAAAGGCCCCAAATTTCACATATTTTAATTTCAACGTTTTGGGGTCAAAAAGTCAAAAGGGTGAGAAAAAAATGCAGGGCCCGACTGGGGCTTGACCCGGAACCCCCTTTAAAACAGTGTCGAAGGCCCGACTACTGGGTTTAAACTATCGTCTGCTTGAACTTTTTCCCTCAAAAGTGAAAAATTCTGGCTGTAAAAAAGAAAAAATATTTTACAGTTTTTCTTTTTTGTGTTTTCCCTTACCATGCCAGTAAAAGGGCCCTGACGGGGGAAAGGGAAAAACTTCCTTATTATATGGTCTAAACCCCCCGTCCCGCATTATTAAAAACCAAATTTTCCCTACCCTTTTTTTCTTTCCCAAAGAAATTTTTGGGGGATTTTTTTCCCAAAATCAATCCCAAACAGATTTTAAATTTTTTAAATCAATATTTTAGTAATATGTTGCCTTCTAACTAAAAGGGGTTTTAATTTTCCCAGGAGGTTTAATAAGGTTAAAATTTTTTAAAAAAATGTAATTGTTTTGCTTCATCCCTAGAAAAATTTTCCCATCTTTATTTTTATTTCAATATAATTCAAAAGGGGTTTTTTATTTTAAATCAATTAGATGTAGTAAATTTCTTGAATATAACATTTTTTTGGTTTAACCCTTTCTTTGTTTTAGTTGACCCGAAGGGGTTTAAGTTGGTAAAAAATTACCCAAAAATTTTAAAAAGATTTAGTGTTTGGGAAAGTTAAATTTTAAAAAGGCATTATAGAAAAATACCATTATTTCTTTTAAAAATTTAATGAAATTTTTTGGGGGGTTTTCCCTTTTATAAGTCAATTTGGGTGTAGGGATAACTTAAAAAAATTAAAAACTATTTTGCTTATTATCTTTGTTTCATTTACCCTGAGGTTATAATAAAAGGGAATATTAAATCCCCTTTTTAATGAATTAGTTTTTGTAAGCTTGGGATAGTTATAACAAGGAAAAAAAGCCCCTAATTTTCCTAATTAAATTTAAAGTAAATTTTTGAGAATATTTTTATTTTTAATCAAATTTGATAAGCTTGTTTAAAATTTAAAATAAATTTATTTATTTTTGCACTTATAAAATTTGTTTTTAAATTTCCCTTTGGGGTGTTTAAAAAGGTAAAAAAACCCCATTTTATAGTGAATTGGTGTTCTATCCTTAAAAAGAAGGTATCTTAGGAAATTTGAATAAATCCCTTTTATTTTTTAATGAAAATTTTTTTGGGGCTTCCCTTTCTTTAGTCAATTTTGATACGTTTTTTTAATTTAATTGGGTAGTTAATGTTCCCTTATTTGCTTTTTTTTTAAATTTTCCCAAGGGTCTTATAATTTTTGGGTAAAATTTTATATTTTTTAGTGTCAGATTTAGTGCATTTTTCCCTTTGGGAAATTTTGGGATCTTAGTAAAATTTGCCAAATTTCAATTTTGTAATGAAAAATTTTTTAGGAAATACCTTTTCTGTCAATTAGAAAATGTTTTTAAAAAATATAAAGATTTATGTTGTATAAAAAAATTCCCGTATCATTTCCCAAAGAGGTTTTAAATTTTGGTTAAAAAAACCCCGGGGTGTCAACATTTTATGTTGCACTTCTTTCGTTAATTGTGGGGTCCACATAGAATTTTACTATAACATTTATATTTTTTCATGGACAATTATTGAAATCTTTCTTTTTTTAAGTCATCTTATTAAAGCTTTTAATTAATGAAGTTTATTTGGATTGAGTTATCAATTACATTACTTTTCATAGGGATCTTGTGAACTGACTACCTATGAAGCATAAAATTGATATTGAAGGAAATTTTAAAATTACAATCCAATTGAAATTGTACAGGTCCCAAAAGATATATACGGTAAGCATGCAAAATGGGTTTTTGTAAAAATTTATATAAATACATATGTGATATTTAAGTATATTATAGTTAGAACTTTATCAAGTTATGGGGTTTATAACTTACTTGAGGGAAGTTAAACAAGTGACTTGGGACTAAAAGCAACCCATCTAAAATCACTGAAAAAAAATCTTAAAAAATTATATTTGGGTTTTATATTTGGGAAAAGGGTTTTATACTTTTTAAATTAGCCCAAAAGGGGACAAAAGGCCCCATCTCGGGGATTCAAGGGGTTTTTGTTAATTTAAAGATTACGGATTGATAAACCTTTAAAAATATTTTAGAATTAAAATACAGAAAAAAAAACAAGGGAAACATATATGTTTTCAAAGTGGGTTTTTTATTTTTGGACCTCATATAAGATTAAAAATTTTTTTGAGCCGCGTCACGGGTAAACCCAAAAAATGGGGTTTTTGGACCGCTGGATCCCCGGGGCCCGACTGCGTCTGTTCGTTCAGGTTATACGGTTTGTAAGTGAAAAGTAAAATTTTAAAACTCACGGGGCCCCAAAACAAAAAAAGTTTGTCTATGCCTTGATTATGAGCTGACAGATAGGGGATTTTGTAAAAGGGTGGCTTAGCCTGTCTGTTGTGATTACATGTCTAAAAAGTACAACATGGTATATTTTAGCCATCATAGATTTTTTTATCTAGAAAAAAAATCAAGCTATTTTTATTTGTTACAAAAATATAGAAATAGTACAATGTACAATGTTTAATTATTTAAAATGTTCACTATACATGTAACAAATAATGGAAACTATGAACAAATGTCGGTACAGCTGCGGTACGGTATTTTTAGAGGTCACGGGTTCGAGTCCATGTCAGGATGCACTTTTTTTCTCACCTTGTGATTGGACATACATTTGTATAGCCCAGCTAGAAATTAATTCACAAATGCTAAGTAAACCCTGGCAAATTCGGAAGAAATATTTGCATACACAGTAAGGTTTTAATTATTTAGTATTCCAAAGTTAAAAAGTGGTAAGCGGGCCCAAAAGCTCAAAAGGAATCAAGAAACCCCCGGGAAAAGTTTTTCTGGTGTCAGGGGGGTTTGAGTCCCCCCCCAGGCTGTTACAATATAAAACTGTCCCAAAAAAAAATAGGAAGGAACTGTTTTAAATAATTTACCCCTAAATAGTATTCGGGTTTGGATTGGACAAATCCCTTTTATTAAAAGTCAAAGTGAACTTGAATGGGGGTGGGGGGCTAGTCTTTTTCCCTATTTTATTCTTAAACTTAAAAAATTAAAATATTTGGGAGGGATATTAAAAAATGTTTGTTTAAATTTAATATCAAAAAAGTTTTGCAAATTTAAATTTGTAAATTTATCTTATGCGATGTAAAAAAAGGAATTAAAAACTAATTAATTTTTTGGCCCTTAAACCCTGTAGAAACTGACCTGTAATTCATCCGCAGGGTCACAAACTTTAAAAATTTAATGTAAAAAATCACAAATTTAAAAACTTCTTTATATAATATTTTTATTCTTTTAAAAGGGCACAGAAAAACCTTTACATGTTTTTAAGAAACCCAAAAAATTTTTATAATATATTAAGATATTCTTTTACTTCTCAAAAGTAATTAAAGAAAGCTAAAAAGCTTTTGACGAACGCAACGCACGCTAAAACGTTTTTTGGGAAAAAAGAAAAAACGCCGCTTTCAGACGCACATAAAAAAGAAAAAACATTTCACGGAAAACCCCAAAAAACGTAAAAAACCGCTTGTAACGATGCAAAGCTTTAAAAAAGCCCTTTCAGCAAACCCACGTTCACGTATACGCAGCACGTTACACGAAAAAAGGAAAGCACCCAAAAAAGCTATATTTTTGACAACCCGAAACGTTCACCCTACTGTATGTGGCATTTTATCACTTTTCGTGAAAATATATTCCATATTTTCACTCAAACGAAAGAATATCCTCTTTATTATTTTTTCTGCTTTAAAGTTGTCACATTCAACATAATAATCAACATATACTTAACAGGATTTATAATTATTTAAGCCGGAATTCTGAGGGAGACACATCTACAATTTTGAGATATTTCTGTATAAATGGATTTGTGACCGGATGCCATACTGACCTAATTGTATCTTTGTGCAAACCTGTTGCTTCTTTAAAACTGGAATATATACAAGTAAATAATATGTTGTTTTGACTGAAATGAATATGAACTTCTAAATTTATACTTGACCTTCAGTATTAAAATTATGTGTTTACATCCATATTCCAATGTAAATCAAATCTAAGTTCTAAAGACGTAATTAAATTCATTGTACATTTAAGAAAAATTGTGTGTTTAAAAATAAGTCTAACAATATATTTTAATAATAAAATCAGAAAATTGCCTCGAAATTAAAAAGAGCATGTCTGTAGACTTTTCAATTTCCACATCTTCCTCAAATGCCTCAAGAAAAATAAGATCGAAATTGTTTGCATGACAAGTGTTGATGTTGTCGGAAATTACATTTGACGTTTTCAGTGCAGTGTATAATGCAGTTAATTAAATTTTGTAAAATCAAGGGTTACAAAATTCTGGGTTATTAATAAACAGAAATTAAAGCTGATGAAATTACCGTTATTAAGAAGGTTATCTTCTCTATATTCCTGGTGAAAATCAAGTATCCTCCAAATGTTATGATATTGAAATAATGTTAATCATAAACAGAAATGAGGTACAAATTCTTAAAGCGATATCTGTGCTCGGGATAACAAGTGTATTACACAGTTGTTTGAACGGATACGGTTCTAGAAAACACAAATCGCACGAAGATATATCTATTATATCTAAAGATGCAATGTTGCCTAAAACTTGGAAAAAGTAAATATCAACACAACAAATCAACATACACATTAATCTTATCAACCTGACAAACAAGTTCATTAAACAAACACAATATCTTGTTAAATCTTAACTGGAAATCCAAAGAGGTTAGAAATTAATCTCTATCGACAAACATAACCCTGTTAACATTCGGTTTTCTGGAAATGCTCGTGAATTTTAAGGAGCAGGCGATATTCTATGGTGTCAGTTTTCTGTTTAAATATGTTCTGGATTTGATCCCGCGTGACCAGAAGACGGCAAACAGATTTTTCCCACGATAAGTGAAAAGATTTATTTTAGAAATTAATATATAGATAAAAACATTCAAGAAAACCACTTATGAATTATGTAAAGAAATGAAGAAAAAAAAGATAAAAACCAACGTCATCTATTTTAAGTAATGGGTGAGTTTCCCACACTCTACTGATAAGCGGAAGTAGTAAATAAGAGGTATACAATTTACGGCCACTTGATGTAAACACAGAGATTAATAGAAAGTTTCAGAGTATTTTGACTGGTCAGTTGTTAAATTAAAGAAATAATTAATACCAAAGGGGCTTCAGCAGCAGGAATAAATGAAGATTTTATCATTTTATTTAATATTTAACAAATCGAATATATTACATTAAATCTTAAACATATAAACTGCTTTATTTTTCAACTGTACAATGTAGACAATGTAGACTGAATAACAGTATGAAAATGATCTTGGAGAAATAATCAACACTTTCCTGTTAAAACGTTTAAAATATAATGCCTTTATATACATTTTATTTACGTAGAAATAATTAATTAAAAGTGAATTATACAATGTTTGATATAGTTCTGGTTTATTTGTAAATTTATGATGCTTTAAATAAATATAATCATATAGAGTTTATTGCTTCAAATTTGTTCTTTAGTAAATAAAATGCATCTAGTTATAAATTTATTTACAGATTGGAGACGAATGACAGAAATTTAGACTTTAAGGGAGAACCCATTCTGCTACCGGGCCATTAGCTCAGTTTGACATACTTTAATACATGTATAAAGACAAGATGTACTTGTATGTGCATTAAAACGTGACATAATCATGATAATGTGTGTCTGAAATAATAAAATTTTCACATTATATATCTGTCTTTATTGATAATGAGTATCAATACGTATTGATATTCCATTCTAGTATGTCAAATCACATAAATATTTTGTACAATCAAGCTAGTTTGTCAACAATTTAGAATCATGAAACAAACGTATAAAATATTTTACACCTGTTAAATTAAGTTCTGATTTCAGAATTTTCAATTGCTTTGCAAATCCTATTACCCGTTCCACATGTATCAGTTTTGATGCTATGCATCTGTCTCTGACTACAGGCAACAAGCAGTTACTATTACTTTATAAAATATATTTTATATAGTAAACGGGTGCTGGATAGTAATTTTGTTCTTGCTGATCAAGGGGTGATTATTAGTATTAATTATTATAACAATTTGATCATGATTGGCATGGCAAATGTGCGTGACCATAACTTCATTTTATTACCATGCACACCCTTTCTTTACTGCTACTCTCCATTTATTCTTTAATCTTTTGTCTTGTGGAAAATGAAACCCTCAAAACCCATTACAAAGTGGAATACAACAGTAATTCACCATTTCTAAGGCTGCAGTGTTAATCAGCTTACTTTGAAATATAAACTTTAGCTTATTAATTAGAACAGTTGATTACATACTCTGCATAATTCAATGTAAACCAGCTATACACAGAGATGGCCAGCATACAGGTGTATACCTCTTGTTTGTCAGGGGCGCTGCAGAGATAACTCTGCTGGATTATCTAGAAACTCTCCCATTATCTTAAAAATCTCAGTAACAATGCTTTTTAAAAAGATTTTCAGATTTAGTTTATAATACGTTTGTGTAAATTCGTTTTATTCTTGATTATGATGTATATATTTTGACGCTAAAATTAAAGTTATTCGAATTCATTAACAATGTATAAGGATACTACATGTACTTCTGTTTCAGGCTATAAATATCCTGGTCAAAATGCAATTTTTCTCAAAGAAAATAAATTTGCTCATTTACCAGACATGCCAAATTTCTACACACGGAACTGGATTATTTATCTTTTTTTTAATTTTAAAATATCGAACACATAAATTTCAATTATTGGAATTATTATTAATTGGCACGATTGAAATTGTAGTGAGAATTGCATTTTTGATAAAAAAAAAGATGATGACTGTGCACATGATGTAACCATCGTATTTTCTTTTTTTACCATCACCTTTTTTTCATGTACCCGTAATGTCATATAATCATAAAATTTTAGTCTATCAAACGTATACAAATGTGATGTGTTAAAACATGTAGTTGTAT
Organism: Ruditapes philippinarum; assembly: GCF_026571515.1. Classification (NCBI taxonomy): domain Eukaryota; kingdom Metazoa; phylum Mollusca; class Bivalvia; order Venerida; family Veneridae; genus Ruditapes; species Ruditapes philippinarum. Next base: position 14,037 of record NW_026851624.1, read on the forward strand.
TGAATGTGTAATTGTCATTATAATATACGTTTTTTATGCCGTTTTAAAAATATATCAAACAGTTATTCACATATTGGTTGATAAGGATACAAAATGTCACATGAATGGAAGTTAACTTATTGTTATTTTTCATAATACACAATTTAAACTACATCGAAATTGTAAAACTACAATCTTCACTTTTTTCATTGTTTGGTTATAAGTTAATTTATGTCGCTACATAGAATCATTTGGTGTTGTTTTTGTTGTTACAGCAGTTTTTCACATTAATTAACCGTTTTAAAGCAGAAGTTCAAAGCACTGGAGTGTTGGTGATTTACAATGTTTTCTTACCATTTACAAATGTTCTGAGATATAAATGAGATAATAAAATGTTCGTTAAAATGAATTAGTAGCAATTAAGAAATGTACTGCTGATCATTTATCAAGATTTGAATCAAGGACCATTAAATATGTTGTAGCAATGAAGAAGAAACAAACACTTAAAGGCCGAATTGATTACACTATTTGTTTGAAGATCCTGTAATACATTTTTTCATAGTTTTATTTCATAAATTTGATGCTCAAATTAAGAGTGTCAATATTGTAAGTTCCAATAAGCATTATTTATAAAAATATTACAAAATTTAACAATATCTTGTGAATAAAGGGAGGTATTTAGAAATTTAGTTTCTATAAATTCTAAGTTAAATTTTCCAATAAGAAATTAATGCATATAATTTAATAATTAAATAAAATGTGCATAGATATTTGCAGTACACATTTTACATATTCCTCGATGTTTGAAATTGTTTTTTTTTTTTTTTTTTTGAAAAATCATATACATAATATTATATAATTTTTTTTGCAAGTGTGGTGTACACACAGTAACAATATCAATCACAAAACATACAGGATCTTTAAATATTTTATGTGTATGAAAATAGGCTGTTTACGCTTTTATGAATTTAAATTGAACCCTTCATAAACAGTTTTCAGAAACTTTTTAAATTACAATTAATTTTATATAGGATGGAATGTAAGAAATGTATAAACAAATTTGTGTGTCTACAGTTTATTATGCTAAGAGCAATCGCCACAGTGTAGACTAAATGGAAGTTGTTTGATAGCATAAACGTTTTAGGAAAAACTTGAATAAACAGTGCAAAACCATTAATATAATAACTGAGTATGATCATAGAACATTTGAATCAGTCTATAAAACAGGAAATTAATTAATTTATTTATGTTAACATAATAACAATAGTTAATTTTTAAAATGTGCTTATCTATTTTGAAGTATCATTTTATCTATTAGTTATAACAAATGTGAAAACGGCTTAGGACTGCACACAAAATTGTTCGCTTATTATGTTTCAGTGTGCCGGTTATATTCATGATCATGATCAAAGTCTAAGCCTTTGGTGAATATCAAATTTGAGTTAAACACACAAACGGTGTAAGAAAAAAACAAATTATTATAATAATTAAGTAAAAGAAACAGCATCGAAACACGACTCTGACACATTTACAATAGAAAGGTATCCAAACTATGATACAAATAATGATAATTCTACATGTTGTATATCATTAGAGTATATTCAGGTGGTACGCAGACGCTTACAAAAAAATTTTTACTTCATAATACTGTGTATTGACAACGTGAAATTTAATTTCCGATGCAATCAACCCTTTTTCACAAACAATTCCATTCAAACATATGAGGAAGTTGAGTAAATTGAAAACCTTGGCACATGATTCCTGTAATTATGAGACAATACCTTGATTTAAAAATCTGGGTGTACGATCCCAATTCAATCACGTTTACTTTCATATACTTTAGAATGAACATCATTTGAATTTTCCAACCAATTCAGATTTGAACTACTACTTATATATTAAATGAAAACATTTTTCCTTTCAACTATAGAGCAATGCGTATATAGAACAGTAAAACGTTCGTGTTCAATTCAAATAGAAAAAAGATAATGTGTATGTGGTCCGTTATCGTTATTCAAAAAATAAATATTTGTTATATGTGCAGCAAAGAAGTAAAATCGAAGCCACTGTGGTAGATTAATAATCTGCTATAATTGCTCTGTTTTCATGTAGATATCTAATTGCCGTAAAGATACGATGTGAAGTTATACACTTTGCTTTACTACACAAAAAACATACCATATTTATCATATTTAATGCAATGTTTGTTGTTCTTGAAATCATATAAATCTTAATAGTTGTCCGCTCAAGAGGGAACACATCTGGATCCTCGAGCTCGAATGAGTCGAAATGTCTCTTTGACATCTGATATGGGCATTATGTCAAATGGTCATTTGTCTGTAACTGCTGATTTTGAAAACATGTCCGATTGTCACGAAACAGTTAGACATCCAGGAAAGCGTTAAGAGGCAGATTTGGACCAACATTGTTTTAAAATCGGCGTTTAAACAAATTAAACATACACAATCTATTAATTCATATATAACCATTATGTAAAGAAATAGCCTAAATATCTGCAATCATATGTAATATACAGTAAGGTGTCTGAATACAAACCCATTTTTAGAAAGTGTTTCAGTATGATGGATGTGTCTGCAACTTTGATATGTTCAGGAAAGATATAAAAACATAAAAGTTACTCTTGTTTGATTTTCTAAATGCAGATTCATTTTTGACTAACAAATAACATCAACAAATGACATAATTTGTGCGAAGTTAAAAAACACATTAATTTGTAACTAAAATATTTGTGGCATTGAATCAGACAAAAACTAATGAAGCTAGAATACTTTGGAAAATCATAAATTAGACCCTGAGCGATACTCCAAACCCCAGTTGTTATTTATTTTTTAAAACTCTTATTAATTTTGTAGTGTATAAAATGTTATTCAAAGATCCAAATGTAGGTCTAAGGCAGCTCCGATAAAAATTTCGCAACCAATCAAGTAATGCGTAAAAGCTACACTCCAAATGTTGCTGTTACTGTATTAGTCATTTTTTTCAATTTCGAAAATGCTAGCTAAACATATATGAGAGGTAATGTTATACTAAAATACCTTTTAAAAATTCGCAAATTTAACACAAAGCTAACGAAATTAAAAACGCAACACCAAACATCACCCTCTTAAATAAAAAGAAGAAAATAATGTAGTGCACAGATAACTGTTTCGCAGTATTTATTTCTTATTATAGAATAAAAACAATACTCAGGTTCTAGAGTTAAAGATGTTATGTTAAATCTGTCTCAACACAAATAGCGTTGTTGGTCTAAACTTAATCTGATAATCATTGATAATACTTCATTCCTTTGCCTTGGTACTGATTATTGGCTTGACAAAGTGTTATTGCTGGAATGAGTGCAGGCATATGTATAAAACCAACATATTCATTAATTTTAATTACAATTAAAAAAATAAAGTCGTAATTATATATAAATAATTTATTTTGTTCTCATGGATAACATATTTATCATGAAAAGATAATAATTTAAAATCAACAAGGAATTTATTGAAAGAATGATAATTTGCACATTGCTTTGCGTGTTGTTTTATATACTATTCAGACTATAGATGTGTCTGTAAAATAATATACCATTTAATTATGAATCTTGCTAATATATGTTCTATTCTTGCAATAATTAATGGTAAACATTAAAATAGATAAGCAGCTGGCGGGTGAACCGAGAACAAATATTATGTAAACAGATAGAAGTAAATGCATTACTTTTACACATCAAACGACCCATTTGCACATCAAAGAACAGCTGTTTATATAAATCAGTTCTGCGCATTGTGGAAGGACATTTTAGAATGATGACGTAAAGGACAACAAGTACATAACTGTTTCGAAATAACTCAATAAAATGACTTTTCATTATGCATCGGAGTTGTGTGTTAAACTGCCTGGTATTGAAGCAACCTGTTCATTAAATTTAAAATATAAATACATGTATATGTTTATTTTACTGACCACTGATTGTATTCTTATATTCTTAATTATTATACCGTTCATCGTTTGATATTTTATGATAAAGATTTTTCACTTAAATGGGAAGACCCTGTTATTTAAAGAAGATTCAAGGTAAAATATTTCTATCAATATTTTTAAGATCAAGACAAAAAACTGTCGTTTGCAACCATAAAAACTTGAGAATCAGACCCAAAAACGGCTTGATCTGACTCTGTCAAGTGTCAATAAAGAATTTTTAACATTTTAACACTGATGGGGTATTCATCGTAATATAACCACAGAAAGAATCCCCAAAAAACTCCCAAAACCACACAAAAATTTAATCTCTAGGACTTTCATTTATATTGATTAGAGTATTTTAAGACACAAAGTAACAGGGTGAAAGCTTCACAGATATTGATACTATGTTAATGAACCTAAGTTACAAGACTGCTGTGTGAGTACAACACAACATTATCAATGCGATAACCTGGAGTTCTTTGGAAGCGGACTTTGTTCATCACAATAATATTTAAATTGGATCAGGTCTAGGAACAGCGAAGGCCATTTCAAGCAAGCGAACTTGTTCTGTTGCATACTTTGCGTGACGTCCACAACGAACCGTAGAGCTATTGTCGTATCGGAGTCAACATCGGTCAAAATTATAATTACAGTAACTTAACAGGATGGAGAACATTATAACTGTTTCTTTGAGCATATATTCACATTTCTTTGACACATAACAAGCGAGGTTCTGTGAAACTTATTGATCACAACCTTTTTGTGATCTTGGTCGTCCCATAAGAGTACGCATTGCAACACCTGCCGACGCAATTCATCTTCGCCAAGCATTTTTAGAAAAATGAGAGCAAAATGCACTGCATCACTTTGCTGAAGTTGTGTTGTTCATTGAGTATTGCTGCACAGTTTGTCTTGTAATACCACTTGAGTGTACAAAATATAAATATAATTATATTAGATATGTAACTGTATCTCAACAATGTTTGCAAAAAATATCATGTTTCTATACGTTAGCGATTGGTCTGTCATTTCAAATATACGTGGAAGAAATTCATTTGTAAAATTATATCCATTTTTACAGTAAGAAATAGTTCATTCAATTAAACTCAAATGTTTTTATTCTATCATTGTTTCAGTAATATCTTAAAACGTATTTTCCCTTAATTAAAATATATTCAAAGTTTTTTTTTTGTTTTTTTTTTCGATTATCTCGTTTATATTCATCCTTTTCATATTTTTTTTTTATTTTCTTATGTTTTTTTTTCTATCGAAAGTATTCATTTATATTATTCTCAGACGTATTTATCCTACCCGAAGAATTAATTTACATTATTCTCTTATCATCAATAATATCTCTCATGTTCTGACGCATTCTAAATATCCTTTTTTAATTAACATATTAATTCATTACCTAGCACCTCGTTTTATATCTATTCTTATCCAGGTGGTGTTTCCCTTTTAATTTTGAGTAGATATAGTATATAATTATAAGCTACAGGTGTTTGTTATTTAATAAAATTTATCTTTTCTGCAACAAGCGTTTAATGCTTACTAGAAAAAAATATGTTGAAACGATAAAATCTTTGACATTTGTTTCATTTTTAGTAAGCAAAAATATATGTTTGGTTCTATGTTCTTTGTTGCGTTCAAGATTGGCATTGATATTCCAGAAGACAGATTATTCTCTTTTTGCCTGAAAAAAGTATTTTGATACTCTTAGTAATCTTGATTTATGGAACGCTTTTCATCAAAAATTTGGTTTTGCCGAGACAAGATGAAAGCACCACTATATATTATCTCTGACAGAAGTTTCCAATGACTTACCTAAGACAATGGAAAGATTAAAAATGCAAACATGATGAGTAAGTGAACATAACATATGAAAAATGTTATACTTAAGCTAGGACTTCCCTATATAGTGAATCATCTAATGTTTTTATTGATACACCTTCTTTTGTTCGTCTGTCTAGGAGATCAAAAAGAAAATTATAGTAAAAGCATTGGTTGAAGTAATTTTAACTTTACAAAATAAAGCTACCGGTTTATTTTGTCACGTCAGATACATGTACAACAAAAGCATACATGATAACACACTGTGATCTAAAAAATGATATTAAGTAAAAAAAAAATCCGAAGAGCGCGATTAATTGACGGAAAATATTTTTTTTTTAAATTTGTTTTCATTGTGAAATTCTCCAGTTTGCAATTCATTGTACATATTGCGTTATTTCATTTTTAATTATCAAACACCCTCTTACCAATCGGAATGATCGGCTATTATGACCGAATAAATAAAATGAGTGATTGTCATAATTATCTTATCATTCATCTTCGCTGATAACAAAAGAACTTTGTAACATACTTCTATTTGAATGATCTCTAGATACGATATATAAACATTTGGATGATAATACACGTCAAGTTTTCAACGGTAAGTAAATACACTCAAAGACCTCTTCAATAAGGCATGCCTTTCATTTTTGCAAAAAAATGAATAGGGAAAACTATCTTGAATCTATGAGTTTTTTTCTAAAACGATAAGCACAAGTAAATCAAAAGCAGAATTTGCCAACACCTTGTGAAGCGAGGGTTCGGTTTATGTTTTGTTTATTTAAAGATTGTCTTGTGTCTTAAGCTGATATCAAAGAAGTTTTCGTTTGCGAACATAATTTGCTTTGATGCTAGGAATAAGCCTAGTCTGAACTTGCCAGAAAGCTTGTAATCTTGAATTATGTAACAGATTTTTCATCAGTCAGTTTGTTCGACTAGGTAAAATGCAAATATTCTTTTTGACTGATTAAGCGCATGACGAATTTTAAACATTGCTACATAGAGAAAAGATCATTACCACATAATCCTTTTTAAACTCTTTGATAACAAGATAACTGTTGAATGTGGTAAGTACAGTATCAGAAATCTTAAACACATGGGATGTTTTTTATGATACAAAAGTTGAAGCTTATACGTCCAGGATTATCCGGTTGGATGTTTTTCACACATTTGTTCAAATGTTCGTCAAAATAAGATAACATTATACAGATGATTTGATGGTTTTTTAAAACATTATTTTCTCATTATTTTCTTTTGTTCTTATCCCCCAGGCCTTTTTCTGTCTGAACGACCCTCATACATTGAAATATTTCAGAGATACGTTAATGCTAGTCTAAAAAATAAGCACTATATTAAATCGGATGGCTCTGTCCGCCAATTGTTACGTACTGTTATTATAAAAGCATGTTTGTCCAGTTTTCTTTTATAAGACGCATTTGCTAACTACATTTCGTAACGCCTATCAAATAGAGAATGTGTGGGCTTCACCGTATTAAGCATGTCAACTCAGTCAGCTATGTGATAAGTGGTAAGTGTTCAACTTGTTTATTTCGCGAAACGTTTAAGACATTTCTTTATTCGATAAACATGACGTAGAGATATTAAATGCCTAAGTATGACTTAAACTCTTAAAATATTTCTCATTTTTTTAAATTTCGAAAGAAAGATTTTAGAGAATGAAGTTAAAGTAAGTGAATTAAAACTTACAAAAAGACCCTGTGATTAATATTTTAAACGTTTTATTTCATTTTATTGATTTTTTTTCAAAACGAATTTGTTATTTATTGATCGATCTTAAACTGAAATCGGAAATATTATTTGTAGACACGGTTATGTTGAATTACGATAAAAAAAAGACCATTCATTAAAATGGCGTCAGTATCAAATTATCAAAAATTTGTACGAATAATCGCATAAAAGTAAAGCAATATTTTTTCTATTATTTTTTGTTGTTGTTGTTTTATAGCTTTTGATTGTTAACCATGGCGCCTAAAATTTCTAGGATCATTCTTGTTTTTTTATTAAGTGTTTTGTTTGTCGATAGCACATTATAATTTCAAAAATGTTCTTGCAAATGTCGTCTACGTTTAGACGTACCGGAAAGGACTGAACACTGAGTTCTAGAGTGATAAACTTAAATTCATTTATTAATGAATAAAACTATAAGCACCATGTCCAGCCAAAATTACTGCATAAATATATTTTGCGTATTCGACTGAATATATGTAGAAAGACATCATGGCAAAAAATGCAAAATACAAAAATTATAAAATATGGGAATTTAAGCTTAAGGACGCCATGAGACCAACATTACAATACCATTTCCGTCATGAAATTCCCATAAGACACATATAAGTGTCCCCTTTTGATCTCAGAGCGAAGCAAAAAACCTACGCTAACACAGCAAGAAAGCGGTAAAATCTGACATGGTTCTTTGTCTAAAGGGCGAGGAATGAATCCCGTAAACAATGTACCTTTAATTATTTCTTTAAGGTGCCTTGATAAAATGTCTGACAATAATCTCATTTGGCAATATAGCTGACCCCAATTTTAATTGCATTTTTGTTACTTTTGGTTTCTTATAAAAATACTAAAAAAGTATTTTGTTTTGATACGTTTTGCAACATTCAGTCCTACTTATGATACGAAAATAGCATCAGAAATGCTTTAAATCCATTAGAAAACACATAGGTGCCTCTTTTTAGAAAATACAAAAAGTCATTACTGCGGAATAGAGTACCTGTAACTAGCATGCTTTGATCATGGTCATAAAAAATACCATCTCCACAAAATTGATGTAAATACGTTTTGGGCTTTTCGAAACGGATGCACGTTAGATAGATAAAAAGTAACATTAAATTCACTTCACATGAAAGTAGAATAATTGAACGTATCTGAACATGTCAATATGTAAATAACGGCTCAATAAAGAACATATTCTTGGATAAAAGTAAGAGTCAATAATAATTGTGTAGTGATTTGTTTTATCAAAATGTACTTTAATGTTGTATTTAAGATCCCGTTTAGCAATTAACGGTGTAATTGTTGCACTTTTCATGAAGGCAGTTTTTATCATAAATGCCTTTCATAAAATGCCATCATTGTTAGGAGATTAGTTCTATTACATTTTTTATATCTCATGGTGAATGATGTTTTGGAAAAGATGTGGACTAAGAATAAAACTTGAATTATCACAAGCATAGGTCGATACATTAAAAACATAAAATATTAAGGAAATATAAATAGATTACAATTAATTAAATTTGTGATACATGTCTGGTGACATAATCTGATGTTAAATCACATATTTTGTTTAAATATCATAAAGTATTTTCGACGCAGGAATTTGCTTGTTTCCCCCGTTGCAAAGCAATAATCAAGTTTTCCCAAATATCGGGAAAAAATAATTCTAAGTAAACACTATTTCGAAATTGATATGAATAAATGTGGCAACCAGATGCACATTTCAAACAAGTTTTGCATCCTGTAAGACACTTTAAGCAAAGAAAAATCCCCAGGGATTTGCGGGTAATTATAGGAGATAAAAATCCTGGAATTTCTTCATTCCAGATTGTTCAATGTAGCAAAAAAAGTGTGCCTGTTAGGTTTGTATTAAAGTAATATAATTATGATTGGGTACTTTCAAACAACTATGTGATAAGTTACTCACCGGCAATTATTCTACTGAACGCCCTTTTAAATAGAAAGGTTAAGATAATTGAACAAAATTTGTATATTGATCCGAGGTAAACAACACCATGATGGTTATTTCAAGGTAGCGAATAAAAATAGTTTCGTACGTACACATTTGTATGTTTTCTAAATAATTTAAAAAATCAAAATTTATAAATTTATAAAAAGAACTTCTCTCAATCTCACTATATTTGTCTTCCATCTTTGTGACGTTTTAGAGAAGTTTATGTCTGCATTAATTTTAGTATTATGCTCGTAATTCATAATTCTATACGACGAGTTAACCATAAAGTTCTATTTTATAATATAGTCGATTTTTGTAAATAATGATCATTTTGTCAGATAAGGTTTATTAACGATCATGTATGTTGTAATTAAGGATGTAACAACACTTAAGTGAAATTTTATATATTATGTATATAATTATTGTTCTAAAAAAAGAACTTGTTAAATATATACTGCAAATGTTTAGTCGCATTATACGTAATCATAAAAATCTATGCCTGCATTTCTTATTGAAGAAAATGGCTAAGACTTTATCGAATATTGGTTTCTAATTATCTCCCTTTATTTTCATGAAATGAAAATTCGGTTTAGCTTTGTGAATAATGCTTTTAAACTAACATTATTGACAAATCTTTATTTGAGCATCAGATTTACGATATAAAACCATAAAAGTTGAGTAAGATAATCTTTAAAAGGAAAGCAATTTATTATTACGAGAAACACAATTCACAGTAAAAGTTGAATATTAATAACATCTTTTTAAAATACTCATTTTAACAAATTATATTTTCGTATGTTGTTATTAAAATATAAATTTTGATGCTGTCCGAAATGCTTGATAAAACATGCCGACAAAGCGATCTTTATGATTCAGAAGATTTGTTCTGTTATATCTTTAAATATCACTTCTTCTTGCACGATCATATCCCTTACTTCCCAAAAGCAATGAAAATTTAATCTATTGTCCACCGTTCCATTGGGAAAACACTTTATAAAACGAATAGGTGGATAAAACAAAAAAGTATTTAAAAGTCTTTACAGAGCAGTATTAAAAAAATAAGTCCCCAAAACTCGAGAGATCAATCTTAATGAACTCTTGATCTAAATTTAACTGAAAAAATAGTGCAACCAGATGCACATTTCAAACAAGATTTGCATCCTGTAGGACACTTTAAGCAAAGAAATATTCTCCTTAAGGATTTGCGGAAAATTATAGGAGATAAAACAATCTTTGAATGCTTTCATTCTAGATCGTTCAATGCAGAAGGAATCTGGTTATAATCTTAGGGTTTTTATTAATTTCGTATAAGAGTAATATAATTAAAATAGGATGATAATTTAAATCCGCTTTAGAAATAAATTGTTTCTGGTGAGTGATTCGGTGTTTCTTGGTGTTTAAGCCAATCAGGTTAGAAGAAATCAATTTGCAATATTGTGATACATGTAATACATGTAGAAATGTTATGGCCGTATACACATTGTATTTATATAGTTTTCATTTTAGTCATGTTTATAGAAATAAGTAAATGAACTAGCCACACCTATGTCAAATCGAATACAATATTTACAAAAACAAATTAAATTTTATGTCGACATACTTTAGATTATTTAAAAAAAGAATTGCTTAAGTAGGAATATAATAATGTTAATCGTCAACAGTATGAGACGCTATAAAATATACGGAAATATGCAAGGTGCTCCTATGTTTACAAAACACACATGCTTTATTGAACATTCAGTTTAAGTACATCAATTAAATAAGGAGGTGTCAATTCGATATGTTTAATGTATGAGGAATGATGGATGCTCTTTTTTTCTGCTTTAAAATTGTCTCATTCACTTGATAATTTTTATTACTAAAGATTTACTATGCTCAGATTTGATATCAGGAATTATTGGTAATTGCTACACAGTCTCTTTGTAAATGTTAAATAAACATGTTTTGACTTCAGACAAAGTAGATATGTCATGTTTAAAACTCTACACAGTATAGGTGGTTACAATATGAATATAGAGTGCCGTTAAAAAAACTGGCAGTTTGTTTTAAGAAAATACCAACTTTACTTGTCCTTTAATAGGGAACGTGGCTTCCAATACATTAATTATTCATTTTTATTCAAATAAGAACATATCAGTAAAGATTTCATAGGTTTTAACAAATTTCTTTGATTAAAACATTTTACTCAAAGATGATCATAGTATATCTTTAAACTAAACTCTATTATAAACATAATTGGAGCTTAAGATTGCACTCAATTTGTTTCGTTTGAAACATTATTAAGATACCTTAATTATATTCAAGCATCGTCACATCGTTATACTTTGTGGGAAGGGCTGTTGCTTATGTTGTAATAACTTGTAGCCCAACCCATCAGCACTATACTTATATGTACATTTGTTTTTTGTGTTATTGATATCTTGTATGTATTATATATTTGCAATAAAATACTATTAAACAAAACATCGTCACTATCTTCACATAGATTTCAAATGAAATGAATACACACACTGTTCATGTCGAGCTATTGTATCTAACATTATCCGCAGATACTTATCCGGATTTACATTTACGACGGAATGGAGTCTTTCCCGAGGGAGACACATCTATCATTTTGAGACAATTCTTTATAAATGGATTTTTGACCGGATGCCATTCTGACCTAGTTATATCTTTATGTAAACCTGGTGCTTTGTAACACCGCAAAACGTCCGTACCGCAAAACGTACGTATATGGACGTTTTGCGCGCATATTGTCCACATTGTTCTGACGTACATTTTGCGGCAAAAAGGCATGGTCCCCGCATAACGTCCATATTTTAAAGTTAATATAATTTTCGTTATTTTTTTTCCAGTTATTATCAGGTGTTATTGAGTGTTAATTTTAGCTCACCTGAGTATGCGCCTGTCTGTCTGTCCGTCCAAATTTAGCTTGTTACCACGCTACCATTTACATACCCTAAGCAATATGTCCAGAGTTATCTGCCCTTGAATTATAATATCTGTTATATTTCACATTGTTACCACTCCAACGCTTTCATTTCTTCTTCAATCTTGACAATTTTCAACAGAATATCTATGACCATAAAATCTCAACAAAGTTAGATTATAGGCTAAATCTAACAGAAAAACAACAACAAAAACCGCACTATATTTCACCTTGTTAGTGCATTCGTTTCTTCCCCATTCTTCAATTTTTTATACAGAATATGTATAACAATAAGGTCTCGATCAAGTTCAGTTATGAGCAAAAACGACTGAATATGTCAAGTGTTATTTGCCTTTGAATAATAAAAATAAAGAAATATTTTAAAGTCTAATTATTGAATTGTGATAAAACTGCCATTTCTTTGTTATCAATGATCAGATGTCATTCATACATTTATGACAGGACGGACATCTTGAATAGTTCAACTATAATATTGACCTTGAAATGACATTGACATCAAGGTCACTATTGAATTTTGCTTAAATTACCATATCTTTGTCATTTACAGATATTTGGATATTGATGACCATTTCAGACGTAGAATGGAGTACTGATATCAGTTATCCAGATTCTGGCCAAGTATATGAAATGTACTTGCTTTTTATTTGTAATATTCAATGCTATCTACCCTTGTCATGTGGAGCCTTTATAGGCAGGTGGGCGATATAAGGCCACCATGACCTTTTTGCTTTGTTCAATTATAAACTTACATTGTTTAATTATAAAATTACATTATGGCATTCAAACAAAACGCTTACATTACGATATTTTAAAATATGCTTTATTTTTTATCAATAGAACACATTGGACATCTTTTTCATCATTTCCTATGCGGAAGAATGTTTGTTATAATATACTCTATTACACATTATTTATGTAACTATAGGCGAAATGTTTTGTTCTTCAGGCGACAAAATAATACGGTTTTAGTAAAGGGACGGACTTTCCGACTAACCTATAGATTAAATCATTTTTCAAAGTTATATTTTATGACAATTTTAAACTTGCATTTACTAGATTTGTAGTTCAAAATATTTGAGCCGCGTCAAGCAGAAATGCGCACTATCGTCATTTTTTCCACATATTGACGATGTTCAAAAATTACAATCTCATCTTTGAGAAAATATATTAAAAGTTACAGGGCTAGTTTCTGACCCGATACGGGGATACACGGTTCTTTAGGAAAACCATAACGGAACTCAACCCACAGAACCATATATTACGGTATCTAACATTTAAACTATTATATCACGACGAAAACCTTACTCATCGTAATTTAGCATAACCAGGGAGACCATACCTAGTCCCCCGCGACAAAAGCTCTCTTGCTCAATTATGACTAGATTACTTAAAGGCCCCATCTCCATAACAATATAGCTCTCTCTCTCAAATATGATTACGCTGTCAAAACCCCCCATCAATCCCCCGTAAAAATGAACGGTAGAACTAAACCTCCATAGTCAACAAGAACACAAAAAATCATTCCCACTTCTTGATGCAATTATATGAAAAGCTATTGTAAAAAGTAAAGCTTAATTTTAATATGTTTTGTCATTCATTCAGTCCAATCCCCGGTTCGTCCGTTCGTATAGCCGTCCTTTTCTGTATGTCTATAAGATTACATTTATTTCAATATCATCGTTTTTATATCACTGCTTCTGCTGCTGCTGCTGCTGCTGCTTGGTTCCATTCCATACAAAAAGTCTATTCGAAAATCATCCTCGACTTAAGCATATTTCTTTTCTTTTTAGTAAAAAAAAAGTCAGAATTATATAGGATCACAAAAATATTGCACTTTAATGTTTATTTCGTCATATCATTACCTGAAACAATATGAAACTGGCAGATCCAATAAAAGTCACGTTTATAATGAATATATTTTAATACAGAAAATATGGACGATATGCGACGCAAAGACACACTCTCGCCGCAAAACGTACTAAGTACGATATGCACCGCAAAACGTCCATACTAGTACGTTTTGCGGTACGGACGTTTTGCGGTGTTACAGTGCTTCTTTAAATCTGGAATGTACACGTATACTAGTAAATGATATGTTGCTTTGACTGAAATGCGTGCGAACTTTAAAATCTTCTAAATTTGTACTTGACCTTCAGTATTCAAAATATGATTACATCCATATTCCATTTTTTATGTAAATCAAATCTGAGTTCAATAGAGCTAATGAAATTCATTGTGCTTGTTAGAATAAAAAATGTTAAAAAAAGTATTCTCACATTAGATTTCAGATCAGAAAATTGCCTCAAAATGTAATGCAACATGTCCTAAGTCTTTTAAATTTCCACAACTTCCGTAAATGCCTGAAGAAAAATAAGATCGAAATTGTTTGCATAACAAGTGTTGATTTTGTCGGAAATTACATTTAACTTTGTCAATGCAGTGTTTAATGCAGTTAATTAAATTTTGTAAAATCCACGGCTACAAAATTCTGGGTTAAGCCGAAAATAAAGCTGATAAAATGAAATCACCGTTATTTGTAAGGAAGTTATTTTCTTTTTATTCCCTGATGAAGATATATTTAAATTGGAAAAATGCCAATGTTTTTTTAAGTAAAATGATGTTCATATTCTTAAAGTATCTGTGCTCGGGATTACATGTGCATAAATTAAATATTAATTTTTGCACAGTTGTTTGAATGGATACGGTTGCAGCATCGGCAAAGCGCACCTAAATATATTTTTATTTAAAACATGAATTGGCGCCTAATACTTGATTTAGGTAAATATCAACACAACACATTTAGTTAAAATAAAAGTAAATCGCGGCAAAGAAGCAAATTAAACAAACATAATATATTGTAAAATTTATATGTTTAACTTGAAATCAAAGAGGTTAGAAGATAATCTGTATCGACAAACATAATCCTGTAAACATTCCGTTTCCTGGAAATGCTCATGGATTTGAGAAGCAGTCGTTATGCTGTGGTGTCATCTTTCTTTATAAATAGGCTCTGGAGTTGACCGCCCATGATCAAAAGTCTGAAGATAGAGTTTTCCCACGATAACAGAAAGGAATTTTAAAAATGAATATATGAAGGAAAATCATAATGAAAACTACACATGTTTTATAGAACCGTTGCGTTTAGGAAATTTTTTCCAATTTTGTTAAATACAAATAAATTGTATAAATGCGTTTTATTCTTGATTTTTGGTGTATACATATGGACGCTATGATTTAAGTTATTCGAATTCAAATACAATGTATGAGGATACTACTTCTGTCATTTTTTATTATAAATTATACATTTGTTTCTCAGAGAGAACAGATTTGCTCATTTACCACACGTGCCAAATTTACAAACAAAAAACTAGATTAATTATCATCTGCTTTAGTATCTTATTATATTCTTTTTATCGGCAAGATTTAAATTAACGTGAGAATTGCATTTGTTGATAAAAAATTTAAAAAAGTCAGAAATGAAGAAATGAAATTGATTTAACCCTTGTTTTTCCTTTTAGTTTATATCATTGATTCAATATGCACCTGAATTATCATATAATCATAGAATCATGAAATCTATCAAGCTTAAATATAAAATGGGGATTAATTAAAACTTAAGCTGTGTTAAATGTGTACTAATTATTACAATATACGCTTTTAATTATATAAAATTGTAATTCACATATTATTTGATTAGAAATAAGGATACAAAATGTCACCTGAATGGAAATTAACTTCTTGTTAATTTTCAAAACACGCTTTGAACTACATGAAAATTCAAAACTACAATCTTCCATTTCCATTGTTTGGTTATAAGTTTATCCATGTATTAGATATTGTTTTTGTTGTTAGAGCAGTTTTTCACATAAATTTACCGTTTTATAACAGAAGTTCAAAGCACTGGAGAGTTTGTGATTTACAATGTTTTCTTACCATTTACAAATGTTCTGAGATATAAATGAGATAATAAAATGTTCGTTAAAATAAATTGGTAGTAATTAAGAAATGTAATGCTGATCATTTATCATGATTCGAATCTTTTTATTGATACAAGGATCATTAACATGTGTTGTAGCAATGGAGAAATAACAGACAATTTAAGACCAAATTGATTTCACTATTTGTTTAAATAATGAATATGTATTAAGAAATGCTTTTTGCGCTTTTATGAATTTATGTTGGAAACTAACTAGTATAATATTGGATGGTACGTAACAAGTGTAAAAAAACAAATGTTTTGGTATGCAAGATGTTTGGATTAGAACATTTGCAATGTTAAAATAACGCGTATCGACCAAATTAAAACTTTTTTTAGCATTTACAGTTTTGGGAATAACTAAGATAAACAACTAAAGATCATAAACTACAATTACAGAGTAAGATAATATATTTGAATACAGCCTATGAAACAGGAAATTGATTCGTGATTGATTCAGGTGTTTAAAGAAATGGCCATTTAGATACATATTTTTTAATCCCTGGCCTTCAACAAATTTCTTCTTTCTTTGTACTTCTGTTATGTTAATTGCATAAATGCAAGTTCCACTTAAAGATTGCTGAGAATTTAGATTAGCTAACCCGTGCATACTTTTTATAGAATAACACCGGCGATAATTTATCTAGTTGTGTGAGCATAAATTCGGAATATCCGGAAACGAGCTTTTTTTTTCGTTTGGTAAAATAGGACATATTGACTATGACTATTTAAGAAAAAAAGGAAATGGACGTAACATTGTAGATGTGATAGTTTCAAAGATTATAAAAAAGACGCAGTGCATAAAGGGTCAAAATCTGAAAGACAAATATCTCAAAAACACATTTTTATTTATTACGCAAATCAGACTTATGATACAAAATATTGCTTTGGAAGAATTTATTTTTTTACATAAGATATTTGTAATGATATTTGTTTGTTTTTGCATTCGACTATATACTCATGGAAATAGGAAATGTTCTGTATTTTCAAAATTATGTTCATTAAGTTCACACCAAGTGCTTATTTATGTCGACATTATGATACGGTATATGATTCATATATGAGGACCATTAAGGATATAAAAACATTTTTCGGATAATGTTTATCCGCACTGATAAAGTATAAGTCTTTTTCGATACATTTTGAACTTAAACAGTTAAAAGATTATTATTAAATCGCAAAGTGAATGTAAAATGCACCTGTTTGCCAAGTTCTTTATACATGTTTTGATTTGTTTGTTGATATTGACATCAACCAAGCCTAAAAAGTCGTGACGTTTTTTAACATAAATATATCAATTAAGTGATGCTGTGCATTATGTTTCAATTTGCGACAGTCGTATATGAATACAATACAGGAATGCGTACATTTAATCCTGCGCACAACAATAGTTAATTTTAGAATGTGCTTATTGTACATCAAAATACAGTATAATTATTAGTTTAAACAAATGTGAAGACAGGTTTTTCGCTAACAAAAATATATCATTTTAGAGTTTGCTATTTCTGTTAAAGTAAGCGGGTTATATTCATGATCATGCTCAGAGTATCAGTATTTGATGAATATCAAATTTGAGTTAACCATACTTATGGTGAACGAAAAAAGCAAATTATGATAATTATTATGCAATAGAAAGAGTATCGAAACACAACCCCATCTGATATATTCAAGGGACAGTAGCCTTCCAGTAAAAATTGGATAAGCAAGTTTTTTGATGGGGTTTTCTCTCTTTTATATCGTAGGGAAAATAAAAAACACATTTCTTGACGTCACAATATGAAACCACAGAAAACCAGAACGAAACTTATCCAATGATCGAGCATCCAACTATTGCGTTTCTACTGTCGTCACAATACGGAAACCTCAGAAATACCCTATCAACAAGCATGCTCTATTCTTATCCAGACAGGGTGGTAACTGGAGTGCGGGCATTTAATATCTGCATCCCAGTTAACGCACTGCGCATGTAAATATATACGATTTGACCCTGACACATGTTTCAATAGAAAGGTCTCCAAACTATGATACAAATAACGATAATTGTATATCATTAGAGCATATCCAGATGGCACACAGACGCCTACAAAACTGATTTTACTTCATTATACTGTGTATTGACAACGTAACATTTAATTTCCGATGCAATCAAGCCTTTTTCACAAACAATTTCATTCAAACATTTGAGTAAGTTGAGTAAATTGAAAACCTTGGCACATGATTCCTGTTATTATGAGACAATGCCTTGATTACAAAATCTGAGTGTATGATCCCAATTCAATCACGTTTACTTCGTATACTTTAGAATGAACATCATTTGAATTTTTCCACCAATTTAGATTTGAACTTCTACTAATTTAAATGAAAACATTTTTCTATTCAACTATAGAGCAAAGCGTATATTTAACAGTAAATCGTTCGTAGAAAAAAAGATAATATGTTTATACAGTATGGTCCGTTATCGTTATTGAAAATAAACATTTTTATAGGTGCAGCCAATAAGTAAAATCGAAGCCACTGTGCTAGATTGATAATCTGCTATAATTGCTTTGTTTTCATGTACTTATCTTATTAATGTAAAGATAGCATGTGAAGTTATACACTATATTTTTCTACACACAAAACATACCATATTTATCATACGTAATGCAATGTTTGTTTTTCTTAAAATCATATAAATCTTAATAGTTGTCCGCTAAGAAGGAAACGCATTTGGATCATCGGGTGAGTCGACATGTCTCTATGAAATCTGGTATGGGCATTAAGTCAAATGGTCATTTGTCTGTTACTGCTGATTTTGAAAACATGTGGGATTGTCACGAAACTGTTAGACATCCAGGAAAGCCGTTTAGAGGCAGAGTGAGACAAACATTGTTTTAAAATCGGCGTTTTAACAAATCAAACATACACATTCTATAAATTCATATATCATGTATATAACCAAAATGTAAAGAAATAGCCTAAATATTTGAAGTCAAATATAATATACAGTAAGGTGTCTGATTACAAACCCATTTTTAGAAAGTGTTTCATAATGATGGATGTGTCTGCAACTTTGATTTATTTCAGGAAAGATATAAAAGTATAAAAGTTACTCTTGTTTGATTTTTTAAATGCGGATTTAGTTTTGAATTACAAATAACATCAACAAATGATATTATTTGTGCACAGCTAAAAAAGCATTAAGTTGTTATTAAAATATTTGTGGCATTGACCATGCTTTCTAAAGGAATTAGACAAATACCAATGAAGCTAACATAGATCTAAGCACAGACAAGCACTATGGAAAATCATAAATAAGACCCGGAGCGATACCCATATCTCCAGTGTTATTGATTTAAAAAAATCTTGGTAATTTTGTAATGTACAAAATGTTATTCAAAGATCCAGGAGTAGGTCTTTGTCAGCTCTGACAAAGCTTTCGCAATCAATCAAGTTATGCATAAAAGCTACACCCCAAATGTTGCTGTTACTGTATTTAATTTAGTAATAAAACAACATTTATTTTAATCTGACATATCCGTGAATATGCTAAGTATGGTAATACTTATAACAAGATATTAACCTGACAATTTGAAAATGCTGGCTAACTTTATAAGAGGGGTAATGTTATTATATAAATAACACATGGGTGTGTGGGTTACTCAGTTACAAATTATTTATCATTTAATGATTAACGTGTCGTTGCCCTGTCCTTTTTATGTTTGGGGTCCGCCTGGGCTCCTTGCCATTGGTTCTTGTTGCTGGGTCATATGGGGGTTGCGTTCATTGAACGCCGCCTTTCCTTGTTGATCTTGTTTTTCATATTTTACTGTTAAAATATCATCCCAAAGAAATTACTGGTACCCAAGGCGTAACCGTGCGTAACTCTATTTTTACGAGGGATGATATTTTTACTGTTAATCACAAACCCATGTGTTATTAATTTTATTACCCCGAACAAAAATACTGTGATGATCTGAAATTATCAAAAATCTAACTGTAACAAAAATAAACCAAGAGTAACAATAACTTATCTGTCCTTACCTTTTATTTTTTAAGTGTATTTTAGGCCTACTTGAGAAGTTTTCTTTTTCTTGTATTCTTTAAGCAAGAGATGATATCTACTAGTCATAAAACATACAATGAGCTGTATTTTATGGAGAAAACAAAACACTACCCCATTTTTACGGTTATGATCTGTGAAATCTGATCCTTCTGTCTCCAGAATATTCTTCGCTTTGTTTTTGACAAAATAATGATGATATCCTGTCTGTCCACCATATGTGTAACATTTCACTGATTAAAATTGTTAAATAATCCTTTGTTTCATGCTTTAATCGTCTGTACGTTCCAGTTTTACACATACTTATTCACATTGCAATTACTTTCTTTGAAAACAGATGTTTACTTTTCGACTATTCAACAAATTAAAACTAAATTTTATAGGTGTCATAGTTACTCCAAAGAAGATGGTGAAAGTCGAAAATAAGAATGAATCGAGAAAAAAATGGTCGCCATTTTATTTCATTTTATTCAGGAAAAAGACCACGTGACCAGATTTTATACTGTTAAAAAGTATTGTTACCTATGTAACAGTACAAAATTCTTAGTCACGTGGTACACTTGCTTTAACAGTATGAATAACTCCCAGAGGCCAATGGGAAATTAACATCAGAAAAAAGTGAGGGGTAATAAACTTAAATACCTTATAAAACATTCGCAAATTTAACAGAAAAAAAACGCAACACCAAACAACACCCCCTAAATAAGAAGAAGAAAATAATGTAATGCACAAATAACTGTTTTTGTTTGTTTGTTTTAGTATCAATTCACAATATTTATTTCTGACTATAGAATAAAAACAATAATAATACACAAGTACTTGAATGCAAAATCTTTATCAACACAAATAGCGTTGTTGGTCTAAACTTAATCTGATTATCATTGATAATACTTCAGTCCGTTGCTTTAGTACTGATTATTGGCTTGACAAACTGTTGTTGCTGGAATTAGTGCAGACATGTCTATAAATAACATATTCAAATCAAATAAAAATTAAGTCGAAATATGTAATAATTCATTTTGTTCTCATAGATAAAATATTTTCAATGATAAGATAATAAACTTAAGCCCAACAAGGAAGTGGTCGACAAAAAAGGATTTGACCATTGCTTTGCATTTCTTGTATACTTTTCACACAATGAATGTGTTGTAAATTGCAAAACAGTATACCATTTTATAATGAAACTTGTTGATAGATGACGAAATCTGTTCTATTGTTACAATAAATGAATTATAAACATCAAAAAAATAGATAAGCAGCTGGCGGGTGAGCAGAGAACAAATATTATGTAAACAGGTTGAAGTAAATGCATTAATCTTTCACATCAAACGATCCATTTGCGCATAAAAGACCAGATGTTTATATAAATCAGTTCTGCGCAATGTGGAAGGACATTTTAAAATGATGACGTAAAGGACAAACAGTACATAACTGTTTCGAAATAAGTCAATATTCTATTACAGAGGTGTGTGTTGACCTACAAGTTTTTGAAAATAGTTTTTATTAAAAGATGAAAAAATTATAGATATTTAATTTCCTGACCCCTGTTTGTATTGTTAATCATTACACAGTTCATTTAATATTTCTGATAAAGCTTGTTTTTTCAAACTGGACAATTCTGTTACTTGAAAAAGAGTTCAAAGTTGAATTCAAGGTAGAATTTGCTCATGAAGATTGTTTAAGACCAAAACAAAAGCTTAAGTGTGCAACCTCAGAAACCTGGGGATTATACCCAGAAACGGCTTCATCCGTCCCCGTCAACTGACCATCAAAATAAAACTATCAACATTTTATGCTACTATATTAATGCAAATCTTAAACCGTACGAAGGAAAAACACAGGTACATGTAAACTAGGAAATACTTTAAGGTATAAATGCTGTGTCAATCCAATCGAACCTACAGCATTTTGAATTATTCCATTTTTAAAACATTCAAAAATGCATTCTTTTTTTCCCTTTCATCATTTTAATAAAATATACTTAATCAAAATTGTTTAATTCTCTTTTAATAATATAAACGATTTTAGACACTTTGGTAGTTATACAGGTTTTTGGGCGGAATCGGGAGGAGAGAAATATATGACACGAGGCATCAGTCATAAACTCACTAAAGAATGATTAAAACTAAAATTTTAAAAAAACCAAAAACCCCAAAAATTAAAAAGCCCTCAACTTAAAAACGAAAAATTAAAAATTTTTTCATGAAATTTAAAATTTTTTTAAATCTGAAGGAATTTCATTTATAAGTATTTCTAAAAAAGATAAAATTTTACAAATTTGATTTTGTTAAGAACTTTTGCTGCAAGACTATATGGAAAACAAAAAACTTATTTTTCGATACTGTGGAGTTTTTTTGGAAAATGAGATCTTCGTTCTTTTCCAAATAATTTAAAATTTTGGCCCGGTTGGGGAAAGCGAACCCATTTAAGCAAGAGATTTTGTTCTGTTGCATAAATTTGTGTTACGTCTAGTACGAACCGTAGGGCTATTGTCTTGCCGGGGTCAACATCGGCTACAATCATACATATAGTAATTTAACAGAATGAAGTGCATCTTAACTGTTGCATTTCGTTGACACATAACAAGCTATGTTCTGTGGAACTGATTATCACAACCCATTTCGCATGAGAGTACGCACTCCAAGACCTGCCGACGTAACTCATCTTTGTCGTGCATTTTTAGAAAAAAATGGTAGCAAATTGCTCTGCATTGCTTTGCTAAAATTGCGTTGTCCACGCTGTTATAGCACTGCAAATATGTAATTGTATCTCAATCACAGCAGCTGTATATTAAATAACTACTATTTTATGTTTTCTATACGTTGGCAATTTGCCTGTCATTTCAAATAAACGCGGAAGAACTTCATTTATGATAAAATAATTATGCATTATTACAAACAGTAATTTTTTAATTCAATAATACTGGTATATTTATTCTATCATTGTTTCAGTTTTTATCTTAATATGTATCTTGTATTTACTTAATATCCAAAGTTATTTTTCAATTTTCTATGTATTCATCCTATCAGAAATATGTATCTTAATTATTTTCCTATGTATTCATTCTATCCAAAGTATTCATTTATATTAGTCTATTGCTTACTTATCCTACCCGAAGTATTCATTTACATTATCCTCTTATGTATTCATCCTATCAAAAATATTTATTTCAATTATTCTCGTATGTATTGACCCTTTCTAAAATATTTTTTAAATTCAGTCACAGTTGCCTGGCGCCTCGTTTTATATTTATTCTCATTTAGGTAAAGTTTCCCTATTTTCTTTTAGTAAATATTTGTAATAATAATAAAGTACAGGACTGGTGTTTCTTATTTAATGAAATTTATCTTTTCTGCAATCGCTTCGTTTAATGCTTACTAGAAAAAATATGAAACAATAAAATCTTTGATATTTTGTTTTATATCTAATTCGACAAAATATATGTTTGGTTCTATGTTCTTTGTTGCGTTAAAGATTTGCATTGATATTCTAGCAGATAGATTATTCTCTTTTTGCCTGAACAAATCTTTTGATACTCTAAGTAATCTTGATTTATGGAACGCTTTTCTTCAAAAGTTAGTTTTTGCCAAGAACAGATAAAAGAAAAATTATATGTGTTCCTTCACTAAATTTTCCAGTGACTTACCCAGGACAATGGAGAGATAGCTTAAAACTACAAAGCTATTGAGTAAGTAAACGTAACTATCATAAGAAACGTTTCCTTTTTAATACATAAAGCCACGGTTTCCAATGTATCGAATTATCTGCTTGTTGTGTCTTTGATTTTTTTTTAATAAATACATTTTTCTCTTCTTGTTTTTGTCGAGAAGGTCAAAGTTTTCATTATCCAAAACAATAGATCTTTATCTCCTTTTCAGAAAAAAGAAAGATAAGAACGGTAAATCAAATGAAATTCCAAACCCCTTTTTAAAAACGAAGGTTTTATGTTTTTTTTTTTAAAAATGTCTTTTTCCGAAACTGATATCAATGATTTTTTTGGGTTTCGTACAAATTTTTAATTTTTTTTGGGAACTTGCCAGAGGGTTTTTCGCTGTTGAAAATTTTGTAATTTTTAAATTATGTTACATATTTTTCATCAGTCAGATTGTTCGACTAGGTAAAATGCAAAGGTCCGTCGTTAATTCTTTTTGACTGATTTAGCGCATGACATGTTTTAAACATTGCTGCATAGAGAAAAAGCCAACTATCACATACATTTATACAAACCCTTTGATAACAAGTTAACTGTTGATTGAGTTAAATACAATATCTGTAAAACACATGGAAAGTTGTTGTTGTTACGATAAAAAATAAAGTTTATACGTCCAGGATAATCCGCTTTCATTTTTGAATACATTGAAATAGTTCAGAGATACCTTAATGCTAGTCTAAAAAGTAAGCACTATAATTAATCGGGTGGCTCCGTCCTCTCTTTTTATTTTTTTCCAATTGTTACGTACTATTATTTCAGTTTTGTTTTAAGAAAATGCAATTGTAAACTACATTTCGATACGACTTTCATCTAGATAATGTGTCGGATTGACAGGACTAAGCATGTCAAGTAAATAAATATGTGTGTTGGCTTCATCAAACTTAGTTAGCTATTTGATAAGAGGTAAGTGTTCCACTTGTTTATTTCACGAAACGTTTAAAATATTTCTTTATACGAAAAGCATGACGAAGAGATATTAAATACTTAATTAGTATGATTTTAAGACTCTTAAATCTTTTCTTATTATTGACACTTTCGAAAGAATTATTTGAGAGAATGAAGTTAAAACACAAGTAAATTTAATGTTACAAATAAAACCATGTGATGTATATCCTAAAAGTTTTATTTTATTTTAGTGAATTTTTCTTTTATAAACTAACTTGTCATTTATTGATCGATCTAAAACGTTCACAAACTGAAATCGGTAATCTTATTTGTAGACACGGTTATGTTGAATTACGATGATATTATAGGAACATTCATAAAAATGGCGTCAGTATCAAATTAACCAAAATTTGTACCAAAATAAAACCACGCGGTATATATATATTTTTTTCTTTTAAAGTTTTTAACTGATAACCGTGGCGCCTAAAATGTTAAGGTTATTTTTGTTTTGTTTAGTGTTTTGTTAGTCGATAGTACTTTATCATTTCAAACATGTTCTGGCAAATATCTTTTGCGTTTAGACGTATCGGAAAGGACTCAAAACCGAGTGCTGGGGTGATCAACTTAAATTGAATAATTAATAAGTGAAAATAAAACGACCACGTCCAGCCAAATCTACCGCATAAAAAACTAATTAGCGTAAGGGTTCCCTTTTCATCTCAGAGCGAACCAAACAACCTACGCAAAGGAAGCTGTAGACATGGCTCTTTGTTTGAAGGGCAAGAAATAAATCCGCTAAACAAGCTACATTTTATTATTTCTGTAAGTTGTCTTGATAAAATGTCTGACATTGTACTCATTTGGCCATATAGCTGACCCCCATTTTAAATGCATATTTTGTTATTTTTGTTTTCTAATAGATATAATTACAAAGTATTTTGTTTTGCTACGCTACTTTTTTGCACTTCACCTACTATTTTTTCCCCCGTTAGGCACAATTTTTTAACCGGGGACCATCCCCTTTTTTGGAATAAAAAGGGCCCTTAATTCATATAAACCCCCTTTAAACATCTGGGGTGTCTAAAATTTTCATTTCATTTTTAAAGTTTAATTTTTTTTAACCGGGCTGGGGGCGTTGAGGGTAAAAATTTATTCCATTTAAAAGTCCATAAAGGTAATAAAGGGCCGAAATTTTCTTTAAAAAGTGTTTTGGTTTTTTGGGTTTATTTATTATTTAATGACGTATTTAAGATACCTTATAGCACGAAATGTAATGTTTTCACTTTGGATGAAGGCAGTTTTTGTCACATATGCTTTATGCAAAATACCCTCACTGTTACAATATTGGTTATGTTACATTTTTAAATGTCAGTTTTTCTTGCCTGAATCTCCTCCTTTGTCTATACATGATGTATGAATATATGATGTCTTCGGATACATACGGACATAGCAAAACACCTTTTAAAAACATCCAACGATATTAAACATAAAATATTTTTAAAAAATCTAATTAAATTAAAATCAAAAAAAGTTGTAACCGTTAACCTAAAAAAATCTAAAAACCTTCAAAATTGAATGAAAAATGTGGCAACCAGGGGCACATTTTAAAAAAATTTTCATCCTGTGACACTTTAAAAGGGGGAAAAACCCCAGGGATTGCGGGTAATTTTTGCGGGGAAAATCCTGAAATTCCTTCATTCATGAGTATACAATGTAGAAGAACAATTATGCTGTTAGGTTCTAATTAAAGTAATAAAATTAAGACTGGATGCTTTCAAACAACTATTTGATAAGTAACTCACCGTCAATAATACTTTTTAACGCCTTTCTGCAAAGAAAGGAAAAGATAATGGAATAAAATATGTGTATTGATCCGAGGTGAATAACACCATGCTGGTTATTTTAATTGCAGCGAATTAATAAAGTTACGTTCGTACAAATATGTATGCTTTTTAAATTTTTAAAAAGCAAAATTTATAAAAGAACAATTATCTTTCTCACTTTGTTTGTCTTTTATCATATTATTGCACTTTACACAATTTTTACGTTTGCATTGAATTTGCATTATGTTTTTAATTGATATCTCTATACGACGTGTTACATGTAGCTATAAAAATCTAATCTATAATGTTGTAGATTTTTGTAATGGTCATTTTGTCAGTTAAGGATTACTAAAAGAAAACGATTTGTTATTACGAGATACACAATGCACAGTAAAAGTGCGAGAACTTTTTAAATGTGACAAATGTTTTGTTATATTTCTTGGATAACGAAATGGTAGTTAAATGAAATTGATTGTAATAAAGAAATGAAAACAGTGGTCATTAATAACAAATTGATTACATCTTGCTGTTGAAGGTACGTAACTGAAAATGTGATTAATCATTCCATTAACCCATTTAATAATAACAACAATGGGATGATTCATTAATTATTGCTTAATATGTAAAGACAAGGTTGAATATTAATAACATTTTGTTTTTGTAATACTCGTTGTTATTATTATTATTATTATTATTATACATTCGAATGTTCTTATTAAAATTAAATTTAGATGTAGAACTGTGGATGAAATATCTGTGCTCAAGTTTACTTTCTCTTTTCCCTTGTCATAAAATTGTTTATGGTTATTTTTCCTTATAACTTTTATTAGCATTTATTACCATCGATAGTTGTAGTAAAGGAATATTAACAACGAAAATCATTTATGTAATTCTTAACAAGTGTAAATGCTTCGTGTTTAAAATCCCTCTTATCAAAAATGATCTTAATATGACTCTCCTTTTTATAAATGATGTTATATAATAGTTATCAATGTAATGTTTTTAAAGAAAAAAGGCAGAATTTTTCAAGTTCATTATGACTGTGTAAATTGTAACAGCATCTCTAACACTTATCGAAAAGGAGTAAAGTAGAGAAAGCCTAACGGGCATTTTTGTACGTCGGAATAACATTAATCTTAAATTCTATTTCAGATTACTCTTATCATTATATCTGTATGTCTGAAATAGTGATCTTTATATCTGACAACAATGATGAGCCAATTGCATATTAAAACTACAGGTGCTCAAGATACTACTTGGTGTCCTAGTTGCTTGCACCAGTCATGAGCGGCAGAGTAGACATATCACCTTGTCTGGTGTACAACTTTTTCTTAGAGGTTATTTACACGGACTTCTGTTGTATTCAAATTGTCATCCGGGAAACACGCAATTAATATTTTCGTTTGCATTTTACAATAAGTATGAATAAAAATCATGACACCGACAATTATTGAATATTTTTTGTCAAAATTTAATTTTTTTTTTCATATTCAAGACGCCATGTAGTAGTAAACGGTGTACTCTAATATTTGCACTTTTGATGAAGGAATATTTGCACTTTTGATGCAGGCAGTTGTTTTGTCCGAAATGCTTAATAATTCACACCGGCACTTCGAAGTTAATGATTTAGGAAACTTGTTCTATAACTCTATTTTTCAATATCACGTCTTCTTGCCTGATCACATCCCCAACAAGCAAATAATTCTCAAAAAATCTGGAGATAAATCTTAATGAACACCTGATTGAAATTAATATGAATAAATGTGGCAACCAGATACATATTTTAAACAAGTTTTTCAACCTGTAAGATACTTTAAGCAGAGTATAGGATTTGCGGAGAATTATAGAGAATAAAAAGTCTTTTAAAGCTTTATTCCCGATCTTTTAAGCAAGGAATTGTGATCTTGGGTTTTTTGTATTTACTTTTAATTAATTTTTTTAAAAAGGGGATTAAAATAAAACTTTTGCTTGATTTTAAATTTAAGTATTTAATTCATAATTGTTACCTAAAATTTAAATTGAATTATAATGTGTTTTTAATATATAAATTATTTTCCTTTTTTTTAACAACATAAATTTGCCATTTTTTTAGAAAACAAAAGGGTCAAAGTTTTAAAAATTAAAAGAATTTTTTCATTTACACTATCAGTTAAAATCCTTCTAAGATATAAGTAGGGTAAGGAAGGGGTTGTTCAATGAAATTGACTGCAATAAAGATTTGAAAACAATAGCCATTAATAACAAAGTGATAACATTTTCCTTTTGAAGATTGTCGATTCTGTTAAAAAGGATGATTTAATTTAATTATTTAATTAACCCATTTAATATTAAAAACAATGGGATGTCTCATTAAACCTCTGTCACATTAGGGCGCCGTTCTCAAGGCGTCCAAAGAAAATTCAGAACTCCGAAGTGAGCGCAGTAAGATCGCAACCATCGCCGCCGCAGCATCGCTACATCATCGTAGTGGCATCACATAGAACGCCGACCAACGGCGTACAATTTGAGCATGCTCAAAACAAATTTGCCGTCACTCAGTTATGCGTTTTAGGTGTAAATGCTTCATGTTTAGAATCCCTTTTAATAAACATTATCTTAATATAAATCTCCATTTCAACAATTATTTTTTATCATAAAATAGTTTAAATAAAAGACAGATAACATTCAGATTTTCTCAAGTGAACAATGTATAAATATTGACAGTATCTCTAACACTTATCGAAACTGAGTAAAACAGATGAAACCTAACGGGCATGTTTGTAAGTTGGAATAACATGAATCCTAATTTCTTTTTCAATTTAGTCTTATCATTTTTACCATATACCTGAAATTGTGATGATTATATTTGACAACAATGATAAGCAAATTGCATATCAAAGCAACAGGTGCTCAATGTAAACTATTGTAATTGAAATAATGACATCATTTCTCAAATCAAAATATTTTAGAAGCATTTTATAGGTCACCATTAATTTCAAGATAAGTGTAGGAATGTGACCTCACCCACTACATCAAAGCGGTACGATGCATTTAAAGATTACGTATGAATTTCTGTTTTAACTCAATAGCTTAATATTATTTTGACAAGAAACTAATCATTGTAGCAAACGTTTATACTTTATGGTTCTTGTACGTGTGTTTAATGCCGTAAGCGACTCTATATTTACAAATTTTAAGTACCATATGAGATACTGAATTATGTTAATGAATCTCTTGCTATTATATAAATTTTAAAGAAAGTTTGAATATGCAATATGCTTACTGACAAACAATTACATGGTATGATTTAAATAACCATACATGTCGTAATTAAAACTCATACGTGCAAAACACCGGTATGCCTCTAGACCAGGAAACACATCTAAACAATGAAAAATTTAGAAATACTTAAAAATTAAATGTATATGTTATAAAAATACATTCTGCCCAACGTTACAGAATGTTCTATTTTTTTTAAATGTTTTATCTCCAGCTGGGACCGGAATAAAAAAAGTTCTTTGTACTAAAGTGTACATCTGATAATTTTTAAAAAAAATTAAAATTACGTTGTTTCCAACGCTGATGATCGTTTCTCGATACTGCTGTAACATAGAATGTTTCCATTATTTAAAACACATTAAAATTTTACGAAAACAATAAACAAAATACTCCAGAAACAAAATATTATGCTCTATTTTCAGTAGGCATTTAACTGTTTAGCAATGATTTCGTGCACGCGCCATTCGCTTGTAAGGTAATATACTAAATATTGTTTTTCATGCAAGCATTCTTTTCGGGGTGGGGGGATAATTTGTTTTTAATTCAAACAATAATTGTTGCACTGTCCAAAACACAATTCAGGTACCCATATTCTTCATATTTTAAACAACATTTAATGCTATTTTCTATCTTAAGTTTTAAATCATGTCAATTTAATAAAGTCTATATTTCAGCTAACGCTTAATTAGTTTATAGCAGTAGTAGCAGCAGCAGCTGTGATTTGACGGATGATATAATTGTGATATAATTGTAGATTGTAGTTATCAATGCACAATATGAGACGCTCTGAAAGCCGCCGGGAGCAATTCGGAAGCTGCGTTGATTGCAATCATTATTTTTCAAAAATGTACTCTTTTAAGCTTCATTAAACATTCTTGAAAATCTGACAGTGTAAAACATTTCATAAAATATTGAGCCGTTTGTTTTTTTTTGGTTTGAACTAAATTTAAAATAGCAAAACAAAAGTGTGGATGTTGTGATTTTGATCTGTCATTGTTATCGAGATTTTATTCCGTTTATCAAATGGTTTGTGATTGGTTAATTCTAGTTTAGAAAAAAGTGGATTTATAATTGTGTGAAATCAAAGCATCAAACTGATAAGAAATTCAAACCATATTGCATAGTGGTTTATATAAGCACATGGGCCAGTCTGTTGTTGGTAAGTTTCGACTATATTATTGCATTATTTCTGGTACAAAAGGCTACAGAAGAATACACGTTCTTTAGGCTAGTTGAACTACATCTTCAGATGAAAGAATCAAAAGCCCCTGGCAAGATTCGAACCCATAGCAGTGAAAGAAATGGTTTTAAGTCGAACGCTATTAAATATTCGTTTTAACGAATTAGATATTCTATTGTTAACAAAATTGTTTCACACAGCTAAGATCCAGTCAATGTATTTTTTTTTAACTTTAAACTTTATTTTCTCATGTAATGTTCGATAACACATAGTTTAATGTTTGTACTTGAGTCACACTTGATATTTTATCAATTAAGATCTCAAGTGTAGGGGAATCTTCCAGGATGTACATTTCGAGATTATTCATTTATTACTTCATATCCATAATACAATTATCAGTTAGCTACAGTAAGAAATATATTGTTTCGAAAGCTGTCTATTTTATTTAATGCAATTTAATTTTAATAGTTTACCATAAAGGGTGACAAAAGTAAGACACTGACAAAATTAATAAAATACAAAACAAACAACTATTATTACCTGTACATTGACTATGCCTTAAAGTATTCATTTATCTGTATATGTATCTCAATTACAAATGCCCTTGTGAAATTCATTAATATATTACACTGACATAATTATTGAAAGAAAATGAAATGCAAAGCACAAAATTAATTACATAGACTGAGAAAAGCACAACGATTGATTAGGTCATTGTACTTTGATTTATATCGGACATTTTTAATGCAAGTATACATTCATGCAATACTTAAATGAATAATAAAAGAATTCCAGTTCTTCAACGTCTTTACCCTTTTGCCAATGACCAATTATGTACAACAGAACCATCGAATATTTCATTTTAATAGTTCGATAACGTTTAATAGGGGTTACCTTTAACATTTACGTTAAAATACACGTGTATTTTATAAAACGAAATTATAGAATAAAGTCATGAGCCTTAACATCACATACAATTCCTTTAGAAGCTGTAGGGGTAGCATTCGGGGAAGCAAATTCAATGCATTTTTGAGAATTGTGTGCTGTTAATTTCATTTTCGTTATTATTATTGTGTTGGATTTGGTGAATAACAGATATATGAGTGGCATATGTTTCCAAGTAAACCCATTGACATTTACCATATTTTGATAATAAGTGTGATCATGAAAAACATATTTTGAACAAAGTTCTTTATTTTCTTTTTGTATATTTATACTATGATAATTTCTATATTAACAGAATTCTATGTATCCATATTCAATATACTTTCGACTTCGATAGCATAAATTTTGAATGACGTATTCTTCAAACAGACATCATCTGCATGAAAGACTGCTTGGAATAATCTAATTTCTATCTTAAAATAGCATTCATGTAGTTCATGTAGTTGTATAATGTTTATGAATAGAACATCTCTGGTTATTTTGAATCACTTATAGCTTCAACAATTTTCGGAAAATCTTCAGAATAAAAAATGCAATTGTTTTAATCAAGTCGTACAAGAGTAAGATGATTTAATAGTGTTATGATAACAATATATTTGCTATATTAATAAAGGATAGGCTATTTAAAAAGTCAATTTAGAGTTTTTAGGTCCATTAACATATGGCATATATAAACAACAATTTACGTGTTTGTGTTACACTACAATAAATATCATATGATTTTTACGTTAATCAATTCATGGAGAAGAATATGTTCCTAAATAAGATAACCACAGAGGAAATTAATTAAGATTGCAATAATTGCATTGATGTTTTTATAATAACTTTGATTAAAATATGTTTCTGAAATGTACACTATTCGTGGCTAATCACAATTGTGCCTATTTAACAGTGATGGTGCAATGAAGACTTGTCAGTGCGCATTTGTAAATTTCAAAAGACATTTAAAATATAAACAATAACTAGTTTTCAAAATATCCATTGCACGGCTATTTCTAATTCAATGTGCTAAATTCTTAGTATAATGATAAAAATCTTTATTTGTGTACTCGAAATTATAATTATTGTAATTGTGAAAAATGACCGTAAGTTGATAAATGACAAGAATCGAGCAAATAATAGCACACAAAAACGATTCACAATTTTGTTGTTTGATTTTTCATTATCTTTTGCATATTTTCATGTTGTCTGTGTCCAAGGTGATCTATGCAAGTAATTAAAATGTTACGTTTTTTATCCTTTTGAACGTCGGTGAAGTTCATTTGATGTGATTATGGTCTCAATAATGTTAAACATGAAAATCAAGAAATGTATAAAGTTCAATAACTACACCTAATAAAACACATATCCGTGTACACTTAAAACCCATCTAATAATATTTAATGACATGTTATGATTTTTCCCACTTTTTTCAAACTTGACATCTACTTCATTGCTATCATTTGTCAACTAGTGTTCAAGACGCATGATAATAGCATCGTAATTGATTATGGTAATGGAATATACACGCTATCATATTATTCTATTATTCAGGTGAAGCGGTAAGAGGACGATGCGCTTCCTTCCAGGTAAGTTTAACAAAGACACTTAAAATCGCTGAATTGAAACAGTGTTCTGAAATTCAACCTGCTAGCTTTAATCTAATCTATGTGTTGAGTTTTCTTAACCTATATTTTCGAAAGACAAACTTACATTTGGAACAGCCTACATTTCAAACACTTCATTTGCTTAGCACGTTTTAAAACAAATTATTAATTTTAGATATAGTAGTTGCTAACAAAACTTTCAATAATATGCGTTTCTCACACTATTTGATTGTTAATTAAACACATAATCAAAATTGAATTCATATATTATTGTGAAGTATAAACAGTTAATTATCTCGTGTTTTAATTTTCACAATTTATTTCTTTCCTACATCACAACATATGCATTTTGCACATATTTGCACAACTATATTATTTACATTTAAATTGTTTGTTTTATTAGAGAAAGTGCCGTTTATGGAAAATAGGTACATTATGGAAAACAAGCGCTTGTCATTTGTGTACACTTTGAATACGCATAATGAATTTTAAACCATCTATGAGTGTGAAATATTATAACAATTGTGGAAGGAGAGTTAAACTATATATTTTAATGACCTTCTTTAATTAAAAGGTTCTTAATGATTCATAGGATTTTCTATTTTTTTTTGTATGTTGTGTAAAATTTAATGACAAATTCAAAAAGAAAGAAAAATATATGTTGGCGTGTTGGATTTTTTAAAAAATGGCAGTTTCCATGGTAACCGTATATCTCAAAATTGTCAAAATAGCCAAACTGTGTTACAATAATGTATAAAATAGCTTATTTTTAGCTTATCACAAAAAACATAATTTTATACAAAGCTTGCTTTATCTTAGGTTCTGTATAAAACAAACGATAATTGGAACATATTTCTTTAAAAAATAAGTTTTCATGCTTTTTAACTAAACAAAAAATGAGAAAAATAAACATGAATTCTGTAAAAAAATTAAAGCTATCAAGAAATTTCTTTCATAGAATTTTCTACATTATTGATATATCAAGTAACATTTGATGGTGGATTCAAAATAGTAATAAAATATATATGTTGACGTGTTAGTTTTTTGTAAACGGGCAGTTTCCATGGTTACCGCATATGCCAACTGTCAAAATTACCACGCTTTCTTAAGAATTATCAGTGTTATACTAAATGTATTGTCAAATATACAACAAAAACATGTTGTTATAAAAATTTCGTTTTCTTTTGATGTTATATTAAGTAAATGATACTGAATATCTTTTTAAAACATATCTAGGGCCATATTATATCAATTTAAACTTCTTTGCCCAGTTGTCTGCCAGTAATCAAGTCGCGATGCACTTTCGTCACTAAACCACAAGTGGGTGGGGAAACGCGCGCAGAATTATCATCAATGCTGTCTTACTAATGATTGGAGAAATCCTTTATGTGATGTTGTCTAAACGACATTTTATTCTTTTGAACCGATCTCCTTTTGAACATTTAGAAATATCTATTCTGTATTATTTACTCATTATTTGCTTATAGCCGAAATTTAAACACTTATCCGAATACTATTCAACTTGACCTTCATTTGAAGAGTAATTATCTGTGATTATCTTTCTTGGAAGCGCATAGCGATGCGCACAGAAAACTACCGAAAACGTCTTTAAATAATAAAAAGTGCAAACTGTTGCAAACAGTTGAATACATGCCAGATTCATTTGATGCAGAACACCATTTGATTGGACGAAATCATTGTGACCCTTAGTTTATAATAATAATTATTATTAAGCAAAACCGTGTTTTATCAGATGTTTTATGAACAATAAATACTGTTTTAATCTTTCCGACCACGTGGTGATAAGGTGACGAACAACCGTGTTGGTAAAATGAAGTAATGAATTAATACTATTTTATTTTGTTAATCATACCTCTTATATTTTTTTTTTTACATTTGCCGTTTTTGATTACACATGCTGAGGTATTGAATGTTCTAAAAAGTTGTGCGAGAGCAGACGGTATTTAGAACAAACAGGAATCACTGTAAAACACAATCATTGTGTGCCGTTTAGCATGTACATGCATATGGTGGATATGATTGTATTTAGAGCCCAATTAAATAATAAGAAACCTAACCTCCTTCATTTAGATATCAAGTAATATTAATGTTAGCATTCATAACTTTGGAAGAGTTTTTTCTACAGGAAATCAGATTTTTATCAAACATCTATAAAGTTTAAGGTTTTAGTTAATACATAAGTCTAAATCGTTATTTTGTTAATGATTCCATTTTCAAACAGTTTTTTATGTTTAACTTTCTTATATACACATGACTGTATATATATATATAACTCATTGCAAACATTATTTCAAAGGAATTCCACTGAGGTTCAAAAGCATAAAAAATAACATTTGAATTTCTTACAAACATCAATTGGGGCACTTAAAACAGAACGACATGCAAGAATAAATGTTCTCATAATAATTTTTCTAATAGCGTTTACAATTCTTGATTTTTTTGAGATATTTTTATAGAAAAAATATCTTCAGTCAAATAAGTCGGTCGCTTCTACAAAAGAAGTAGAACATTCTGTTTCCACTGAAATGTCTCTTGGTTATTTCTTTCAGACACTCCTGACAATAATCTTTAAACATCGCTTTGTATTGAATTAAAAGTGCATATTCTTGAATTATACATTATTCTAGTCCCCCCTAGAGCAATAAAAAGGCGGAAGTCAACAATTTTAGACACGATTGTGTTAAATCAAGTTTTAATGTGACAAAATTGAAATTTAATTTTATTTTTGCCCAAAACAAAATTCGGAAATGCCGAAATCTGGAATATTTAAATATTTAAATATGTGTTAATTGCTACGAAGGGAAATTGTAATATGATGTGCTTTTAATAAAAATTGAGGAAATAGGAAGTACGGAAAAACGCATGCAATAAAAATGCATATTAGTGGCAGTTTTGTTTTAGATAATTAGCATAACCTTGCAATTTTTTTCTTTTTCCTTTTATTCTGGATAGTTTAAATTTTATTGAAATTGAAACATGTTGCGATGTTCTGTAACAATTTCGGCTGTATTTCTGAACAGTTGACATGATTTCTTCTTACACTTATGGCGACATATAAAAAGCAGATAAAGCCTAAAAGGCATTTCAGTAATTTTGTGATACTGTTAATCACCGTATTTCCTATTTACTCAATAAAGATAAAACTGATAATGATGATTTCTTCTGACAACAATGATAAGCAAAGTGCTTATTAAAGCGACAGATGCTCAAGTTATATCTGTTGATTTGAAATAATGAAATATTTTTCAAATCAAAATATTTCAGAAGCATTTTTTAGGCCCAATTTTTAAATTTCCAAATTTAAAATTTTGCGGGCACAAAAACCCCAAATTTTTTCAATTTTTTAAAGGGGTTTAGTTTTTAATGCTTTGGGGGAGTCAGTTTTTATTTCATTGTTTTCCCAAAAGCTGGATATTATAATTGTAAAAAAAAAACTAAGCAAATTTTTTTCTTAAAATTATAAGTTTATATAAATATTTCCTTTACAATTTTTAACAATTTCTTTTTCGTATTTTTTTTAATCACTATCAATCATTGATTTTGAATGAAACGTTATACTAATAGTTGTTCTGTTGATAAAACCGTTGCTACATTATTTTTTGTCAGATAATGGGAATATGTTTTATGAACAACAAATCTATATTACAAATAATCATAATCATTCTCAATCTCACTTTGTTATGAAGCACACCTCAAGACAAATAAATACTGTTTTTTCCAAATATTCAAACTATGGAATTTATAGAAGTAGTTTAAATATGTATAATCTATAACAATCCAATTGACATGTTAAAACATTACCTTTTCAAAGTGCGACATATTTTTCTATTTTCATTTACATGTTCCAACACGCTCTATCAGTATAAGGTCAAGTTCTGCATAGTAGGTTAAAGAAATTAATGTAAAGATTGAAAAACAATTGATCAGATACATGTATAACGTTAACCCGAACAATGTATCTATTAACTTTAATAAAAGCAAAAGAAACAAAGAAACAAACAAAAACAAACAAACAACATTTTGTTCTGAAGTTGAATAAATAAACATATAAACTTTTGCCTATAATTACCAAACATCAGAACTCATTAAAGTGTTAGACTTAATCGATTACCATTCGATTTAGGATTGTTCAAACACTTGTTTTAAAGCTTGAAACGCTATACTTGCAAGGAAATAGTACGGTTCAATAGTTTGCAACGAAATGCGATAGATTAATACAGTTCTAAGATATTATATACTTTTTGGAAATAAGATTTATCATTTGATTCGGAATGCTATAAGTCGCAATTGACCTGCCCTTGAAAAGAGATTGATAGTTCCATCGTTTAATTACATCTCTCAGTCAATTGAATATCGGAGAAAATTGAAAGACAGTACGAAAAAACTTATCTGCACATTTGTTATTGGCATTCTTTCTTTTTCACTGTGTTATGTTTGCACAATACCAACATAAGTGTATCACTTTTGAAATTGATGACACGGTCGGGTATTTCAGCACACATGCTAATACCAATCTGGAGCGTGTTGCTTTAAGGATAAGAAATTCCTCGACACAGTTACATAATATCATTATAATTTCACAAATAGTGTGCGATCAGCTAATAAAAGAATTCAATGTTGTTGCGAACTGTTCAATTACTGTCAAATTCATCTGATGCAGAACACCGTATAATTCAATGCACTTAAATTGATAATTTAATACAAGCCCGCCTTATTTTAAATGTTGATATCAGATATTTTATGACCAATAGAAACTAGTTAATCTTTCTTATCTTGTGTTGATAAGGTGTTAAACTTTATGCTTTATAAAGTTTTTAGACGAACAAAAGTTTCGGAAAAAAATGGAGTAATAAACTAATTTATCTTACTTCGCAAAAAAACGTAAACCATAAACCACACATAAACTTAAAGTTTTAGCAGTTGCTGTTTTGTTACACCTGCTAATTGAATACATGTTATAGACAATAATTTAACAGCAGACGGTATCTAGAATAGAATAAAGTGTAAAGCACCACCACCATGTGCAATGTACTCCAACGCGGCTGTATATTGCTGGTTTAGCATGTTGACGCCCGAGAATAAACATACGGAAGGTTATATCATCATACGTCCACAAACCTCATACTATTATAATATATTATGATTAATCTATCAATAGTTAGTACTGTAGTAAAAGTATTAGTATGGTTAAGACATGAAATTTAGTTTTAACAATTTAAACTTGGAGTTTAGATTCCATAACATATATTATAGCAGAAGTGAGGAATAAGTAAATTCATAACAATTGAGCAAAACTTGAATGATTATGATTTAATTTTTGCGCACAAAAAATCTTCTTTTTTCCATCTAATAACAACCGCATGAATAATTTTGATGTTGTACTTGTTTATTAAATCATGTTTTTACAGGTCGATTTTTATGGACAAAAACAATATTTCATGTAATATGATTCAATGGTAAAGTGTGTTTCTTAGTATTCTCTTTTTCATATGTTTCTATGTTGTGTCAGTGTGTTACTGCTGTATTGAACAAAATTATTTTTAACATATAATGTACAATAAAAAAACATACTTTGAACCATAATGTAGCATACTGTGAAATAAAGTTATCTAATGTATTATAATTATAGTTTATACAGAAAACTAATTCATGTCCACAATCATACATGTCAAACTGCAATATCAGATACAGTGAGAATATTACTGTCTACGAATTATTATAACAGTCAGGTAAGATAAAGTTTTTTTGCTTGCAATTATTAATGTCTTGAAACAAAATGCATTGAAAGAATTAAGAATTAAAACGATATTCACATCCCGGCATATATCAAATAGACAATGACTTGAAAATGAATGAAAAGTAAAACACAAATGATCTCACTGCCGTCATGGAACGGACAACAAATTTTAAGCCTTTATTATTTGTTCATAAGAATTTTTTTTTCATATTTGAAATGTATTTTAATTACTGTTAATAACAAATATGATACAGCTTCACGCAAATTTAATTTTGCTTGGAGCAATAGTTTCAGAGGAGATTTTGATTTAGATATGAGGATGCTGCATGTATATGTTCGCATGCACGGACGATAGACAAAAGAAGACAATGAGCGATGACAATAGTTTACCATGGGGATATTCATTAATAAGCAATAGGACAGTGTCACAGAACCAGCACATTTCATTCTCTAGTTTTCAAATAAAGATTGACTAATAAACCCGTGACAATATGCCTAAGAATTCTTGCACGATACATATGCGTCATATACAGTTATTGTTTATTAATAGTTTATACAAACAATGGCTATATTACCCGACATTTTTTGAAATGCGAAAATTAATTATTTCAAGTTGTTCTTGTATTTTAGCTGCAACATATTTATTATGAGAGGCAGACAACTTAGCCACTAGCCACTGCTGCCTTTTTTCATTGTGGTAGCAAAATTAAATAGTGCAAACAAACGTGTTTTTTTTTATTCTTTGTTCGTTTGAAAACTTAAAAGTTCTGTACCCGAAACCTACCGGTATTTTCGTATTATTTTGTATCTTATATTTTCTTAGTAATCTAATCAAAATATGAATGTACTTTTATCATTATTATCACCTCATTAATGTTTTCCAGTTTATTTTAATATATCAATAAGCAATTTTAGATAGATGTGATTGATAGCTCAATAATTAATGATTTACTGAGTAAACACAGTTTAAAATGATTAAGAAGCAACTTCATGGTCAACCAAAGTTCATCAATAAATCTTTCAAATGCATGTTCTTTAACAGCCTCCTTGTTAGAAAATGTTTCGTATATG
The DNA here is from genome assembly GCF_026571515.1 of Ruditapes philippinarum. NCBI lineage: Eukaryota > Metazoa > Mollusca > Bivalvia > Venerida > Veneridae > Ruditapes > Ruditapes philippinarum. The sequence goes on from NW_026851624.1 coordinate 54,698, forward strand.
AAGTAATAATATTGTTACCCGATGATGTCATTTGGCACATTTCTTCAAAATATTTTGTGCCCTTTACTAAACTGTTCATGTTGTTCAAAGTTGCGGAATGACCAAGTGGCTTACTCAACGGACTAGTAATCTAAAGACTGCTTACCGCATGTATTCAAGTTAGGGGCAAGCCATATTTTTTCCTGATCAGTTAGAAACTTTACACCAACTGCTTAGTACTGGTTGGTTCCAGTACCAGATTCGAGAGTGTTTCAAATTATAAAATTATAAAACGATTAAAGGAATGCGTTTAAACTAAATTATAGTTAATAACAATTACATTCAACTTGTGTCCGTCATATGGAATTTAGAGATTTGTAATTCTTGAAGCATATTAATTTTACTATTAACTAATTATACTCAAATACTTCACATCCATATTTGATTTCGTTTGATATATATGTATTATGTGTGTCTTTGCTTTCATTTAAATAAGTGGAACAAACTAGATTAAGTCAGGTGAACATTAAAATACAAATAGTTAAATCAATATTATATCTATCAAAAACATTTGGCTTCAAAATCTAGAACAGTGCTAAATTCACAGACTATTAATGAATATACATTTTATAAATATCTGTATCGATAATAGTGATATAAAACTTTACGCTCCTTAGTTTGTTTAATATTCTAAAATGTAAAACCTAGAACAGCATGTTGTTAAAATGATAAAATCTGAGATAAAATTCAGTTGGAAATGTAATAAAGTGTTAAAATTGACGTGAAGCATCCGTTGCTTATTTCTAACGGTAAAACAAATTTCTATGGTATAATTAAACTGGCGACTTTAAAGCTGTATTTAAATGAAACATGTACACACCTGAATACTAAACAAAATTATTTCTACCAAGTTATATAATATATTTGAAAGCTGCAATCGATAGCTATGTGGGAGATATAGTGGCATAAACATATTTCAATACATATGTTCACAAAATACAACTATATATGATACATTACGTACGTTCTGGTATAAAATGTGTTTATACAAATATTTCCAGCAAATTCATATTCAACATTAATTTTGTATTTTCAATAGAACCGTGTCAATGTACACGAATCAAGGACAATTTAAGATAATATTTATTTAATCATGATGTGACATTTATGCAATCAGTTCATAGTTCGACTTTTCGGTTTATTTTAATGATAGTCATATTTCCGACTTTTATAAACATAAAACAAGCTACGCTTAAATATCATTAAAATCTAATAACAGATCTTATATCATATTGAACAAGAAGTCTCCATTTCAAATTGCAAACTCAAAGCCAATAAAACATTACCGCCTTCGATTGTAACTTTTACAACAATAGACATGCATGCGTATATCATTGCAAACTTTTAGTAGAATGGGGTATGTTCAGTTTAAATTTGTGAACTTTCATTTCGATTATACAAAATTGCATTTAGTTTCGTTAGTTCGATTTTGTAGGGAACTATAAGCCTAAAACCGTTTAATTAACCAGTTGAAAAGTTGTTGTTTTCTGTTTGTTATTTTTTTGTTTTTGTTTTTTGTTTGTTTCAAGATAACAAGTCTTGCCCGTGACAGTGGGTGAACCCACATCGATATGCTATCCTTAAATTAATATAATAGTACGACGCGTAAACCCTAAGCTTTTTATTCAATATTCATTTGTACGATTTTTTATTTTCTCAAATGTAGCGTAAAGGAAGATAGATGAATAATTTGCATTAAATGTTTTGTGTCGATTTTTTCTACAGTGCTTTGATTTGTCATATTGTAGAAACAAAATTCGTTCAATCGTGTGTAAATTATAGCCGGTACTACGTTTAAAAAGCATTTTACGCTAATGTGTAAACCGGTTGCATTTCATTTTAAACGCTTGTTTAGCAAGATGAATTTTATGCGTTGCAATGCTTGGGCAATACATTAATTTGTGATTAAGGCATTAGTTATTTTGTTTAAACACTAACATTTATTCTTCTTTTATTAAGTAAATGTTACTACCAAGAGATTTCTTTTTCTCAGTTTTCTTGATTTGTTTTGGTTATCGATGTGGCTTTGAAAGATACAAGATTCGTAATCAATATCCGGAAAGGTCGTTTAAATATACAGATCAATGAAAATAACGCATGATTTTATAAAATGAAAGTTACAATAAATGACAAATTTTATTCTTTGAATAATATAGCATTCAATGCTACGGCATTTACCACGCAACTAAAAAGTAGCTAATTATTCGAAAAATAAATCTCAATTAACACCAATTCGAAGTTAATTTGGATAAATGTGACAACCAGATGCACATTTGAAACAAATTGTGCATCCTTTAGGACGTTTAAACAAAAGAAATTCCTCAAGGATTAGCCGAGAAGATAAAAGATCACGACATTCCACAGTACAATTTCGAGTAATTTACTAGGAGAAATCGTGTGTTCAAATTCCTTGTTTTAAAATTGATTTAGGATGTGTGTACCTTTTCTGTCAACCTCAATGATTCTATGAAATTTAGGGTAAGGGGATATCTAAATGATATATGTTGCTGTTTTTATGAATATTCGGAATACATTTGGAAAAAGTGCCCATTGTAGACCAACCCATTTTAAATTACAGCATTACTATTCAATAAAATGCTGCAGCAATAATTTTCCAGCAGGAGCTGTATTTTGATTGATAGTTTCATCGTGATACCATTGTAAATTTGAGTTACAAATACGCGCCGTCAGACGCTCTTATAGCCGCAGGGAATTGCCAGATCAGCAATCTTGAATGCGCGGAATAAATACATTCTTACTATTACAATACAGTTCGGGATTGAACACAAGTTTTGGGTTGAAAGGCGACTATTTTAAATTCATGTGTTAAAAAGATAGCAAAGGGTTCATTGCTCATTATTGCAAATATACAAACTTTTATCAGCTGATAATAGGTAGATTTAGGTGCAAATAAATGTTATTGTTGTTTTCTTTTTATCATTGTCAGTTATGGTCACCATAAATATCAACAATGCGAATAGGTTTACTTCTTTAAGCTTTGCTTTACAATTTCTATTTTGAATGCAAATAGCCTTATTTTCGTACAAAGTCTTGCAAACTATCGTTACTGATATTTTTTCATTTGAGATAATCATACATGAATCTCTAGTCTAGTGAAATCTGTCATGCTCTAGAGATTGGGTTAATAAATTTAATACTTAATATTCATGATACTTTTGTCAGCTGAACAACAATTATTTTGCAGCAATGATAAACTTCCTGATAGCCATAGTTGTCATTTAACGGACTTTTTATTTCGTTTAACTGATATTGCACTTTATTTTACATCGACACATATTCTGTCTTTTTATATCATTCTGTCATTTCGTTTAAAAATTTAAAATAAACAGTCATACGAATTCTGCAAAAGAATGATTTTTTTGTTGTTGTCTTTTTTCTCCTGTTCTGGGGTTTTTATTTGTTGTTGTTGTTGTTATTTTTGTTCTTTTAATATATATTCTGTAATTTCGTTTTAAAAATCAAATTAAACAGTCATACGAATTCTGCAAATGGATATTGATATTTTTATATTTACCATGGCAGCAATTCGACAATTTATTATGTTTTATAATGTTATATCTATATTATCGTTTTAAATCATTAACATAGATAACTTCCTACTATTTCAATTTCATTCCACTTATTGAAATGGTTTATGAGACTTATCTTGAACACGCATGTGAACATTATTATATTCATAGTGTATAGACATTTACATGGGCCCAAGATATTAATATTAAACAATATGTTTTCGTGTCATAAATAGCTGCTCGTAATCGATGGTTCAAAATGGATCATGCTCTGTTTGCCATTATCAATCTGCTTATTTCTGTAGATATTTCAGCATAATGCATTTATAGTTGGTCAAAATTATTTCGAATATCATATTATCAAGGCAATAAATTGCAACCTTTCTGATAAAAAAACATGTCTATAAAAGAAAGTTTATGTTAGAGTCATTATATATTAGTTTAAATGGAACAATTATTATGACTAAACTTCCCTTGTCTCTAAAACATTGATAGCACAGTTTCAGGGTGAGAAATATGTTCAGCCTAACCCGGAACCTAATACGAAATACCGTTCCGCGGTCATTACCTGAGCAATCAAGCAGACTACATACTTTATCTGCTAAATAGTGAACAGTTCAAAATCGTGCCATAATAAAATGAATAAAACTGAAAAAATATACCACTGTAGAGGACTTGGTCAAAATCGCATAGTTTAACTCAGTTTTATTAAGTCCGTGTTAAACAGGAATATATATGTACTTCGATCATTGTTGTTAATGAAGCTTTAGTTTATAAATGTACACATATCGGTGGATCAACTCAAACTTCATATATTTAGTGCTATGTATGCCAGTCTGATTATGATTAAATCGTTTGCAAATACCTCTCCTCCCATCTCCATTTAAGTGATGTTTTGTCAGTGTGCTGTTGTGATTAAATGTATATCGGAAATATTGAATCATCTACTTTATTGCTAACACTGACTAATCATGCACATTAATAATAATAAAATTAATTTCAGTAATGGAATATACACGTTTAACAAATAAATATGTAAGCGAAACGGTTATTTCACAATTCATTCCTTTATCAATGTTGATTCAATATTTGCGATATATTTAGTCATAAAATATCAACGGATGGGTCGTAAGTTAGCATGGATATGGCATTTTGTACTGTGTTGCGGCGTTATGACGGTTATCACCTGTGCATTATTTGAAAGTATGACAAAAAGTATTAGTTCTTCCTCTTTATTTTTGTAGGCGGAGTCAGAAGTTCATTAATAGCAATAATATTATATTCCTTCTTAAAACACATTTTTTAGCGAACTCATGAGCAGGTGTATTACTCCATTTTATCTAAAGATCATTTTAAAGTGTCTTCCAACTAATTCCAATATCTGAAATTCTACAATTCCAAACAGATAAAAAATCCTTTTAAAGAAACTAAATTAAGCGTTTTGGAAATCGATTTAGATATGTGAATTTCTGTGAACTCAAGGTGAGTAATTGATTACAGTTTCACCAGATATTTGTTCATCATTTATGTTAAATTTCTAAACATGTGCCAACAACAATTTAGTTTTCTTTTAAATTAAATGTAGTTTGACCTTTGGTTCTTGCTTGTATTTGTCATTTGTCATACTTCCTGACAAACAAACTATGATTTCTAAAATATCAAGCTTGTGATAAAAAAATTAATTGTATTTTTATGAATGTTGAACTCGATTTCGCGTAAGATTTTGGGTCATGGTAATTTTTCTGCTGTTTTTACTAAAAACTTTAAACGATTTATTAAAAGAGGTTATGACCTTACTTTTTTAAAACATACTGCATGTTTAGTGTTCAATCCTTTTACAGTTGGACACTACGCTTTCCTCTTTTGATTACATCTGACGGACCAAGTGGGAGACTCTATGATGGATGTTCGTAAAGCCCTTTGGGACTGAATTGTCTTAATGTTCGTCTTCTGCCTTGCTTCGTCGGGCCCTTGTAGGTGATTTTCTTGTTGCTCTGTCTTCCTTTAGGACATTGAGTACTTTTGTTAAGGTCATGGGTTTACTTTTATATGTTTCTACATGACCATTTTAGTGTTTTACTTATTTAACCTTTTGTAACCATGACAACTGTTAGAATTTCACTTGGCGGGGATTCATTTTATTTACACTGACTCGTTTATAGGAACATGGTGGGGCTAAGAGCGAGGTTTGGTGCACCATTAACCAGTTTAAACTCCCCAGCAGTCATTATTATGCTGCTGACCGTTCCAAGGCGGCGCCCCTCTGTGTTCCTCAGATGTATGTCTATGCTGTTTCATACTGTTTTGGTGACACTTGCATGTGTCCCTTGTTGTTTTCCCGTCTACGGTAAGTATCTTCCCCATTACCTCTAGTTTTTATTTCTTTTATTAACCCCCCTCCCCCTGTCTCCTGTCCCCTTCCCCTTTGTGGGCCTATTATTCTTTTCTTTAAATTCCTAATCAGTTATAAATTATTTATCATTTAATGATGAACCTGTCCGTGCTCTGTCTTTGCCCTGCCTTGTTTTTGTTTGGGGTCCGCCTGGGCTCCTTGCCACTGGTTCTTGTTGCTGGGTCATATGGGTGTTGCGTTTATTGAACGCCGCCTTTCCTTGTTGATCTTGTTGGTCATATTTTCTTATATAAGTGTAAGTTTCGAATGAGTGACTGTATGTTTAATATTGAATTTTTTAAACGAGTTAATAATAAAATTATATTATGCGAACCTCTGACGAGCTTAATATTTTTGTATTGAACGATTCAATAAATTCGGTTGTTAACTAATACAATTTAATGTCATTCTATTTATTACATACCAAAAATAAAGACCATTTAAACTGAAAAATAATCATTTTTATTGACGCGCATATACGTTGTGCTTGTATAAAGCAAATAAAATCACGTCAAAATATATGCACGGCCTTGCAATAATCATTGTTACAGAACCACAAAAGCAGCACGGGGTGTGATAATTTAAAATATTTCATTATTTCCTCAAACTGGCTTGAAAAATATTTGTTTAAATAAGAAGTTCCACTAGAATCTTTGCGTTGTATTTGTGTTTATATGGAGGGGTATTGATTTCTCGTTTATATATATTTATTGGAAATGAGATTGGTAATTTGATTCCAAATACTATCAGCCGCTATTGCTCCGACTTGTCCTCGTTCAGAGATTGATTAGTTCCGCCGTTTAATTACATCTCTCCGTCAAATAAATATCGAAAAAAGAATCACAATTTAGTTCCAGAATGTAGACTGGGAACATAAAATTCAGTTTATATTTATAAAAAAAATTGTCATGTTGTTTGATTTCTTATATCATGCAAATTTTGGAAGCATACACGTTTTTGCACAATCATCATAATTGAGATGCATACCCTTTAAATGATCTGCGTGCAAGATGTAAATACTATGTGCTTTTACGGTTCTGATTTATGTACACTTTACTTTTCTGAAAAAAGCTTGTAAATTAAAAGCTGATTTTTATTGCAAAATGAAACTCGAAGTAATCTGTACTTATACCCTCTTTAAATGATTTTGAAGTTTCTGTATAAATTTTACCCTTTTCATCAATTTTAAACACATACATTTGTTTGAAATATCACAGTAAACTCATGCAGTTTTATATATCTATTGAATTTTCTCTTAGACTAGATATGCTGTCAAGGGAAGAAGGTTATTTGAGAATTCGATAATCTTACGGAAATTAATTAATTTACCGGACCAAAAAAAGAAAGATAAAAATGGAAAGGAAAAAAAATAACAACAAAAAATACTTCTTGAACGTGTATTATAATTGTAAAATTTTATATGTACACGCTTACTTTACCTCCAAGTATTAATGTCAACCGAAAGGCGAATTTGTGTTAATCAATCACGAATGACCTTTGAAACAGATTGATAAATTACGCATCTTAATGACATATTCGTTTGATTGATAAGGGAAGGCAATGTACAAAGTTAATTCCAGGCTGCGAATTGAGCAACGATTTATTAGTTACAAGTTTAACTGCCACATATATTGTATGTTGATTCGGAGGATCGACTGTTTGGACATATAGTTTTTATTTTTATTGTGTAATTAAATTTCATATAATTCAAATAAGCCAGTTCCGCAAACTATGTTTTTCCTTTTCTCATTTGACTTGTGTTTCATTTAAACAGTTTCACAACGTTATAGGAATAATTTCATATATTGATTCATTAATGAATTGACTGTCATATAGACAGCTAAATCCGGTATAAGGCACATTTTAATCTTCAGCTCAAGACCTTTTATAAACAGAAACCAATTTGCTTCGTTTAACGTCGACCAACATGTTTAAGGTCATATGGGACTTTCAAGATTAACTGGTGGAGGAAAACTTCGGGCATTTTTTTCTGGCACGAACGGGCACCTAAAGAGAATCACCAACACTGTTCCATATTCTTGCTGGATTGCTTCCTCATATGAAATAATTCAAAGTCCTATGCGGAATTCGAAGCCACAGCGGAAAGTAGCTAGTGGTTTGAAGTCAACAACATTACCACTCGACTACGGACGCCCTTAGATATTTAAGATAATCCTCACATTATCTATGTAACAAAAATGCACTCTTACCATCATACTGTCTACAGTTTACTCGGTTTTAAATCATTTCAACGAAATTGGCGACTGATTTTGAAATAAATATTTTTACTAAAAACGGAAGGAAAAACAATCAAAGGTGAGGGACATTTGCTCAAGACAAGTTGGCTTTTCTGTCACAATTAGCCTCATCACATTAAAATATTTTGCAGCAGTGTGTAGAGCAGCTTCAGTCTTTAAAGTATTATTGAACATGTTATCTCCAACGAAATCTAATAATATAATTATGTCAACATAATGTATAAATTAACAAGGAACTAAAAATTCTGATTTTTGACAGTTGCACAATTTACAAGAAAAGTAGCAAAGTTTAATGATTCACGTCTATGCAATACGTCAGTCACTAACAAAATTGCTGGTTATAAAGAATTACTATTCGACGGAGGTGGTTCTTCAAGCAATATATATGCTAAATTAGAAACCGATTTTCAGTTCTGTAATTTATAAGTTTTCGTTTCATATTATAATTTACTGTCACTTTGGAATGCAATCATTTTTATACTTTTTAGTTAGCATTTTTATGTACAGTCTAAGAATATTTGTATAACGTACATGGATGGAAATGAACAGTCAATGTACATTTTGTGTCATACAGTGTGTTTTACTTTTTTCATGAAACTGGGGGTGTGACTTTGTAGTACATACGACGTTAATAGTATCATTATAATAATTATAATAAACGGTTTTCGTAAATATATATTATAGAAATAATAACAAACTATACGAGTACAGTAAAGTGTGGGGAGAATTTCATACGCCAATAATAATTAAACCAAAATTACTCTGAATAAATACTGCTGCAATCTATCTGCAAAATATCTGTCAACTCCACAAAATGCAGAAAATCATATCATTGCACAAGAAATTTTGCACTGAAACTTATATAGAAAGCATATTTACAGAATGTGATATACTAGACTAGAATGACGCATATTGTACACTGTTGCTGTTGTCCTGATTGACTGTATCAAGTCATTGTAGATATATCTCTTTTCTCACTTGCACAATTTATTCAAAGTAACATATGGTAGTGCTGTTCTTAAGGTTGTTTACATTGTGTACGTTGTATAATTTTATTCTTCTTGTTGAAATGTTAGATTTTCCAACGCTTAGTCATGCATTCTAAATAGAGGATATTGAATGAGTGTAAGTTCAATACTAAATTTATTGCACGCGTTGAATAAAATTATATTATGCGAGCCTCTGGCGAGCATAATATTATTTTATTCAACGAGTGCAATAAATTCAGTAATGAACTTACACGAATTTAATATTCTATTTATCACATACCAAAATAAAGACCGTTTGAAGTGAAATAAGAGTCATTTTTCATTGACGCCCCCATAGTATAACGCTAACATTTAGCGCGTCTTTACACTATGTTTGTATAACGCTTATGACGTCACGTCAAAATATATGCACGGCAGTGTCTGCCCACTCAGATGTTTCTAATGTTAATGTGTTTATGAGCTTTAGATATAACAAGTTTGAAAACTCAATGGAAGTATTTAAATCATTGAATATCTTTCTTTCTTCCCGGATAACTCACTTAATCTAAGCTGAAAGAGCATATTAAAATGTCAAAGTTAGCAATTACCTGATTCATGTCACGCCTTATCAACTGATATCTCAAAGCCAATGCTTTGACATTTGTCAACAATCTTTATAAGTGATAATAACAAGAACACAGTATATAAACGATTTGAACCCCAACCGGATCTTGTGAGAAGATGTCAGTGTCAGCCATTGTCTGACGCTTAACTCGTTAAATATATTGGTATTTATATTGATACTTATGGACGTTAGGTTAGTAAGTCTATATTTATATCGTAGAAGAGATACTTTACTAAGTGTTTATGTTATGCAAAATATAAATGTTAGCATTAAAGCTATAAAATAATCGAAACTCACGAACTGCTTTCAGGTGATCAACACTGAACACTAGCAAAAATCCGTCTTATTTCAACGTTCATTTATTTAAACATTGAATTGTGATATCGAACTTCTAAAATAATCAATAACGAAAGATAATTTAGTCATATGCAAAGAATATTGCTGTATTTTGAACTTTTAATTAAGAGTTTAACCAAGGAGGTCAATTCCGTAAACTGAACGTAACTTGCTGGTGATTGTGAACCCTACTTGTGAGTTTACGAATGTTATCTGTACCCTGACTTGTGAGTATTTTTAAAGATTTAATGGAGCATTTAACGTATTTATTTGTTTATTGACAGGCAAAATGGAAGAATTCAGTTGTCTTCATTGTCCCCTTTCTCTTCAAAAAAAATTCGGAAAGACTATTGTTCATAATTTGGACATCAGAACTAACACTTTCTCGGTTTGACAACAATAACAGAAACATTAAAATCATACTCAAAAGACTTTAGAATTATTCCAAAAGAACTGAAAAAAATAAAAAGGACTTTAAAAGCAAATGATATTACAAAAATAGTAAAAGTTTCAAGACAAGAAGGACTTGAAAAATAATCTCCAATCAAGAAATGTCAAAAAATCAAAACGCCTGTTAAAGATGTTCACACATCCACAAAAGATACGTTTTTAGTACAGATGACAAATATTTTAAGTTTTAAACTTGGTGTCAACTTATTCCACAGATCCCACATTGTGTTGTGTTTTCAACACGAAAGCTACTGTCAAAACCCTCAACTACAAATGATTCATCCAAATCCATCTGAAAGACATGTATATGGCAATTTAGAAAGGAACTGGATTTATATATATCTTTTGACTTAAGATAACTTATGATAGCCAATGATAAACTTTTTTAGTTGTGTGAAAAGAAAACTAACAAGTTATCTTAGACACTGGCAAGACTGTAAACTATTTAAAAATAAGCGGAAATAAACTTGCAAGAGTGTAAACTACCTTATAGACATTTAACAACATAATGCATGAAACTCCTTAAAATGATTTATTAAGAGTGATCCTAGTCGCGCAAGTCAGAAAAAGAAAGTCAAGACATTTATGAGAATATGAAACCGTGTTTCAAAAAGCATATTGAAATCAACGGTAGGTGTAAAGCTTGCAACATGTTGAAATACTAGTAAGTAATCTGCCTAAAAAAATCCTGTAATGATCTTTCGAGGAGGATGGATTGATATGTGACGTTATACAACGGTCACGTCAAAACTAACAACAATGCCGTTGAACTTAATAGTAGAAACGTTTATAGTACTTATGTTATATCCTAGCTTTATATCTTTTCAAAGAAAAATGAATGATAAATGAAGATAAGATTTGTTGGTTGATATAAATTCTGCCAAGAAATAATTTTTTTCTTCCTTATTCGTATTACCAGCTACTTCATGCTGGTATTACCATGAAAAGTGAAAACATGATGAAGGTCCATTCATGTGCAGTATTGGTTACTTATATAGAATTAAAAGATGTGTCATGTTGTTGTGACTCAAAAACTTCATATTATGCAAGATATAATTTGGAATATAGGACAAAAACAATAAAAATCATCAAAGGTGACTCGCAAATTATGGTTCAGTGAAAACACAAGTAGGGTACAGATCATTAAAATTGTTTTAGCAAGATGGGTACAGTTATCAGAATGTTCGCCTCTATTATTTACTATGTTTTTATCAATATTAAAAAAAATCCACACAAGTGTCTGTGCGGTAAGACGAGGTAAGACAATAAAGTTAAGAATCAGATATGAGTTATAGTGAAATAAAACAATTTTAGGCATAAATTTGCTTGTGTAATCGGCGTGTGTTGACATAAACAAAACATGAAGCGAAGAGCACATCGTTTTATGCGCATAAATTTAAAGAAGCTGGTTAAAGATGTATCTATAAGCAAAGAAAAAGTATTTCTTAATATGATTCAAATGTTGACTTACCGTCACAGATTAAATGCAAGCCGTCTTAAAAAGTTTTATGGGTCACCCCGCCTGTTTTTACGGAACTGATGTTGAGATCTTCTCACAAGATCCGGTTGGGGTACAAATCGTTTATATACTGTGAAGAAGAAAACGTTCCGTTTCTTAATGCTGATCGTTAATGCGGACATTGTCGTTTCCGTGTTAACTTGAAATAAAGTTAGCAAATTCCATTACCTGAAATCAATAAAGATCTGTATCATTGCAGAACACTATTCAGAATGTCAAGTGTTTTGTATATCTGCAACGATCTACGCATGGAGTTAATATATTTAACACTTCAAATCATTGATAAGAACACAGTTTTATATTATTCTAAATGGACATACAATAATTGTAGGTAGCTGTGTCTGTTGTCTACAGTCATGTATGCTAAAAAAAGTTCACCAATCTACGAAGAGAACGATGGTGAACAAACATAAAAATAAAAGTAAACGTGTAGTTTAAGCTTGCATATCTAATGCCTTCAACTACTAATGTCATAATGAATGCAATTTGTGTTAATTAATCCTTCGTATTCGACTAAATCTATAATAAAAAATGATTTTTTTTCCAGAGTACCTTTTCAAAATAGTGTTGAAAACAGTAAACAGCTGGGTCATTTAACTTTCTTCTTAAAGTACCATTAGTGAACAAACAAAACCACATCTCTTCTATTTTTCGAACTAGAATACTTACATTGCTAAGTATATAATCTGAGCCTATATATTTTAACATCACCAATCATTAACGAAATAATATGATTACACTGATTTTCGGGGTGTAAAGATGATATGATGTTGTTATGTTTATGAGTTGGGTTCCAATACTTTAGTGTTGAAGATTAAATACAGCTTCATCCAAAATAGAAGGCGTATGAGATTTTCCACATTTCAGTACATGCCATTTATAAACAGAAAGACAAAAATAAAAATAAAGAAGAAACAACAATAACAACAAAAAACAACAAACAAACAAAACAAAAAACAATTCTGCAAATTAAACTTCTAACTACTGTTGTTGTTGGTCTCAAGTATCTCCATTGTTATAGACTTAAGCAATGAGAAATGCAATAATAATATATAAAATTACTGATCACAGTTGACTTTGCAAAATTAAGTTATATAATTCTCATATAATGTGATGAAACGCATTTTGAACAAATGACTTATTAAGACAAAAGGAGAATCCCATAAGAACACACAAAACGGCAAAATTAAAAATATTTGAATTTTGTTTATGAGCAATGTTACAAAATTAAAGACAAATAACATGTATAAATATTCGTAAATATATTTATACAATACATAATTGTATTACATTTTTCATTTAAATCGATATTGTAAATAGTGCTCTCTAAAACTACATGAAGTGAAAATCTAGCATATTAGTATTTAGGGCAACTTTAAAATCCCAAAATGATACAATTGCTTTTGCAATTGAACATCGATACCGTTAGTAGGAGACACTTTGAACATTTTTAAAAAATATATTTCTTACATTATGATGGAGTTATACCATCTATTAAAGTACATGTAGCAGTTATTCTGCATATTATTAGTCTGTTTGTAAAAAGTCTACTTGAGAGTGCAACGGAATTTGAGAAAATATGTTACAATTCTTATTATCTTTCAAATTTAGATCTTAATTCATCATTTTGCATCCGTTCAGCATACTTCAAGTTTTAAATTTCTTTCAAAGAAATTGATAACTTAATTGAAAAGAATGTTCTCGATATCTTAACGAAAAACATACAACTTTGACGAGCAGGTGCTCAGGAATACCATTACTTTGCTGTCAAGTAAATTAGCCTAATCATTTTCCAAAAAAAAAAAAAAAAATGATCGTAATAGCTTTAAAGGTCAGTGTAAGTTCATGGATGGATTAGTGTACAGGGTTATTTCAACATGATCGTAATGATATGCCAACATTGTGTAGATATATAAGTGAAATATAAAACTCTGTTTTAAATCAACAACTGTATTTATTACAAGGAGAAACACCATAAGACATATCGGTCATTCAACTTATATTTTACGTTGTTTTTGGTTTTTCCTATAAATTCAACAATACACTCACTATAAGGGAATAAAAATAAGTACTTTCTTAACCGCTATTAATTTCATTTGACATTAATGCTGACTTTCCTCTTACCGGATTTATTTGTTTAACTTATACCTTATATAATAAGTTGAACATAACGAAGGACGTAACAGTATTGCATTGGATTGCAGCTAATGTCATTATTTTGCATAAGTCGGTGCTTCGGTGCGTGGATGGTGACTTGCATTTTTCAGTACTGTCTATGAGCAGGTTTAATCAAACTGAGCCTGTAATATGTTTTACTTTGCCGTGTTGGGCTTTCTTTAGATGTTGTACTCCAATATATGTCTCAATTAAATGTATTGATGTAAGAACTGTCAATATGCGACAAAATGACACTGTTGTGAGTTTGCATTACAAACTGATATCCATTCTATTAACTAACTGTACATAGTTAATTCAATGCATTTCCGACTCTGTATTGACTCATATGGCGTATGCATCATATAAAGCATCGGAAAAAATGGACGCTTTGAAATGTCTTAATAATAGCCCCCATCTGCTTACATGCACTCTTGGAATGTTTATGATCCCATGTCACGCACAGAGCAGAATATAACTGGCTTTTATATAATATATTGAGTAAAAAGCTAACAAATATAATAGTGTATTAACCTGACTGATAAACATATTTTTTCTTCAAATTAATTGTAAATTTATTGAGTCGGACTGGAAGAATATTAATTCAAAAGTTACATTCCAATACCAAAAAAACGCAAGTTACAAATTATTTTCGTGTCAAAACACACTAACGTTGCAGAAATATATTGTAGCTGAATCATTCTATGTTTTATTGTGTTCCTAAATTCGATATGAATTAATATATAGGAAATGCAATTAAAAAAGAAATAACTTCTTTTTAAGTGGTAATATGCTCATCAACGGGTAAATAGTTAGTGAACAGATGAAATTCAAAATAAATTTAACTTAACACTTTTAATTTTTATAATTCCTTTCAATTTTATTATTAACTTTTTATGAACGATAATTCACTCGCGTGGCTCTATGAAATTTCTGTAAATATCCTACGGAATTTACCTGTAATGTCAATGTTATAAAAAAAGTGTAACAGTTTTGTTTGTTATATTTTACGCAGATTTATATTTTATCCTTAACTTGTTCTAGTATCAACTGTTTGTCAATCACAATTATAACAGTCAATCATTAAGATATGTAGTCAATTTATCTCAATGTGACAATAAAATAATGGTCAAAATGCCACTTCAAGTTGTTTTTATTTATTTTTTTTTTTTACACTTTATGATCACTCTTTTGCCGTTCCATTTTATTGGAAATTGAAAATGTACAGTTAACGTGGAGGACAGATGCGTTAGAATAAAATGTATTTGAGATTTATATAAATCTCTTTAATCCAGTCTTTATTTCTTAACTTTTAATCTTATTCAAGTTACTTACCACAACACACTAAATTCGAAAACCATGGTAACGCTTTCAAAACAATATTTAAAACATTAAACGTAACACTACTAAAGAACTTCCCCTTAATTTGTGAAAATTTAGTTTATATTTAGAAAAATAATGTCCAAGATTGTTTTAAAATATTTTGCCCTGCAAGGTTTCTAAAAAAATGTGTGTACATTGTATATAATTATGATGAAGTTCACATAATTGTAAAAACTAAAATTCATTTGACTGTACTTTTAGCACTTTGTTAATAAAGTAAAACAAATTCTGCTAGCAAAACACATATCGATGCATACTTAGAACTAATTCAGTTATATTATATGGCAGCCCTAATATAATTTAATTGATTATAAATATTACTTTACTGCTATCATTGGCTCATTTGTGTTTATGCTGCACGATATTGGAGATGAGTTTCATTACTTAATTGAAAATACATGGTCTCTTTACAATTCTTGTAAAACAAAAATGAATAATTATTCCTACTGAAAATGTAATTTTTAATTTGCTTCCGAAAGCTATAGGTACAGTCATAATTCTTGTAACCTTTATTAGTTTAGAGCGTGCAAATCGGAAAGTTATCGCAGAGGGGTGGTACATTTAATAAAGTATATCAAAATAAAATTCAGTAATATATCATCATTAAACTATTTATATGTACATTTTTCAGAACAAACACTTCTTTTGATTCTTTTGAAAATGAAGGATGCATAAATATTTACCGCAATTGATTAAATTTCTACAACTTTAAATTGAATATTCCATACATAATTGGTAAGGACACTTCTTTGTTGAAATTATCATCTTTTAGCATTTACCATTTCTTCTCATTGCTACTTTAAATATGAATAAGTTAACTTTTATACAAAGTCATGTTTATATGCAGCAACTACTTAACTACTTCATTAAGTAAAATGTCGCTAAATCTAAACATTTTCAATGGATCTTCCATTTATGTTTTGATGTTGAACAATTTACATGCATTGATTAAGTAGTGAATGAGATTTTGCAATCGTGTTTTACTTATTTCAAAGTATAGGAGAAAATATACAAATCCATAGAATAATCATTGCAACATATTGTATTTCCACGATTCAACTGGCATATTTACGCCATAAAATATTTTGTGAGTATTTTACTGTTTTAAATTATACTAAATATATTTTGTCGCAGGAGCGGTTTCATATGGAACATCTGGTAAAACTGACACAAAGGTTGTTCACCCTAGCTAAACATTCTTAAGTAACGTTTAAGTAAATATTAAAAAAATAAAATGAAAAAAATTAATTAATTAATTAATTAAATAAATAAATAAAAAACAATGTCATTGCTACAGGAGAGCTAACATGATATTATCAAATGTCGTACAATTTAACACATAGCTTTTTATGTGCTTCAAAGTAATAAATCAAATTTGCAGATTCTCGGATCTTAAACAAAAGCCAAGAAAATGCGGAAGTCGAAAAGTTACGCCCCGGTCATTTCTGTCAGGTTTTATCTAAGACAGAATTCAAATTTCATTTCAAAACAATTCTAAAATGTTTCTTGACGTTAAATGTTTGTCTTTAATTTACAATCTATGACATACAAAATTACAATATGTGATATTATTATGTATACTAAAGCTGAATTTACTGTTCCTCCATACTCTGTAAGATCAAACGACAGGAGCAAAACTCATAAACAGGAAATGAAATGGAAATAATACGCTACCTTTGCATACATTTATGGTATCGAAGTAGGCCATAATTCATAAAAGATCATTACAAATCGGACGACGAGTAACTAAATAGTATTGAAAATGACGCGTTTTTTAATACCCATATGTTTTTATTTCTTAACTGATTTTATTAGAGCTGTATTACATTTATATTTCATTAAATTTGAGACGTGATGCTTCAGTATATAAGACGTTCCTCAGCCTAGACGAATAATATTATATAATCAGCGGCTTTCGTAAATTAACATGTAAGATTTAAATTTAAAAGCAGAAATTATATAAAAATAATAACAAACGAACAAAGTAAAAATGAAGAGAACTTCATAAGCCGATAATAGTAAAAACCAAATTTCTCTGAATAAAATGCAAGCTTTTGCAAACTATCAAATTTTTGTAAACTCTACTAGATGCAGTAAATGATTAAACAAGAAATTTTGCACTTAAACTTAAGATCCTTTAAGATCATTCAGCACGACATTATTGTTGTGCTTGTGGTATTGTTACTTTTAACTTTTCTGAATTTTCTAGTTGGGTGGTTCCAATATTCCTACTTGAATAATGTTGAATCACACTTAGGGTATGTTGCCTGCTTTTTAACTTTGTCTTTTGACGTCTTATCTGTGATATGCAGGCTTCATAACCTCTGATCCGCTTTCAAAATTCCATTTTATTTAGTTCCGCCAATTATTTTCTCGTTTAGGGCACATGCTTTCTATTAGTTGGGGACCATACGCCGCTTTCATGGAATGGCACGGAAGTGTCACATTGAAGGTTCCATGATAACCGTCATATGAACACATCTGCGGATGTTTCTAAATTCAAAATTTTATCATTTCATATCTAAATTTTGCTTAAGCCGGTGCTTGGGGGCGTGGGCGGTAGTTTGCACTTTACAGTACCGACCATGAATAGGCTCAATCAAACTGAACCTGCAACATTTTCAATTTTATCGTTTTGGGCTTTCTTTAGGGATACCTATTTTCTCTATTTTATATATAAAACATATTTGCAGAATGCGATATTTTCATATTTTTTTATGAGAATGGCGCATATTCTACACTGTTGCAGTTGTCGGTTTCAAATGTCACTGTTACCTTAATCATACCGTGATTCATGCCATTGACTGTATTAAGTCATTCTAGATCTATGTCTTTTTTCTCTTGCATAATTTATTCAATAAGTAACATATGGTAGTGCTGTTCTTATTAAGGATGTTTACATTGTGTACTTTGTACATATCCTTCTTGTTTGGAAATGTAAGATTCTCTAAGGTTAAGTCATGCAATCTAAAGCAGCATATGTGATACTAGGTTAAATTCTTGTTGATCATCTTAACCTTAAATTATACATTGCATTTAATTTATCAGTATGTTAGCTCAAATCAAATTGTAAACATTCATATAACAGTTTCTTTGTTGTTATACTTGAATAATAATTGCTCTTTGATAATATCTGATATGTTGTTGATATTATCATATAGAAGCTTGTAATATGAAACCATTTAACTTGAATTTAATTATGTCTGTTTATCAATTATTATAATCACATAAATGCACATTTGTCATTATCATGTATCATATGGTAATTGTTTGTATATAGTGCTGCAATCACTGAAAAGCGGATATAAACAGTATATAGAAAATGTTCTAGATATGTATAATGTTCCTACAGATGCGGAAGAACATTTTAAAGAAAGTACAAGTTTTTGCTTTTTTATCATCGCATGTCATGAACAAAAAAATATCCTGAATTCACTTTGTATTGAATCGAATCTCGTATATTCTTAAATTTCTCATATTATAACTGGTCTCAGTGCAGGATTGACAAAGTGGAAGTCAACAATTTTAGACACTATAAAGCTTAATTTAGTTTCAATATAACACAATTCATTTTTTTATTTTAATGCGACAAGAATAATGTTTAGACATGTAAAAAACACTTCATACGACTACCAACTCAAACATGCATTTAACGTTTATGAAAATCGTTTTAGAAGATACTGGCCCAAAACGTTGAAATAAAATGTTGATTTAATGAAAAGTTAATGAGGTGATGGGCACACATTTGCATGGAAAATAGATAATAGATTACATGTGATCAAAGTAATAACTCTTGGGGCAACAGACGAGACATAGTTACAGGGCGGATTGCCAACTTTCAGCCAAATATTGTCTCACAAATATACCATGCATACCCAAGCGTCATTGCACGAAACATGTGCATCAAACATATGGAATGTGGTCTAAATTATATAACTTAAAGTATATTGCATTTACAACAACTAAAATGTATTTGAAATTTTTAAATTGAATTAGTATGCTTTGAAATACTCGATAACCAACAAAATAACTTTAAACTGTTCTAGTAATTTGAACCAAAGTTAAATATTTATATACGTTCGTTTTCGCTGTTTGGAAAGTAAAAAAGAGCATTCCTGGAAATGTACTGTCAATACATTAATGTGTTTATATATCGTGTTTATCTTTTATAAATGCACTTTTATCATCTATGTCACTTCATTAGTGTACTGTGTTAAATTGATGAGCATATTTGACATAAATGTAACTGATAACTAGGTTACAGGTGTTAAAAAATAATTGCTCTAGAATTAATGATCTGCTGTCTTGTCATGTTTACAAGACATTTTCAAGATGTTTTTAAAAGCAATTTATAGGTCAACCAAAGTTCATCGATAAATGTTGAAGAGTTTCTTTTTTGAGACAATGCTTCGTATATGTAGACATTAGATTTTATAATAAGGTTATTGAATTGGTGGTGCCATAATGACCATGAAATCTGGCCAGGGGCTGTTGCTTTTGGTTTGAGTGTGTAAGGACATCATTTTTTTCCCCAGATGCTAAATAACAACAACAAATAGTACACCATTAATTAAAAATTTGTGACTTTATGTTATGTACCATGACCCTGTACCATGACATATCTAATATTCTTTTCCACTTTGTTCTGTTCTGTTCTATTCTATTCCTATTTCTAAAATTGTATTCAGTTCGTAGTCGTAATAAGAATATTAGCTGATGAAGCTTAATAAAGAGAAACATGTTTTGATAAACTGTGTTGGTTTTGATATTTTCATCATCGCTACCCTATATTGAAAGAACTGCAATTTCCCAAATGCCTGAAAAGGACATAAACAGGAAGTTTGTAAAAACGTGTAAATTTAGTTGGCTATTTAATTTTACACAGAACATATAATTCCAACGTATTGTAAAAGGAATCTATTTTTAATTATGTGTTACTCAAACTGTTCTTCGTTTACAAAGAGAAAACATGCATGCATCTGAGACACACGTGGAAACTGTTTGTTGGCAAAATGATAAATCAGTGACAAATATAACTATTAATACTATATTCTAAAAAAAATCATCTTTACCTTTGCATTTCCTTTTGAATCAGATCTGTGGAAGTACTTGAAAATATTTTATAATAACCACATTGAATATAAACTGTATGTGACTAAGATATTTCTTTTTAAAAACTTAATAAGCCAGTCTCCGGAAACCGGTGTAAGATTATGAATAATCAAAAAAGGCGTGACTACAATAAAAGGCTCGGCGATTACATGAATAAAATTTTAAAATATATATGATAATGTTGATTTATTCATATATAGAGGATATTTAAGGGTTTTTTTTATAAATAAATGATTTATTTTCATTCAGTAGCATGAAATAAATACTTTATGAATGGCGGTAGTTTCGATTTTAAAATGATAATTCCAATTCCACGAGACGAAAATAAATTCTGTATTCAAAATAGAAAGCTTGAATTTTTGTTTAGTATACACTCTCATCTTATTTGACCAAACGATTTGAAAAAATACTCTTTTTTATTTGTGTAGTATATTTAGAAGACTGTACACACCAATGAAAATACGGAAAATACATTTCACTGAAGTGACAAATATTATTTTCAGTGGAAATACGGATAAAGAAAATAATCATTCTATTTCATCAATATTTCTCAGTATTTTATCTCTTAGAATATATTAATAAAACGATTAATTATGTCATATGTTTAGCAGAAAGCATAAGATAGTGGTATGTTGATCACCAGACGAAAGCCAATAATGATTATTCGATAGCGTTTCCGCGATTAAGTTCACAGACATACACACATTTAGATCTATTACAGGGAAGCCTAATGGAAATTCTTTCAATGGTTTTATAAGTAGTTTTGAAACGGTGACTTATAGATAATAGACTAAGTTTGAACAAAACTTTTAAGATAAGAACACTTGCCCAGACGTTTTAAATATAAGATAAAGTTAAAAGGATTAGTCTGAATTCGCATTTATGGTAAAATACCATGTTACTCGCATTGTATATAATGCCGGTATGCTATTTGGACTACGAATGCAAACAAATAGCAATGATGATGTTCGAGTAGGACTCGAACATGGTACCTGGGTTGTTATGCGACCACTATCAGTTTTATCATGTTATCAACATCAATAGGTACAAAAATAACATAATGACCACATTTATCAAAAGGTGATGAGTCGATATCATCAATGTTAATTTGTCAACTTTTTGATGGGCTTTAGATATAACAATTTTGAGGAATCTATGTTGACCTTAATCTTATGGTAGTCTTTAAGTCATCTCATCATTATGTTGAAAAGTTATATGATCTAAGCATGTTAAAATACCATAAATTATTCAGAGTTTAAGTAAGCGATTACCTGGTTCATGTCACGCCTTAACAACTGATATCTCAAAAGCTTTGGCAATTGTCAGCCAACCTCTATCAGTGACGCTAAAAAGAAGAAAACATTTCGTTCCTTTAAGCTGATAGTTGATGTCATAAGGACATTTTCAGTCCCGTGTTAACTTGAAATAAAGTTAGTAAAATTTCATTACCTAAAATCAATAAAGATCTGTAACAGTTTCAAGGCAGAACACTATTCAGAATGTCAAGTGTTGGATATCTGCAAGGATCTATGCATGGAATTAATATATTTTACACTTTAAATCATTGATAATAATTATCACAGTTTTATGTTTTTCTAAAATGACATTGAAGGTAGCTGTCTGCTGTTTAGAAAGTTCATCAATCTACGAAGAAAACGTTTGTGAAAATAGAAGAGAAAAACTGGCAAACATAAAAACAAAAAGTGTAGTTTTAGTATTTATATTGACGTCATGAGTGTGACTTTTGTGAATTAGTCGCACGTATTCCATTGATTAAAACGAACGGAAACATAAGAATCAATTATAGAAGCTGCAAACAGAAAACATATTAATAACTCTAACGTTTCATTGGCACATTTATTGCACTTTGTGTTGCATCGATTACCTACTTTACAATCAAATTAAGTAATTAATACACTTGTTAATTCTTTAATTAGACAGCCAGCTCGGCTTTGCAATTCATCCTTTTTATTCTTTTTCATTCGATAAAATCTATACTTTCTACTTGAAATATCATTAATGAAAAAAAAAGCTAGCATATTTACAGCAACATTAAAACCCAGCAATAGGAGATATCTTGAACATTTTAAAAATATATTTCTTCTATTATGATTGAGGCATTGTATGTATTATTGTACATGTAGCAGTTTCCTCTGCATTTGATTGGTCCGTCTATTGTTTAGCTATCAGGAAAACTTGAGAGTGCATCGGAATTCAAGAATAAGTGATAATTATTATTATCTTTCAAATTCAGATCTTAAGTCATCATTTTGCATCCGTTCAACATACTTCAAAATTAAAATTTCTTTCAAAGAAATTGAAAAGTATGTTCTCGGTAACTTAACGAAAAACATACACTTTTGACGAGCAGGTGCTCAGGAATACCATTTCTTTGCTGTCAAGAAAATTAGCCTAATCATTTTCAAAGAAATGATCGTAAAAGCTAAAATGTCAGTGTAAGTTTATGGATTCTATTATGGTACATGGTTATTTCAACATTATCGTAATGATATGCCAACATTGTGTACATATAGATATGAAATATATAGTTCTGTCTTAAATCAACAACTGTATTTATTACAAGGAGGAGAACCAAAAGACATATCAGTCATTCAATTTATACTTTACGTTGTTTTTGGTTTTTCCTATAAATTCAACAATATACTCAATTTAAGGGAATAAAAATAAGTACTTTCTTAACCGCTTTTAATTTCATTTGACATAAATGCTGACTTTCCTCTTACCGGATTTATTTGTTTAACTTATACCTTATATAATAAGTTGAAAATAACGAAGGTCGTAACAGTATTGCACTGGATTGCAGCTAATGTCATTATTTTGCGTAAGCCGGTGCTTCAGTGCGTGGACGGTAACTTGCACTTTTCAGTACCGTCTATGAGCAGGTTTAATCAAACTGAGCCTGTAATATTTTTGACTTTGCCGTGTTGGGCTTTCTTTAAATATTGTACTCTAATATATGTCTCAATTAAATGTATTGATGTAAGAACTGTCAATATGCGGCAAATTCCAAAATGGCACTGTTCTGAGTTTGCATTACAAACTGATATCCATTCTAGAAACTAACTGTATATGGTTAATTCAATGTATTTTCGACTCTGTATTGATTCATATAGCGTATGCATCATACATAAAGCATCGGAACAAATGGACGCTTTGAAATGTCTTAATAATTGCTCCCATCTACTGACATGCACTCTTGGAATGTTTATGATCCCATATCACGCACAGAGCAGAATATAACTGTTTATTATATAATATATTAAGTAAAAAAAGCTAACAAATATAATAGTGTATTAACCTGACTGATATACATATTTTTTGTCTTCAAATAAATTGTAAATTTATTGAGTCGGACTGGAAGAATATTAATTTAAAAGTTATATTCCAATACCGAAGAATCGCAAGTTACAAATTGTTTTCGTGTCAAAACACACTAACGTTGCAGAAAATATTGTAGCTGAATCATTCTATGTTTTTTATTGTGTTCCTAAATTCGATATGAATTAATATACGAAAGATATCGAAGAAGGTCAGTACTTTTAATAAAGTATATAAACATAACATTCATTATAATATTATCTTTAAACTATTTATATATACATATTTTAGAACAAACACTTCTTTTGATTCTTTTGAAAATGAAGGATGCATAAATGTTTACCTCAATTGATTAAATATCTACAGCTTATTTAATATTCCATTCACAATTGGGAAGGAAACTGCTTTGTTGAAATTGTCTTTTTCAGCATTTACCCTTTCTTCTCATTGCTGCTCAAAATATGAATAAGTTAACTTTCATACAAAGTAATGTTTAAATGCAGTAATTTTCTATAACTACTTCTGAATGGTTTAGTATTAAGTAAAATGTTACTAAATCTCAACATTTTCAATGAATCTTCCATTTATGTTTTGATGTTGAACTATGTACATGTATTGATTAAGAAGTGAATGAGATTTTGCATCGTGTTTGACGTATTTCAAAGTAAAGGAGAGAATATACAAGTCCATAGAATAATCATTGCAACATATTGTTCACGATTTAAATGACATATTTACGCCATAAAAATGTTTTGTGTGTATTTTACTGTTTAAAGTCACACTAAATCTATTTTGTCAAGGAGTGGATTTATTCAACACGTAACAAATGGAACATATGGTAAAGCTGACACAAAGGCTGTACATTCTAAAGTAAAAAATACAGTGAATATGTTTTATTATGTTTGGTGTTAAGTGTAATTTAAAGTAATACATTCATACCGTTGACAATAAAAAGAATATATAAAAAGTGTCAAACAAGTCAAAATAAAATGTCCTTTTCCTACAGGAAAGCAAACATAATGTTCTCATTTGTCGTAAAATTTTACACATAGCTTTTCTGTGGTTCAAAGTAATAAATCAAAGTTGTGGAAACTCGGATCTTAAACAAAAATTGTCTCGAGAAGCAAAGAAAAACGCGGAAGTCTAAAAGTTTAGCCCCGGTTATTTCTGTAAGGTTTAATTTAAGACAAAATTCAAATTTCATTTTAAAACAATTCTGAAATGTTTCTTGACATTAATCTTTTTCTTTAACTTACAAGCTGTCATTCATTGATAGGCATACAAAATTCCAGTATGTGATATTATTATGTATACATTAGCTGAATTTACTTTTCACCAAAGTACAGCTGCAAAACTCATACACATTAAACAAAATGGAATAAGAGTCACCTTTGCATACATTTAAGCCATAATAATTTATAAAATATCATTACGAATCGGACGACGAGTAACTAAATAGTATTGAAAATGATGCGTTTTTACACCCATATGTTTTTATTTCTTAACTGATTTTATAAGAGCTGGTAATTGTATTGTAAACTGTAAAATGTACAGCAATATCGCAGTTGTTAATACTGGCATTGAACATAATCATGCCTCACCAATAATGTATGTTTTTGTTTTATTTTTTTCATCATATCAGCTCCTTTGAAATAAAGGTTACTTTATCATTTCGACGGAATATTTTGAAATATATACGTACTAACTAAGAACTAAGATTTCTATCACTATTGTGTTCAAGGTCCTTATCCGTAGACAGACTGACAGGGCCGAAAAATTGGGACTGGAACATCCAAATCTATAATGCATTGGTTTTGTGTCAAAGTCAAACACTGTTTTATATTTATATTTCATAAAATTTGAGGCGTGATGCTTCAGTATATAAGTAGTTCCTCAGCCTAGACGAATAATATTAATATAATCAGCGGCTTTCGTAAATTAACATGTAAGATTTAAATTTAAAAGCAGAAATTATATAAAAATAATAACAAACGAACAAAGTAAAAATGAAGAGAGTTTTTATAAGCCGATAATAGTAAAAACCAAATTTCTCTGAATAAAATGAAAACATTTGCAAAATCAAATTTTTGTAAACTCTACTGGATGCAGTAAATGATTAAACAAGAAATTTTGCACTTAAACTTAAGACCCTTTATTATTTTTGTGCTTGTGGTATTAATTTTTACTTTTATCTTTTTGGCATTTTCTAGTTGGGTGGTTCCAATATTCCTACTTGAATAATGTTGAATCACCCTTAGGGTATGTTGCCTGCTTTTTAACTTTGTCTTTTGATGTCTTATCTGTGATATGCAGGCTTCAAATCCAAAATTCAAATTTATTTAGTTCCGCCAATTCTTTTTTTAGTTTAGGGCACATGCTTTCTATTACTTGGGGACCATACGCCGCTTTCATGAGATGGCATGGAAGTGTCACATTGAAGGTTCCATGATAACCGTCGTATGAACACATCTGCGGATGTTTCTAAATTAGAAAATTTATTTACCATTTCATATTCTGCTTAAACCGGTCTTAGGGGACATGGGCGTACCGTCCATGAACAAAATCAATCAAACTGAGCTTGCAATATTTTCAATTTTGCCGTTTTGGACTTTCTTTAAGGATTCTTATTTTGTCTATTTTATATAGAAAACATATTTGCAGAATGTGATGTTTTCATATTGTTGATGAGAATGGCGCATATTGTACACTGTTGCAGTTGTTGATTTCAAATGTCACTTTTGATTTCATCATGCGTGATTCATGCCATTGACTGAATTAAGTCATTCAAGATATGAGCCGCGTCATAACAAAACCAACATAATGGGTTTGCGACCAGCATGGATCCAGACCAGCCTGCGCATCGGTACAGTCTGATCAGGATCCAATCTGTTCGCTTACGAACCCTATCACAAGTAGAGACACTGATAGCGAACAGTATGTATCCTGATCACACTGCGCGGATGCGTAGGCTGATCTGGATCCATGCTGGTCGTAAACCCATTATATTGGATTTGTCATGGCACGGCTCAATTATATCTCTTTTCTCTCTTGCACAATCTATTCAAGAAGTAACATATGGTAGTGCTGTTCTTAAAGCTGTTTACATCGTTTACATTGTATAAATTCTTCTTGTTGAAATGTAAGATTCTCATATGTTTAGTCATGCATATAAAGCAGCATATGTGATACTAGGTTAAATACTGGGTCATCTAAATCTTAAATCATTACATTGCATTTAGTTCATCAGTATGATAGCTCAAATGAAATTGAAATTTGTAAACATGTATATACCAGAAGTGTTTTTTGTGGTTATACTGAAATACTAATTGCTCGTAGATAATATATATTATATTGTTGATAAAGTCTTCTATAGAAGCTTATATATGTGAAACCATTTAACTTTAATTTAATTACAATAATGCCTGTTTAACAATCATTGCACATAAACGCACATTTGTCATTATCATGAATCATATTTTAATCGTTTGTATATATTTCGAGTTCTATGTGCTGCAATCACTGTAAAGCATATAAGACATATAAACAATATATAGACAAAGTTATTGACACGTATAATGTTCCTACAAAAGCGGAAGCATTTTTTACAGAAGGCACAAGTTTTTTTGTTGTTTTTTTTATCATCACCTTACATGACCAAATAATCTCCTGAATTCACTTGGTTCTGATTCAAATTGCGCAAAATCTAAATTTTTTCATATTATAACTGGTCTCTTTGGAAGAGTCAACAAGTTTAGACACGATTAAGCTTAATTTGGTTTTTATATGTCAAAATTGAAATTTTACTTTAATACTACAAAGATAATATCAAGACAAATAAAGACTTCTAACTCAAATGTATTTTTTTTCTTTTATGAAAATCGTGTAAGAATTAGTTTCAAACTTTCAAATGAGAAGTTAATCTAATGAAAAATTGGTCAAGTGATGGGCAAAAAACATATTTGCATGGACAATAGATAAATATATTACAGGTGATCAACGTACTACTTCATAGGAATATACATTTAATAGACATAGTCATTGTTACAGTTCCATAAAGGTTGACTCACTAAACATTGAAAAATACAGTGTTTATACCTAAGAGTCATTGCACGATACATATGCACCAAACATTAAGTATGTGGTTATAAATTATGTAGGTATATTTATTTCATTTACCACAACTAAAATATATTTTAGATTTTGTAAAATATTTGAACCAGTATGTTTTGAAATAAGAGATAACAAACAACATATCTTAAAATTGTTCTAATAAATTGGAATCCAGTTAAATTTATACATCCATACGTTCGTTTTCGCGGCTTGAAAAGTAAAAAATAGAACATTCCTGGAAATTTCAGTTACGTGTTTATATATCTTGTTTATCTTTTATGAATGCACTTATATCATGTATGCGACCTCATTAGTATACTTTGATAAATTGATGGGCATATTTGACATAAATGTAACTAATAACTAAGTAACAGGTGTGAAAAAAATAATTGCTCTAGAATCAATGATTTGCTGACTTGTTATGTTCACAAGACATTTTCAAGATATTTCAGAAGAAATTTATAGGTCAAACAAAGTTCATCGATACATGTTTAAAAGGTTCTATTAAATTTGTGACTTTGTGTTATGTACCATGACCCGTGATTGGTTTTAAAGCTTTATTCTATTCCATTTTGTTCTGTTCAATTCTATTATATTCCTATTCCTAAAATTGTATTAAGTTCGTGGTCTTAATAAGAATATCAACTGATGTTGCTTAATAAAGCGAAACATGTTTTGATAAACTGAATTGGTTTGTGATATTTTTATCATATCTACCCTACATGGGAAGACATTGAAAGAACTGCAATTTTCTAAAAGGCATGAAAGATTAATAAATAGGAAATTTGTATAAACGCGTAAATTGAGTTGGAAATTTAATTTTACACCAAACACATAATTCCAATGTATTGTAAAACGGATGTCCTTTTCATTATGCGTTTTTCAGAGTCGGTCGGTTCTTCGTTTACAAAGTGAAAACATGCTAATGTATTAAAGATACATCTGAGGCACACGTTTCATATGGTAACTATTATATTAAGCTTTGTTTTGGCAACAGTTTAGATCAGTGACAAATTTAACTATTAATTAATTCTGAAAATAATCATCTTTATTTACGAATTTCGTTTGGAATATAAACTGTATATGATTAAGTTATATCTTTTTAGCCAACTTAATATGCCATTTTCCGGAAACCGATGTAAGGTTATGAATAATCAAAAGGCGTGACTACAATAAAAAGACTCAGCGATTACATGAATAAAATTTTAAAATACACATGTTAATGTTGATTTATTAATATATAGAGGATATTTAAGTTGTTTTTTTTATAAATGAATGATTAATTGTCATTCAGTAGCATAAAATAAATATGTTATGAATGGTGGTAATTACGATTTTAAAATGATAATTCCAATTCCACGAGACGAAAATAAATCCTGTATTCAAAGAAAAAAGCTTGACTTTCTGTTAAGTATACACTTTCATCTTTTTTGACCAAACGATTTGAAACAAATATCGTTTATATGTGTATATTAAATATATTTAGAAGAAAGTACACACCAATGAAAATACGGAAAATATATTTCATTGAAGTGACAAATATTTTTTTCAGTGGAAATACGGACAAAGAAAATAAGCATTCTTTTTCATCAATATTTCTCAGTATTTTATCTCTTAGTATATATTAATAAAACGATTTATTATGTCATATGTTTAGTAGAAAGCATAAGATAGTGGTATGTTGATCACCAGACGACAGCCAATAATGATTATTCGATAGCGTTTCCGCGATTAAGTTCATAGACATACACACATTTAGATCTATTACAGAGAAGCCTAATGGAAATTCTTTCAATGGTTTTATAAGTTGTTTGGAAACGGTGAATTATAGATAAAAGACTAAGTTTGAACAAAACTTTTAAGATAAGAACACTTGCCCAGACATTTTAAATAGAAGATAAAGTTAAAAGGATTTGTCTGACTTCGCATTTATGTTAAAATTCTATATTACTCGCATTGTATATCGTACCAGTATACTATGTGGACGACGAATGCAAACAAATAGCAATGGTGATGACAGAGTAGGACTCGAACACGGTACCTGGGGTGTTAGGCGACTACTATCAATGTTATCATATTTTCAACATCAAAGTCTAACATATGATAAAATGACCACATTCATCAAAAGGCGATGAGAAGATATCATCAATGTTAATTTATTAACTTTTTGTATAACAATTTTGAGGAATCGATGCTGACCTTTCTCTTATGGTAGTCTTTAAGTCACCTTATCATTATGTTGAAAAGTTATATGATCTAAGCATGTCAAAATACCATAAATTATCCAATGTTTAGTAAGCGATTGCTTGCTTCATGTCACGCCTTAACAACTGATAACTCAAAAGCTCTGGCAATTGTCAGCCAACCTCTATAAGTGACACTAATAAGAAGAAAACATTCCGTTCCTTTAAGCTGATAGTTGATGTCATAAGGACATTGTAAGTCCCGTGTTAACTTGAAATAAAGTTAGTAAAATTTCATTACCTTAAATCAATAAAGATCTGTAACAGTTTCAAGGCAGAACACTATTCAGAATGTCAAGTGTTGGATATCTGCAAGGATCTATGCATGGAGTTAATATATTTAACACTTCAAATCATTGATAATATCACAGTTTTATGTTTATCTAAAATGACATTGAAGGAAGCTGGCTGTTGTTTAGAAAGTTCATCAATCTACGAAGAAAACGTTTGTGAAAATAGAAGAGAAAAACTGGCAAACATGAAAACAAAAGTAAAAGTGTAGTTTTAGTATTTATATTCATAATGAATGTGACTTTTGTGAATTAGTCGCACGTATTCCATTGATTAAAACGCACGGAAACATAAAAATTAATTATAGAAGCAGCAAACAGAAAACATATTAATAAGTCTAACGTTTCATTGGCACATTTATTGCACTTTGTGTTGCATCGATTACCTACTGTACAATCAAATTAAGTAATTAATACACTTGTTAATTCTTTAATTAGACAGCCAGCTCGGCTTTGCAATTCATCCTTTTTATTCTTTTTCATTCGATAAAATCTATACTTTCTACTTGAAATATCATTAATGAAAAAAAGCTAGCATATTTACAGCAACATTAAAACCCAGCAATAGGAGATATCTTTAACATTTTCAAAATATATTTCTTTTATTATGATCGATGTTTTTCATGTATTATTGTAATATGTTGTAATTTCCTCTGCATTTGACTGGTCTGTCTATCGTTTAGCTGTCCGAAACCTCGAGAGTTCAACGGAATTCGAGAAAATATTGTAATTTTTATCATCGTTCCAATTCAGATCTTAAGTCATCATTTTGCATCCGTACAGCATACTTCAAGTTTGAAATTTATTTCGAAGAAATTGAGAACTTAACTGAAAAGAATGTTCTCGATAATTTAACGAAAAACATTCAACTTTGACGAACAGGTGCTCAGGAATACCATTACTTTGCTGTCAAGTAAATTAGCCTAATCATTTTCAAAAAAATGATCGTAATAGTTTTAAGGTCAGTGTAAGTTCATGGATGGTATTAGTGTACAGGGTTATTTCAACATGATCGTTACGATATGTCAACATTCCGTAGATATAAACATAAAATATAGACCTCTGTCTAAAATCAACAACTGTATTTAATACAAGGAGGAAAACCAAAAGATATATCAGTCATTAAATTTATAATTTACGTTGTTTTTGTTTTGTTTCTATTAATTCAACAATACACAAAATATATGGGAATAAAAATAAGTACTTTCTTAACCGATATTTATTTCTTTTTACATAAATTCTGACTTTCCTCTATACCTTATAATTATAATAAATAAGTTGAAAATAACGAAGGTCGTGACTGGATTGCAGCTAATGTAATTATGTTGCATAATCCTTTGCTATGGGTCGTAAACGGTTATCACTTTTCAGTACCGTCTATGAACAGATTTTATCAAACCGTGCCTGTAACATTTTCAATTTTGCCTTGTTTGGCTTCCTTTAGACATTCTGTTTCCTCTTTCGTTCTCTAACTGATAAATGTCTCAACTAAATACATTGAAATAACAGATGTCCATATGCGGCGTTTTCCAAAAGGGTCACTATCCTCATTTTGCATTAAACTCATATACTCATTTCTATTAAATAACTGTACATAAATATACATGTATATCATTGTATTTTCGACTCTGTTTTAATTCATATGGCATATGCATCATATTAAAGGCATCTGAATAAATGGACGCTTTGAAATGCCTTAATTTTAGCTCCCATCTGCTTATATGCACTCTGGGAATGTTTATTATATATATATAACGAACAAAGCAGAATATAACTGGCTATAAAACATAATTCATAGACTTATTGTTTAAGTAACAAAAGCTAAAAAAAACCATAATAGTGTATTAACTGCGCCATCTAACTTAACTGATAATGTTTTCAAAATAATTTGCACATTTATTGAATTAGACTGAAGGAACATTAATTTAAAGTTATATTCCAATACCGAAAAATCGTTCGTGTCAAAACACAATAACGTTGCAGAAATAGAGTAGCCGAATCATTATATAGTATTTTATTCTGTTCCTGAATCAGATATAAATCAATATAGAGGAAATGCATTTAAATCGAAATAACTTTTTTTAAAGTGGCATTATGCTCATCAAAGGGTGTGTAGTTAGTGAACAGATGAAACCCAAAATAAGTTTAACATTTCAAATAATTCCTTTCAATTTTTAATTTACTTTTCATGAACGATAATTGACGAAATTTCTGTAAATAATGGTGGCTGTTTTGTGCCATTCGAGTTTTCGCCCCGCAACCTAGCCAAGCGAAAAGTCGAGAATAAACAAGTTAAAATGGCGGGGCGCGGAGAAAAAAAAGCACGCTAATTAACGAAGGCGCGGGGTGAAAATAACAACTTCATCCCGCGGCAATGCGGATAGAGATTTAAGAAATAAAACGGCGGGGATGCGAAGCAAAAACACGCTAATTAGCGGGCCGCGAGCCAAAGTTTTGTTATTAATTTCGTCCCGCGCCCTCGTTAAAACGCGTGTTTTCGTTCCGCGCCCCCACCATTTTATCTAAACGGCCCCTGCCTTTTTATTGCTTGAATCACGCTCCGCACCCCCGCCATTTTAACTTTAACTTAACGGCCCGCCGTTTTATTTCGTAAATCTTGCACCGCGCCCCTGCCATTCTAACTTGCTATTCTCGAATTTTCGCTTCGCGCGGCTGCGGCGCGAAAACACGAATGACACAAATCAGTCATAGTAAATATTCAACGGAATTAACCTGTAATGTTAACTTTATAAAAAGAGTGCGGCAGTTTGTTTGTTATATTTTACGAAGATTTATATTTCATCCTAAACATGTTCCAGTATCAACTTTTGTTCAATCTCAATTATAACAGTCAATCTTTCAGATATGTAGTCAATTTATCTTAAAATCACAATGCCACTTTATTTTTTCGACACTTTAGGATCACCTGTTTGCCTTCCATTTTATTGGAAGTTGAAAAATTTACAGGTAACGTGCAAACCAGATGCGTAAGTTTAAAATGTACTTGAGATTTATAAATATCTCTGCTTTCCATTCTTCATTTCTGAACTTTTAATCTTATTCTAGTTATTTAGCACAACACCCTAAATTCGAAAACTATGGTAACGCTTTTTCAAAACAATATAAAAGACAATACTTCAATAACAAAACGTAACACTTCTAAAGAACTTCTCCTTAATTTGTGAAAATTTAGGTTTATATTTACTTTAAATAATGCCCAAGATTGTTTTTGAATATTTTGCCCTGCAAGATTTCTCAAAAACTGTGTACATTGTTTATACTTATGACAAAGTTCACAAAATAAAATTCATTTGACGTGTACTTTTAACGCTTTGTTAATAAAGTATAACAAATTCACCTAGCAAAAACGCATATCGATGCATACTTAGTTAATTAGTGATATTTTATGGCAGCCATGATATAATTTAATTGATTATAAATATTACTTTACTGCTATCATTGACTCATTAGTGTTCATGCTGCACGATATTGGAGATGAATTTCATTACTTAATTGAAAATACATGGTCTCTTTACAATTATTGTAAAACAAAAGTGTATAATTATTCTAACTGAAAATGGAATTTTTAATTTGCTTCCGAAAGCTACATGTACATTCATAATTCTTGTAACCATTATAACTTAGAGCATGTAAATCGGAAAAATATCGAAGAGGGCTGGTACATTTATGAGGTATATCAAACTAATATTCAGTAAAATATCATCATTAAACTATTTATAAAATAAATTATTATAGTATATTACGTATTTCAGAAAAAACAACACTTCTTTTGATTCTTTTGAAAATGAAGCATGCATAAATGTTTACCACAATATATTAAATTTCTACACCTTTTAGTTTAATATTTCATTCATAATTGGGAAGGGCACTTCTTTGTTGAAATTATCATCTTTTAGCATTTACCATTTCTTCTCTCTGCTACTCAAAATATGAATGAGTTAACTTTTATATTTATATGCCGCAATTTTCTAAAACTATTTCTTAACGGTTTAGCATTAAGTAAAATGTCGCTAAGTCTAAACATTTTCAATGGATCTTTTGATGCTGAACATTGTATGGATTAAGTAGTGAATGAACTCATGCAATCATGTTTGGCGTATTTCAAAGTATGGGAGAAAATATACAAGTCCTTAGAATAATCATTGCAACATATTGTATTCGTACGATTCATATGACATATTTACGCCATTAAATGTTTTTTGTGTGTATTTTACTGTTTAAAATCACACTAAATCTTTTTTATCGCAGGAGCGGGTTTATTCAACATGTAACATACGCAACATATGGTAAAGCTGACACAAAGGATGTTCACCCTAGCTAAACATTCTAAAGTAACATTACAGTAAATATGTTTTATTATGTTTGTTGTTTGGTATAATTTCAAGTAGTACATTCATATCGTTGACAAAAATATAAATATTTAAAACAATGTCACAAAAGACAAAATGAAATGTCCTTTTCCTACAGTAACAGGAAAGCTAACACGTGTTCTTAAATGTTGTAAAAATTCACACATAGCTTTTTATGTGCTTCAAAGTAATAAATCAAATGTGTGGATTCTCGGATCTTAAACAAAAAATGTTTTGAGAAGCAAAGAAAACGCGGAAGTCGAAACGTTAAGCCCCGATTGTTTTGTTAGGCTTAATTTTAGAAAGAATTCAAATTTTATTTTTAAACAATTCTGAAATATTTCTTGCAATAAAATTTTTGTTTTTTTACTTACTTATACAGATTCTGAATTTCCCTCCGTGATTGATTATATACGCTGATGCTGAATTTTCTTTTTTCATAAGCTGTAAGACCAAACGACAGGTGCAAAACTCATAAATAGGAAATGAAATGGAAATAACACTTCACCTTTGCACACATTTAAGGTATATAAGTAGGCCATAATTCGTAATTATATCATTACGAAGCGTACGACGAGTAACTAAATAGAATTGAAAATGACGCGATTGTTTTGATATCCAGATGGTTTTATTTCTTAATTGATTGAATGAAAGGTTGTCATTGTGAAGGAAACTGTGTACAGCAATGATATAAATGCATCGCAATTGTTTGTGCTGACATTGCACACAATCATGCCTCATCAACAGTGTATGTTTTTTCATCATATAAGCATTTCGAAATCTATGTGACCTTATCATATCGAATACTTTGAAATACATACGTTCTAACTAATAACTAAGATTTTATTTTATAAATTTGTATAAATTTCAAAATATATCTACACGTTCATTTCATAGCTTGAACAGTAGGAATAGGGAGAAGTGTACCTAGAAAGTTATCGGTATTTCAGTGATGTTTGATATACTATATCTTATTTATCTTTAATAAAGTTAATGTACTTTTATCACTTTTTTCACCTCATTAGTGCACTTCCAGTCTATCGTAAGATATTGATGGGCACATTTGAAATAAAAGTGATTGATAACTAAATTACAGGTTTAAAGGAACAGGTGCTGTAGATTTATTGATTGTCTGATTTGTTTTTGTTGACGAGACATTTTCCGAGTATTTTAGAAGCAATGTGTAGGTCAAGAAAAGTGCATTGATAAAATGTAAAAACATGTACTTTTACTGAATTTAATCAAAATGTTTAATATAAATAGTAAACGGTCCGTTCCATAAAGAAAGAAAATAATCTTTTTTTTTTGTTTAAAATAGTGAACTGTTTTGATTTAAAGTGATATATGGATGTATGATAGTGTAGTTGTAATAATAAAATATACTTGACAATATTTGGCAGGCTTAATTTATGTGATTTTGGAAAAATTAAATTTTAAAATTGAATCCTGAGATATCTAAATAAAGAAAGGAGAGGCGAATTACTGCTGGAATGGTAATTACATATAATCATATTAATCACGCTTTTACACGATTTGCATTTCTTATTATAATAAGACTCATAAATGATTTTTAGAAAAAAAATCATTGTCTTTAAATTTTGTAAATCTTGATGACAATGTTTGTGTTCTGTAATTTTATATTTTAGGTATTTAAAACAAAACCAAAAAATAAAATACAACCATTTATTTAATCATTGATATTTATTTTTATCATATAGCTTCTAATCTTAGAAATCTTATTGCGCTGTGCTTAAAATGAATGTGAACATTTGAAAATGTTGTATGTGTTTTTTAAAGATAGTGATATTAAACAGTAAGCGCTTAAGCGAATAAATCATTTCATCAACATAGTAAATTGTAAAACATTAAAACACCATGTTGCTAAGATCATAAACATCTGAGATAAATGTTTACACTTTATGTATTTCTGTTTGAAGTCAAACATCTGCTTCAAAAATTCTAACTAGAAATCATAAATATTTTAACACCAAAGAACATTGAAGGGGGGTCTTTATTGAATTGTGTCATATTTTGAAAAGGTATTAATCTGAGAAATGCTTTTTCTGACAAGTGATAAAAATAAAACGGTATGGCACATTAAAAACACGTTTTAGTTAGTATTATTTTCTGTATAAAATTTAATACAAAAACACGGTACGGTGTATTTTATAGTTCTCTACATGTTCTTTTTTAGTACAAAGATTAAAAACATCTCTGTGTTAGCCTTAATGCATCATTTGTTACTTTTTCTAGAAGTTAATCTCAAGACACAATTTAAAAATGAACAGTTTTGTCGAAAATAAAATATACGATATAACAATGTTAAACAATGTTTACATAAACTAAAATGTTTGTATTTGTATTCAAATTTCACGTATTGGCACTAGATAATCTGTCATATAGAAAAATTTATTTATTACGATTTTATACTTTTAAAGATAAACGTTCTTTTTTCTGACTTTTGTAGTCTATAGGATAAGAATCAGAACTGTAGCTCTTATCGTGTTTGCATACACCCGCATGAAATGTTAACATGAAGAGTAGGGTATTGAAGTATTTGTTCAGTGTACACTATCAGATAAGAATATCATGCCTTATCAACGTTACTGTGTTTTGACCGGACAATACAGGATGGAATTAAGGAGGCCAGAGAGCTGTTATCGCAGAAAGATATGAATCATATAATACATGAACTTCATGCTATGATACAGTAGCAAATATGAATATCGTAATTAAATCGTATCATGGGATAGCTAAAGGAAAACCTTTATTAATGAATTTATTGATTTTCAATAAAAAGAATATATCAAAATTAAATAAGTGGTTTGTCTTCTTTATTGCAAATTTATATGTTTTTTTTAATGCCGCTGATACAACAAAACAACATTTATTTGTAAATAAAGCATAAAGTTTCGCTGTTTGTAATTATAACTCCCTTCCGAATGCATAACGAAGACAATCCACTCATAATGAAAACTGGTTTTCGGCCCGCTACATACAATGGTCATGTGATCAGAAATGTGTTAAAAGTGTCGTTCAATCAAAAATACAAACACACAAAAAATCTGCAGTTATATCTAATTTGAATATAATAAATAAATATAATTGTTATTGTTCTTAAAATTGTCAGCACCGACAAAAATATTATGAATCGAATAACTTAAAAATGTATTTTTAATAAAATTGTTAACATTTTTATGCACTAAACTTCAAATTTGCTTTGTATCGTTACATTTTGTTATAGAATTATTTCATACAGATATGCTGTACTTGCGTAAAAATATATAAAAAGGTAGTGTGTTAATAGTTATCGAGCTTATAAATAGTTAATACAAATGTTTCGAAATAGTGCTATTATAATCGTTAAAATCATTTATGTTTACTAGCCTTTTCTTGGTGCGTTCACAATAAAATTATTATAATTATTATACATGGATAGTACGCATATCTTTTCTATCAATTAAACGTTTTATACTTCCAAAGAATTCATTTTTATGAAACATGATAATGAATACATTTCAACATAATTCGATATCAGTTTTCTAAGAGTATAGTCTAACTATCATTTTGGAAATGTTACATTGAATCATACCATTATTATGGTAATTGTGCTTATTGATCGAACTCAATTGCCTCATTTAAAAAAGCCCCTCGTGGGAAATGTGTGAACGAAACTAATGAAATTCACTTAATTAAAAAGAAAAAAATGTTTATTGGGCACTATTTAATTATCAGTACAATTATTTGTTAAAATCATTTTTTCACTTCATTTGACATTATTACTCCCGGATATCTTCATAAAATGGTTCATATTAACATATTTTCTGTACAATTTTATATCGTGTGTAAACATGTTCTTTGATCTGTTCAGCAAAACGTTTATTTTCTATGTAGCTGTCAGTTGTGCTACTTGATACTTTATGATAACAATGAGTGAATATTCCGTTAAGAATGTATTATTTTTGTAAATTAAAATTGATTTGGTGATCAGTGAATACTCTAGATTTGACAATTATTTATTGTATGAATTGCCTATTGCATTGATATTTTTACATACCTAGTCAAATTTCTCTTAGTCTATAGAAAATAAAGTAAACTTATTGTTATTTGTAGGGAATGAAGAGTGATATTTAACCTTTCAAAATTATTATTTGCTTAACGTTTTTGTTGTTATAATAAGCATCAGTGTAAGGCACAAGTACATCATTGAATAGGACATGTGCAAAATAGCAAAACATATCGCACAATCATACATCATTGTCTTTCATAAAATATACTTTTGATAGAAATCAGATTTTTAAGATAATAGTAGATTTGTCAAGCGTTAAATATCTAAGAAGTTGCATGAACATCATTAACAATTCATTAAAAGTTTGATATATTAACTGATGTTTAACGTGACTGACAATTTCATTTAATTAGTTTTAAACCAATTCCCAATTTCTATACCAAACGGTGTTCGGACAGAATTCATATCAGGCCAATGAATGCATGATCGTTTTACGTTACAAACCATTAGAGTGTTAACTTTTCTTCTTACAGCGAACAAGATCAGTTCATAATTTAAAACAATATATCTTCAACGAATATTTAACGTGTACAAATTTGTATTATGTAAATTATTTATTAATACGTAAATTTAGAACATCTCCTGGTCAATTCAAATGAGCTTCATAGCCAAGCTAATTATATAATAAATCTTAATCTTTGCTTTTCACAATCTTCATTTGCCTATTTCAATATGTTACGGCAGCTGCGCTATGATGGATAATAACTACCACTGTAG
The DNA here is from genome assembly GCF_026571515.1 of Ruditapes philippinarum. NCBI lineage: Eukaryota > Metazoa > Mollusca > Bivalvia > Venerida > Veneridae > Ruditapes > Ruditapes philippinarum. The sequence goes on from NW_026851624.1 coordinate 94,602, forward strand.
AAAGCGAGTTTCCAATATTTCTATGAGACGCGCTAGAAACCTGGAATAGCCTGAACAGCAATTGGAAAGTTGTGGTGATCAATAGTGTTATATTAGAAAAAAGTTTTGCCTCTATTCACCGTCATCGGACAAACTTGAAAGGCAAATACTGCTTAACCATCAATAATTGTATATATCTGTTTTTATAAATATTGCTCTTTACAAATTGTTCTATTTGACAATATCCGTTATTCATGTGCGTTTGCTTTTGAAAGTGTTTGATTTTATTCTTCAAATGAGTTTTATAAACTATGCCGTGGTTTGAAACTTTCTCGTTGGAAAGATCTATTGGATTTACACTTAATGTGTTTTGCACTTTTGTTTTGGTTTTGAAACGATAAATCAGAACAGTAAACCTGTGTTGTTGTTCAATAAATGAAGGAATATAATAATCATAAATATTAGTGCAAAGAGAAGTGTACAATTTATACACACGTGCTGGCCATAACTTGGTAAGTTTTTGTTTCAGTTTGTTTTATCAAATGTCATGCACATATTATTATAATTTCATTCATAGTAAATCTGTCGTGTTTTATATGGAATTTCAGTAATGTGTGCATTCATTAAATTAAAGTGATTTTAACACATTGTTTGAAACAGTATTGAGAATAGTTCACTTATTTGTTCTTTTATGTAGTCTTGCAATTTTGATACATATTTCATATGATGCTATGAACGTTTATTTGGAATGATTTTAATAGAGCGTGAGTAGTGAATATCGCCAAAAAGTATAAAAACGTTAAATTTGAAAATATTACACATATGAACTAAAATATGATAAAATATAAAAAAGAATTATGCTCAATGTTCAATAAGAAAATCGATATTAAGCAATATTTTAGCCCGATTTGGGTTCAAAGCAAAATAAATAACTGCTCCGAAGGAAGAAAATGGTACAAACGAATTATCTAAATATTTCGCATACAAGTTATTGAGTTACTTCATCAAATGATATAAAGAAATATCGACAATGACTTTAGAAACCCGACATGTTAAAAGCCTCCTCAGTTAAGTATATTTCATATGTACATGTATGTTGATCACATTCAATGTATGTTTTAAATGTAGATATGTATTGTTTTTGTTACAAAATTGTGCCTCTAAACATAGTAGTCTCAATCGGTATTTTATCTTTTATTTAATCGTTCGAATTTATATAAAAACTCCCAAACTTTTAATTTAACTCTCAGACTTTGATTTTTACATATTATATATGGTGTCGAAGAATATTCAAATATCATCGTAGCGGATCTGTATCGTAGCCTTGCTTATAATGAATCAATTAACATCGCAAATATCAAGTATTTCACTTTTATTGCATTTGTTGGGTAGCATGATTGTTCACGCCGGATGCTGATGCCGATATAATTCATTAGTGTAATGGAATATACATGTTTACATAGCGATTGAAATGGTCGAAAACATTGGAACTAGCACTTTTGTCTCTGTTTTGCCAATCAAATCTGCTTCGAAAACATATGTGCAGAAATAATCAAGTATCCGATCAAGGTTTATGACGACATTGTTCCCGTTTCCAATATTTCCATTAGTGGGACGGCCATGTATATTGCTATGATGGTGTTTAAATGTGCAAAGCTAATACAGCTCTTTTTGTCAGATTTAAAACAAAATTACAACAATAAAACACACAAAAAAGAAAGCATTGGCTGATTATTCGAAGTATCTTAATTTGTTTTTCAAAAAAAAAATAGATTAAATAATGCACGGACAACAACAACAACAACTAAATAGTAAAAAAAAATGAATACAATGATAAAAATGTTACAAAATTTGATCACAGTGACATCACAATGTCTACTACAATATCAAAATGCAATTTCGATAACAGATGCAGCAAATTAAACAGTAAAATAGCTGGGAAGGTATTTTACTGTTTAATTTGCTCTGTTGTAAAGCTTAAATCATTACAAATCAGCTTAAATCCTGCCGTTTTAAACACAAATCAGACAATAATGGCAATTATTGAAATTTTATAACTGTTCAACATACTAGTTATTGATTGCTATTTGCTTATAAACTGTGATATTTATTAAGGTAATGGCTATGATTAGCAATCTATTGATCTCGAGCCAATGATTTGTCACTAATTTGCTTTCTGCAAAGCATATAAAATCATATAAAATGATGTCAGACCAATCAACGGATATTAATAATATTTTCATTTGTTAAGTTTACAAGGCGACTTATTCGTGTGCTGATATTTTATGTGTAAGGTCGATTAAGTACCCTACGTAACTTAGGTTATCCTTCTTTAAAATTATGGACTTGATGTGGTGTAGGATAACATTTCTGGATTGATTAAGTGGCATTTTGTCTCCCTTTCCTTCTGCAAAATCTTACCAACATATTTGTTGGACAGGTAGCAATAATTTGCTTAGACTCCATTAGATGAAGTACTTTCATTTAATATCCGAAAATTATCATGATCGATTATTATAGATTATAATATTATTCAAAAAATTCAAAAAAGTACCTTTTATAGGACAAATCAATTTGTGATATAAATCTCTAAGGATTTCAGTAAATAAATGTTATACTTTAAGTTCATAAGACAATCATTGATTTTTAAAATGATGTAACACTCTACACGTCGCGTGCCATTTGTTTTCACCTAGGTTCACCTTTAAACGAATTTGTTTTAGTCCGACTGTGTTAGAAGGAATAAGCTTATTGAAACAGTCTGGAATCTATTCTCGGAACAACCAGTACTAAGCAATGATTGTATATCTTCTTGCTCAAGGAAACCACAACTTGCCCCTGACGGAATTTGAATCTATCCGGATTATATAAATAGAGAAAAATAGAATCCCTCAAGAAAGCCCAACACGGCAAAATTGTAAAATGTTGCATGCTCGGTTTAATTGAGCCTGTTGAGAATGTAAAATGTAAAACTGCAATGAGTTGTTCCATATTAGAATAATATAGTTATACCACTCCAATTTTCATTCACTTAATATGTAGGCATACGCTCTTATAATTATAAACACAAATCTGATTCACACATGAGAAAATAATTAATAATTGTATAAACGAAACGTGTCGACGGTGTACCGAAAGTGGTTTCAAATGGCCATCGTGTTAAAAGTAGTTCTGGAAACGACTTAGAATAATTACGCTTATAAATGAGAGAAGTTTAAATTCAAAATACTTGTTAAAAACCTAAGAGGCATTCGTAAAGAAATGTTGAAAGAAAGTAAAGATATTGTAAACAAGTTGCGCCAACGGGAAAAAAACGTGTATGTTAATTTCAAACATGTGTGTGTTAAACTTGATTTGAAAATATATTATTTTATATTTTAAACGGATTGTACATAACGTTTAAATTGATTTCGATATTGACAAATGTTACCTTGGTAGTGTAGAAAATGGTAATGACAATGTATTGCAAGTTTAAAATACATTTGAACTAAAATCTTACAATACGTAGATTTCATTGTATTACCTAAACATCAAAATGTGTACAGCATTGTTTTCTCAGTTATCATGTTTGTATGTATAAAGCCAATCATTCAGAAATAATTCTGCAAATCAGCCTATCAAACATTCTTATGCCTGTTAAATAAATTTGAAAACATCAGGACATGAAAATATTAAAATTTGCTATTAACAGATCAGAACTGTTCTGTTCTGCTATAAGCGTTCTTGTCACATATTTTGAAAAATTGTAAAGCATAACATTTTAATCAGTTTCTTTTTGTGGCGATTTCAACAAGAGTTGTGGGATACCATCCCCTCTGGCTGATATGATGGATTTCATTTTGGTAAAAACAAAATTATTTCTAGCATGAAATTGATCTTCAAGTAACTTTCTAAATGTATACTACAACATCTTTCATCATTATGTAACTATTCAATTAATTACGCCTGGTGTTTTTTATTATCTACGATGAGTGTTGTTAATTCCTGCATAAATATTTATTAGCAGTCAAATGTAACTGTTGTGAGAAGTGCTATGAACAAAATTGTTTTCACATTCCATCATATTTCAAAGCCTATATCTGTTATCCTTCCTCGTACGTTTGCCTGTAATGGGATACGCAATCACTGATTGTTTTCTGTACATGTTTTGTGGAAATGTATAAATGCACGCCGTACAGAGGTCAAATTTAGTTCCTCACGTTCTGATAACAGTTTGATAGAATTAGACTTGAAGGAATGTAGACGCCAGAATGGAACACCTTGCCCTGAGAATAACATGTCAGTTAATACTTAATGTATACCGATATTATAATTAGATTGATTGATAGAAATCACTAAGGAATTTCTCTGTAAATGAAATACGGAATCAGCATCGCTGAATTATTCTTATTATATCAGTTAAAAGTTGCTTACTTCTTATCTTAACATTTCACCGTCACTTTCTTTACACGTTTCCGTCACTAAAGCATTTGCACGTGTACATGTTAAAAGATTCTTTCCAATAACCATCTAAATACACGTGTACATATATACTTGTGAAACAAATATAAAGGAATAGCTTTTGCAGGGACATTCATCTCAGTAAATAAACATAGTCATGTTTTTCAAGTGTTGCTTTTGATGCAGTTTCCATTTTGGTACGACAAACAACTTATATTTTGGGATTAAGTACTAGTAGGACTGTCTTTTTAAATATTACTACCATGAAGAATCGTAAATATTGCGAGTAAAACAAGTACGGAATAAAAAAATCGTTACGTTTATAAATGATAAGCTAAGCTAAATTAAGCTCCTATAAGGTTATTCTTTGTACAATGAAGTACCATTATTATCCCTCTGTTATGTGATGCATAAAATGAATCTTCTTTGATCTGTCGGCAGGCTGATATTGTATATTTGCCCGAGAGATTATTATATTGATCTAACCGGATTATTTATGCCTTTATTAAAATGTTACTTTCAAGATGATGAAAGTGTGCTATAAGTAATGTTTTTTGGATGAAAATTAGGTCTTTAAAAGTCTTTGTTGTTATGAATATTTAAAACTGTCTATACGCCAAAAAGTCGCCTGAGTAAGTATCAAGCAAAACCATCTCTAAGGGTATTGAACCGATGCTGACGTATCAATTCTACTATTATAGAGACAGGCCAGTCTACTCGTACACGTTGAGTAAAGAAAGGCTATTTTTATACTGTTATCTCACCCGTCATATCTTGATACCGAAAAATTTTCAAAATCTTAAAAACAACTCTGAAATTAAAGCAAAGCGGTTCGTTATACAAACCATTTGATTGCTTGATTAAATGCTTATTAATATATTGTCTTTCGTTAAAAGAAAATTGGATCTTTTGGCCAAAGTGACAGTGTCAGTTTATTTATAATTATACGAAATATGAGATATATACCTTTTTGTATTTTTTTTGTATTTTTTTTTAAATATTTAGCTTTCTTAACACTTTACATTGAACAAGTTTGTATCGAATTATTCTTTTATTTCGTGCATATCCAAGAGCAAATATATATGATATATAGATATATTAGAAAGCTTTATTTTTTAGTTACATTAAAAATATAACTGTATATATGCTATGTGCTAAGTCTCAATAGATAATTATTAGCAGTAACTTTGCTTGAATAAGAATATTGCTTTAAGGGTAGCGTGACGTAGTCACTGTGAGAATTTTGTACAGAATGTAGAAATAAGGGAAACATTTTTGTATACCTTCTCTTGGAAATACTTCCTCCTTATGAAAAGACTGTTTGTGTGAAGACTAGAATATATATAGGTAAACAATCTTGCAAATTTCTAAAATCCACTTTAAGTACCTTAATTAATCTGCTTCACATTTTCGTTTTTATATTTTATTTTAAGCTTTGAACAGAAATCAACAATCAACGATGTAATTAAAATATGTACATAAATTCAACTTTAAATAATATTTAACATTTTCTTCTCGTAGTTTATCTGCTTCACTTATATAAAAGTACACAGTAAGTGTGCTCTTAAACGCTAACTATGCTTATCAAGTAGCGTTTTTTCCCTGTAGTGCATAACTATATGTTTAAATTGATACGAGTTTGTTGTATAATTGTTCCAGCAAGAAAACAGTTAAAAGGGTAGACATTTGTATTGAACAGAATTGACGTACGTGTTATGAAATGTTACCATCATATCTAACAACTGTTAGTTAGGTAATAAACTTTCAAGCCAAAACACGTGTATTTCGTGTTAACTAGAAATCAATTACATTTACATTCATATAATGGTAATGTCGGCTATTTATGATTAAAACTTTTTATTCAATTTGCCGTCATCTTCCTCGAAAGGTCTGCAATCAATTAATTTGAAGCCATTTTCCCAAAGGTCTACTGTTGATGGCAAAAAACACATAATTATATCTACGTCTGTTCTTTGATGTGTGACAGTATTTACATTAATCTGTCGGCAAAACATTTATTCTTTGTTTACCCGCCAGCTTTGCAATGGGTTATTCTTGATAATTGTGTAAGTATTATCTTTGTTTGCACAAATCAATATTTTGATGACAAAACATTGTGATGATTTATTACTTGATTGGGCCTCTGTTGTAGCATCTCTGTCTTCATGTTTTGAACCTCTGCTTCGGATAACTGAAAAAAAGAAAACATTCGATAACACTGTTGAAAATCGTCTGATATTTTGCTTTACCCCTAACTAACAGTATAGTGCCAATTTCACCTATGATTAAAATTGTTTAACCACTATGCAGTTTTGTTTAACAAAATTGTAACCATATCCCGAACCCCATCCGCATTTAAATTAAGAATAATTATTATTCCATGTAACAAAATTAAAGACTTGTTCATTATACATATTACTAGTAGTTAATGTATGGTACTATATAGTCGCATCTTTGTCAGCTGGTCCTATTTATTAACTGAAGTTTATGCCGGAAAGCAAAATACAAAATCAGTATATTTCTTATTGTTATTTCAAATTTCGTAAGATAAATTGCATCATTGAGTAATTTATATCTATTATGGTAATTATTTGTTTATATATATATCTTTATTTATTTTTTATTTGTTTATTTGTTTCTTCAAATTTTAACCACAGTCATGCTGATCTGATACCGACTGAACTATTGTTGATTCTTACTTGCTGCAAGTCAATTATTTATCACGAACTCCCTTTCTTAATACTTTACTGGTTGTCGAACTCAATTTGATTCGAAGCTAATTTAAACCAAATATCGATCATACCTAAAACATACATGTATGTTACCCAACTAAATAAAAGACCCACGATTTTTCCTTCCTAATCTAAACACATGTTGTGTGCATTTAGCATAAATAATCGATGCTTGCATGACATTTTATTCGTGAATGAAAAATGTAATATAATTATGCATATTTAAGTCCTAGAAAGATATACTTTAGAAAAAAAAGAAAAAGAAAAAAAAACGATTATTTTTTTGTGCCGGGAATAGCAACTTTTATCAAACATAGGAACAAATGGCTGTTTCTGATAAATGATGCAGCAATCTGTGTTTGCTTGTTTCTCTGTTTCAAATCTTGATATTTGCGCCACAAAAACTTGACTTAAGCGATAAGTGCCGATGAAGATAAAACGTCTTTCAACCACCTGATATCGTTTCATATTGCAAATGTATTACAAAAAGGCGTTGGCTAAGAAGTTCTTAAGTGTTAACAAAACAGCCAAACTATGAAACATGATTAAAAAAAGTCTTAAGATATAAAAAAGTTTATTTAAAGTACTGCCTGTATTAAAACATCTGCGTTTGAAAAGTTGATTTTGTGTTCCATTTTCAGAAATTGTTTTTACATTATTAATTTTATAAAATTATATAGTTTAATCAAATTATTTTCTTAAGTTTATTAAAATGCAACAAAAATATAGCCAGTATTATACTTTGCATTGATTACGGAAGGGCATGCCATTTTTGGAAATAATTTCAATTTGGCTGTCTCATGGAAAGAGGATATGCACCTTTTAGATTGATATGCGGCGACACGTAAGCAATGCATGTAGCCTGTCTGATTGGCAGTTTTGTTTCATATATAAATATTTTAAGTATTGTCTTACTTTGATGCCACATGTTTCTAAAACGTATATGATACACCTAGATGTATGCTATAAACACTCTCTTTTTACAAATTTAGTCAATGTAATGTTTTGCTAAGTATATTTTGAATATGAAATCTAGAACCGTATTTCTAAAGCATTGTAAAGATTATTTTGCTATAGATAGTAGAAGCAATAGCTGTGAATTACCAAATAAAACAAGCATGTATAATATCATAAATAATAAAATACATAAAAATAAAGTCTGTAAAATATGCTTGTATATTGATATTTAATTTAGCAATAAAAACTTAAAACTGAAACAGTATTCTCTTTCCTATACATTTCACCTGATTCGAAAATGTTCTTAAATATGTATATCAGTGTGTATAGAATTGCTTTATTTTGATCATTGTACATGGAAATAACAACACCTTGTGTGTGGCTATAAAATATGTCTCACATTACAAAGGATATTCACATTGAGATTTTTGTGTATGATTATTTTTGTCCATTTATGAGACACATTGAGCAAGGAAACATCTGCAATGCATTATGTCATGATCATAAGGCTATTGGAATTCAATTTTATACAAAAGAATCGTACAATGTTATAAGAGAATTAAAACGTGTGCTGTGTTTCTTGAATGGACACATGATTTTATTCAAATGGAGTAACCGTATTTTAATTTCTCGATAGTAAACAATTAAAAATATATGACTAAACAACATATTTTTTATTTGTTTATATGCATGTTTCCCTGTCAGCTGCGACAGCAGTTAATATGTTTCACTTTTCATTGATTCTTTACACATGACGACGTTTATCTTCAATCTATGAAATTGAACCATTACGGATTTTTTTTATTAAACACCTATAATATCCCACGTCGTGACGTCATTTTCGCATATAATAATTTATAAGAACAAGAACGATCACTGATCGCATACGTAGCCGGATGGTAGCCAATTCAGCAATTATATTCGTAGACGAGATGATAGTTTGTACCATATTTGTCGCTACTATTTTTTTCAGCATGCTGTAGCTACTGTGTAGCAGGAGACAGCAAAGGCCAAAATGCTTTTACTCGTATATGCATGGGCCAAGACCCAGCTTAAATCATTCAACGAGAAAACCAGTGTAATTAGGTATGTGCAAGTACTTGAGGTACCGATTGATCCTGTATCTTTCATTTTAATTGCCTCAGGAGTATAAGACATGTAGTCCTGGAAAACTTTTGGAATACAATCATTTAAGGGCAATAACTCTGACCAAAATCATTAAAATAGAAAATGCCAACGAGGTGAACAAGTAAGCCTTTGTACTGATCATTCCTGTATAGTTTGGATGAAATTGGACCAGACGTTTTAAGAAGTAGTCCGGACAAGTCTTGTGACGGACGGACGACGACGGTGAAGTGATTTCCATATGTAGCCGATATTTGGAAGCAGGCAACACAAAAACTACGTATAGAAATCGCATATTAATTTAATTAAATTTGTTAAGTCATTTGATATGCATATAAATATCAGATTTATTGCGTAAATAATATCATAGAAATGTATACTGAAATATTATTTATGGGGATTATCTGCTTATTTTTTGTATCAAATATTATTGACATTATCATAGAATACAATTTAGACCAAAACCTATAACGTTTTCTGAATTATTAATGCATAAACGGATAGTTTTGTTACTATTTCTAAAGGTATAGGGCATTTGTTTTACATTCTAAAATTTGTTAAAACTATTATTTAATGACATACATTTTCGTTGTATTGAACCTTTCGGTAGTTTCATTTGGCGTTGAATAGAATGGAAAACGATGTAGATTACACGGTTAGGTTCACGTATCTAAAAAATACTTCACAATGTGTTAATAAGCTTTGACTTGCCTGAGTAAAAGTGACCGTTTGATTTCCCTTGTGTATTAATCGAAATACACTAATTTAAATATTGTAATAATACATTAGTCTCGTATTTATAGGTTAAGTGTTTAAAAATTGGTTAATATATGATTTTAAGTTTTAAGTTACATATTTCAATAAAATGAAGTACAAAAACTATAATTATGAAAAAATCATATGAAAATACGCATGCACATACTAGTATTATATACCCATACTGAATTCCTATGATGACATATACAATTGCAAAAATGATGAGGACTTGATTCGATATGCAGTTTTAGCATTATCAAATATAAACTAACAAAACAATGCACTGTTGCAATGTAACTTATCTTAATTTCCTTGTCAGAATACATTAAATAATGCAAGGATAACAAACGAAGGGGACAAGAAACAAGGTATTTTACTGGGTTTAATTTATCTGCTCTAAATCTTAGAAATATTATAAAGATAATATCTTAAATCATACCTTTTTAAATACAAATAAAAAAGGCAAAATTATTGAAATTTCATTATGTTTCGAAATAATTGATTTTAATTTGCTTATTCCTGTGAGATTTATTAAAGCTATGACTATGATAACAATCTATTGATCTCAATCCAGTGATATGTAACTCATTTTCTTTCTGCAAAGCATATAAAATCATAAATGATGTCAGATCAATCAATGAATATGAATAATATTTGTATTTATTTAGTTCACAAGGCGAATCAACCGTGTGCTGTTATTTTATGTGCAAGTTCGATTTAAGATCCTAGTATGTAATTTAGATTATCATTTCTTAAAATAATGGACTAGATGTAGGGTAACACTTCTTGATTGACTAAGTGGCATTTTGCTCTTCATTTTCTTCTGAAATCTAACCTCTATATTTGTTGCACAGGTAGTAATGAATTGCTTAAACGGCATGTCTCTATATTCATGCTTATCTTTATTGGTCAATCCTACACGTGAAAATAACAAAACATGATACTATAAATGGTATGGTCCATTTAACTTTGGTAAAACAAAATTACATCTATTCAAGTCAGTGTTGAAAGTATATTGCCACATCTTTCATCAAAATGTAATTGTTCAATTAATTACGCCTGGTGTTTTATTATCAACGATAAGTATAGTTAATTCCTGCATAAATATTTATTAGCAGTCAAAGGTAAATGCTGTTAGAAGTGCTATGAACAAAATTGTTTTCACATTCCATCATATTAAAATTTTTAGATTTGTTATCCTGTTCTCGTACGTTTGCCTGGAATATGAAACGCAATCACTGATTGTTTTCTGTACATGTTTTTGTTGAAATGTATAAATGAACGCAACACAGAGGTCAACCGTAGTTTCTTGCATTGATCGAATTAGACTTTAAGGGATGTAGAAGTCAGAATGGAACGCCTTACCCTGAGATTAACATGTCAGTTTATACTTAATGTATACAAATAATATGATAAGATTGATTGATAGAAATCATTAAGGGATTTCTCTGTAAATGAAATACGGAATCAACAGCGGGAAATTATTCTAATTATATCAGTTAAAAAATGCTTACTTATAGTCTTAGCATTTCACGGTCAGAAACTTTACATGTTCTTGTCATTTAAAGAATTTGCACGTGTTTATTTGAAAAGATTCATTCCACTTCACATCTAAATGCAGAATTTATATAATTATACTTGTAAATATAAATGAACAGCTTTTGCAGGATTATTCATCTCAGGGAAACTGGGAAAGAAAATAGTTTTTTTTTCTCAAGTGTTGCTTTTGATGCAGTTTCCATTTTGGTAAGCAAAACAAATAATATGTTGACGTTAAGTAGTACTATTTTTTTCTAGATATTACTATCACGAAGAATCGTAAATATTGCGAGTAAAACATTTACTATATAAAAAATATTTACGTTTTATGAATGATAAGCTTAGCTACATTAAGCTCCTATATGGTTATTCTGTGTACAATGAAGTACCATTATTAACCCTCTATTATGTGATGCATAAAATGAATCTTCTTCGATCTGTCGCCAGGCTGATGTTCTATATCTGCCCGAGAGTTTATTATATTGATCTAGCCGGATTATGTATGCCTTTATTAAAATGTTACTTTCAGGGTGATAGTAGTGTGCTACAATTTTTTTTTGTTTTGTTAAAAATATGTCATATGGATATTTTTACTGTCTATGCGACACAAGCTCACCTGCGTTGGTATCGAGCGAAACCATTTGTTAGACCATTAAACCGTTGTTGACAAGGTGTGACATATTTCTGTTTACTATTGTTTAATATTTCGCTTTCTGGACACGACACAGTAAAAAGTAAGAATTGAACTATTTCTTTCATTTTGTGCATATCCCATATAAAAATGAGAGGGTACCTGTGATATAAAAATTCAAATGAAGAGAGGTAGCCCGTGCCTCTGCAAAAGAAAAAAAAGGCAAAACTGTCTAGTCTGACAGACTAGACAGTTTTGACATTTTTTATTTTTTTTTCTCAGAATCAGCTGATTTTGGCAGCAGTTCCTTCAGTTTTAAGCTGACACTGTGAACAAGAACCCTGTCCGTATTCATAAAGCATCTTAGGGAATATTTTTAACTTAGTGATAAAAGACATTTTTTTGACAAGTTGAATTTAAAAAAATCTAACGTGTGTACAAAATTAGTTTGAAAATAGGCAAGAAAATGTCCTTATTAATAAAAACACATTAAAAATGTTGTGGATGGTCACAGGTATTGGAAATAAGCCATGTCAAAATTTAAGAACTTTTCAAGAGGATGAAATATTTTATTAAGAAGTTTTTTATGGCCCAAGCACTTTGAACAATGTTGAACATGCAACTGTTCTATTTTATAATTATTTTGTTGATGAAAAAAAAAATAATTCTAAAACCATTGGTTTGGAAAAGTGCAACTTGTCATTGTCAGCTGGAAATATAATTTGACCTACAGAGTTTCATTAATAGATATAAAAATTGGTTAAATAGTTTTGTATATTTTCTCCATGAGTGCAAAATTAATGGAAATTTTAAACAAAGGGACGTAACTTGGTAAACTGAATCCGAACCGCAATACGGACTTTACCGAGAATATAACTGTAGCGCCACCTGTTAGCATAATTTGGGTGTCACATATTATTACACCAGATGTCGCGTTGTATTATGCTTGCTGCATTCGGCTTTCGGCTATGCGCATTCTACCTTATGACATTCGTCATTCAAGCTGAGTAAATAGACCAAAATACAAACACTTGCAGGTTAATTTATTAAATTAATATACCAGATCAACAAATGAATAATAATTGATCGTTAAATAACGACATCAACATAAAATTAAGCAAGTCGCACACAGCAGAAAGCATAATGTGCATGTAAGAAAGCAACATGTAAAAGTCTGAATGCAAGATGTATATGTCATAATGCATAATGTACAAGTTAAAAAGCACGATGTACAAGTTAGAAAGCACGATGTAACGTAAGAAAGCAAGATGTAATTTTGGCATAAATAACCCTCCATAGTGAGAACTAGAATGTAATTAAATAAACAATCTTGCACAATTCTAAAATCCACTTTAAGTACTTTAATTAGCACAGAAATACTGCTCCACCACTTCATATTAATATTATTTTGTAAGCCTTGAACAAAAATCATCAATCAACGATGTAATTAAAATATATAGATAATTACAACATTAAATGATATTTAGCTTTTTCTTCTCTACGAAACTTTGCTACACTTATATAAGAGTACACAATAATTCTGCTCTTAAACACAAACCATGATTATCAAGTAGCGTTTTCTCCTTGAGTGCATTACTATATGTTTAAATTGATGCGAATTTGTTGTACAATGATGCGAATTTGTTGTACAATTTTTCCAGCAGGAAACTAGTTAAAAAGGAAGACGTTTGTCAAGAGCTGCTCGGATTGAACCGAAGTGACGTACCTGTTATGAAACGTAACATTATATCTAACACTTGCAACTCATATTTCGTGTTAACTAGAAATCAATTGTAACATTAACATTTAATACACTGAGACTGTCGGTTATTTATGATTAAAACTTTTCATTCAATTTGACGTCATATACCCCGAAAGGTCTGCTTTGGGTTAACAACAATCAATTAATTTGAAATCATTTTCCCAAAGGTCTACTGTTGATGGTATAATACATAATTATATCTACGTCTGTTCTTTGATGTGTGTCGGTATTTACATTAATCTGTCGGCAAAACATTTATTCTTTGTTTACCCGCCAGCTTTGCAATTCTTTATTCATGATAATTGCGTAAAATGTATCTTCGTGTGCACAAACAGCGATTATTTTGTGATAAAACATTTGATGATGTTAAACTCAATTCATATAACACTTATATGCTAGCCATATTTCTTTCAACCTATTTTTTTATATTTTCTTGTGTACATTTCATCCACATGCTAATCTGATAGCGACTAAACTATTGAAAATTTATACTGTAAGTCAGTCATTAACCAGGATCTCATTTTGTTTAATGTATTTTGTCGACCTAACTTTGATTTGTTTAAACCAAAAAGCAATACCTAAAACATATGTTACCGAACTAAATAATAGCCCCACAAACACTGAGTTTCTTTATATAAACTAAACACGTGCTGTGCATTAAGCATAAATACTCGATGCATTCAATGCCATATAATATGAAACTTGTTTCATTGATTACAAAAATAAAGAAAAAATATAATAATAATAACAATAATAATAATAATAATATTAATAATGATAATAATAGCAAGAATAATAAAATTTAAAAAAAATAAAATAAAAAAACATAATTATACAAATTGAAAAAAAGATATATAGAGTCCTGGAATAATTTTTTTGGAAATTTCTTATTTCATTTCATACAAAAGAGAAGGAGTAAATTTATTTTATGTCAGAAATAGCAACTTTTATCAAGCATAGTAACAAATGGCTTTTTCTCATAAACGATGCAACAATCTTTGCTTGCTTGTTTCTTTGTATTTGCGCCACAAAAGTTTGGTGTTAATGATAAGTAACGATGAAGATAAACGTCTTTAAACCACCTTATAGCGTTTAATAATACACATGAATTACAAAAAAGCGTTGGCTAAGAAGTTCTTAATTGTTAACTAAACAGTTTAGTTATGACACATGATGACAATTTTCCTAAAGATTAAAACAGTTAAACCTAAAACCTCAGCGTTTGAAAAGTTGGCTTTTGTGTTCCATTTTCAGAAACATTCTTAATTTATAAATAGTAGAATATAAATTGTAAATTAATCAAATTATTTTCTTACGTTTATTACAATGCAACAAAAATATTACCAAAATCATACTATGCATTGCTAATGGAAGAGTTTGTAATATTTTGGAAACATTTTCAATGAAAAGGAGAGTTAGCGATGATTTTGGTGACGTGTATAAAAATCTGTTTAATCATGTCTTACTTTGATTCCATATGCTTCTTAACCCGATATCATACATCTACATGTACGCTATAAACACTCTATTTTCAGAAGTTTAATCGATGTAATGTATTTTCAAAATACAGCTTTAAAACGAAAGCGCAAGAACTGTATCTTTAAAGCATTGTTGCTAAGATTAATCTTGCTATAGATAGTACACACAACAGCTGTGCATTTTCAAATAAGAAATCATGTATAATACAATACAATAATAAAATACATGAAAATAAAGTCTAGAAATCATGTAAAATACAATACAATAATATAATACATAAAAATAAAGTCTGTAAAATATACTTGTACGTTGTCATTATCATTACAAACTTAAAACTGTAACAGTATTCTCTTTCCTATAAATTTCACTTGTTTAATGATTCGAATATGTTTCTAAATACGTATATCAGAGTGTATAGAATTGCTTTTTATTTCATGCTTTCCAGTGTTTTATTGTAATATATCAGATGATTATATTCTGATAAACCACTAGTGAAATTTATAAAATATAATTTTCACTGTAGCCGGACTATATCTGAATGCGGATGAAAAGAAAATCATAACTGAATGGAATAACAGGCAGAAATATATGCCATAATGCGTAAATTTTGCTTCTTTAGGAAAAGAAAGTCGATGTCACCATATATTATGTTAAAAATGTAACAAAATGATAGAAATGTACTAGAACTATATTTCAAAATTGTTGATGTGACGTCATGATGTGATGACGTCACAAAGGTGAATGCGCGACGATACGCGGCAAAATCAGCAAAAATTACTTAAAATCACTTAAAACGCATGAAATAAAAAGAAAATTTATTTGTTTTACATATAAGATTGAAATATATTTCATTCGTGAACACCAGCTATTATATTTTCACTCATGCCTACGCCACTCGTGAAAATATTGCATCAGGTGTTCACTCAGTGAAATTATATTTCAATCTTACATGCAAAACAAACAAATATCCTCTATATTTTGATCATTGTACGTGGAAACAATAACACCTTGTGTGTGGCTATAAAATATGTCTCACATTACAAAGGATATTCACAATGAGATTTTTGTGTATGATTATTTTTGTCCATTTATGAGACACATTGAGCAAGGAAACATCTGCAATGCATTATGTCATGATCATAAGGCTATTGGAATTCAATTTAATACAAAACAATCGTACAATGTTATAAGAGAATTAAAGGGAGACACAGGTAAAATTTTCATTTCTTAGTTTTTAATTTTTCATTTAGTATTCTGTAAATGCCCTCAAAATGAATACATTACACAGTCAAAGGAACAAAACTTTTCTCCATGTAAAGAATAAAATGGTGGTTTCCTAACTTGACCCGCGTGGGTCAGGTTAGAGCGCCAGGATTTCAAATAGTTGTCACTGTGAACTCTGGAAACGTTAAAGAACATGTCAAATGAATGGCTTAGACTTGTTTCATTCATACAATGTCCAAAATATCTCTTATTGTAACTTCAAGGGTTTGTTTAAGCCACATGACATGTTTTAAAACTATTTGGTGATTCTATTGGCGTTTAAATTTTGTTCAACATAAATAGATATATCTACGATTCAAACCCAAAATATATAGAATTAAAACAGAAATTCATGCTGGAACTTTAAGAAATGTCATTTTAGCGTCATTTGAGTATATAAGATCATTTTGATATTTTTGTCATTATTTTGTCTGAATATCCCTTTAAAACGTGTGCTGTGTTTGTTGAATGGACACATGAACTTATTCAAATGGAGTAACCGTATTTTAATTTCTCGATAGTAAATAATTAAAAAAATATGACTAAACAACATATTTTCTATTTGTTTATATGCATGTGTTCCTGTCAGCTAAGACAGCAGTTAATATGTTTCAATTTTCATTCATTCTTATCACAAGACGGCGCTTGACTTCAATCTATGTAATTGAACCATTACGGGTTTTTTTATTAAGCACCTCTTATATCCCACGTCGTGACGTCATTTTCGCATACATATTTTATAAGAACAAGAACGATCACTGATCACATACGTAGCCGGATGGTAGCCAATTAAGCAATTGTAGTCGATGATGATTTGATAGTTTGTTCCACATATGTCGCTGCTATTTTGCTGCATGTTGTAGCTACTGTGTAGCAGGAGACACCAAAGTCATTAACAGGCCAAAATGCTTTATATACAAGGGCCATGACCCAGCTTAAAACATTCAACGAGAAAACCAGTATAATTAGGTATGTGCAAGTACTTGAGGTACCGATCGATCCTGTAACATTCATTTTAATTGTCTCAGTAGTATAAGATAGGTAGTCCTGAAAAACTTTTAGAATACAATTATATAAGGGCAATAACTCTGACCAAAATCATTGAAATAGAAAATGCCGACGAGGTGAACAAATATTCCTTTGAACACAGTTTGGGTGAAATTGCACCCGAAATGTTAAGTAGTAGTCAGGACAAGTCTTGTGACGGAGAAGTGATTCCCATATGTAGCCGATATTTGGTAGCAGGCAACACAAAAACTACGTACAAAATCGCATATTCATTCCATAAAGTGTGTTAAGTCATTTGATAATTATATTAATGTCTGATTTATTGCGTAAATAATGTCATAGCATAGTATACTGAAATATTATTTATGGGGATTATCTGTTTATTTTTTGTATTAAATATTATTGAAATTATCAAAGAATACAAATTAGACCAAAACTCATAACGTTTCCTAAATTATTAATGTATAACTGATTGTTTACTATTTCTTACGGTGTATATTTGTTTGACATTCTAAAATTTGTTAAAACAGTTTTTTTGATAAAATACATTTTCGTTGTATCGAACCATTCGGTAGTTTCATTTGGCGTTGAATATCATGGGAAACGATAGATTACACGGTGAGGTTTATGTATCTAAAGATACTTCATTATGTGTTAATTAACTTTGACTTGTCTGAGTAGTAATCGACTTATTTGTAACTATTTGATTTCCCTTGTGTGTGAACCGAAAGGCAATCAAATATTGTAATACATTAGTGTCGTGTTTATAGGTTAAGAGTTTAAAAATAGTTAAATATATGATTTTAAGTTTTAAGTTAAACATTTCAATAAAAAGAGAGAAAAAACTATATTATATATAGCATGCTTCTAAAAACAGGCTTGCACATACGAGTATATATCTACACATACTGAATTCCTATGGTGTCATAAACAACTGCAACAGGATTATAACTTGATTCGATATACCAAATATAAAGTAACAAAACATAAAGCCGAATAGCAATGTTAACTCTTTTTTAATTTGCTTGTCAAAAAAAAAAAGATTAATTAATGCAAGGATAACAAAAAGGGGAAAAGGAACAATTTATTTCACTGCGTTTTATTTCCCTGTTCTGAAACTTAGAAATATTTTAATGACGATTATCTGAAATCCGTCCGTTTCAAAAACAAATAAAATGCCAATTATTGAAATTCTATTATTTTTGTCCATTATTGATTTTAATTTGCTAATTTATGTGAGATTTATTTTAGTTAATAGTATGATTGATTTCAATCCAGTGAATATGTCAATAATTGGCTTCCTGCAAAAAATATAAAATCATATAAAACGATGTCAGATCAATCAAAGGGATATAAATATTATTTATATTTATTTAGTTTAAAAGTTTAAGTTAACTTAACCGTATGCTGTTATTTATTGTGCAGGTTCGGTTTAAGATCTTGCGTAATTTATATTATCCTTATTTAAAATCACGGACTAAATGTAGGCTAACACTTCTTAATTGACTAAGTGGTATTGTTTTCTTTCCCCTTTCTTCTGAAATCGTACCTATATACATATATTTTTTGCACAGGTAGTAATGATTTGATTAACATTAGATTACTTTTAAACAGCATGCCTCTATATTCATGCTTATCTTCATGTGAAAATAACAAAACATGGTAATATAAACATTTGCTATTATAGAGTTGTGTACTGTTATAAGCCTTCTTGTCACATCTCTTGAAAGGGTGTAAGCATCACATTATAATCAGTTTCAAATTGTGGCGTCTTCAGCAAGGTTGATGGAGACCATCCCCGCAAGGGTCCATTTAACTTTGGTAAAACAAAATTACATCTATCATGAAATTGATCTTCAAGTTATTATCTGAATGTATGCCACAACACATTTCATCATTATGTAATTGTTCAATTAATAACGCCAAGTATTTTATTTCCCAACGATGAGTATAGTTAATTCCTACATAAATATTTATTAGCAGTCAAAGGGACTGTTGTGAGAAGTGCTATGAACAAAATTGTTTTCACATTCCATCATATTTCAATGCCCAGATCCGCTATCCGTTTACATACGTACGTTTACGTACGTTTGTCTGTAATGGGATATGCAATCACTGATTTTTGCGACGGACGCGCCCTCAGGCGCGTTCAGAGCTAAGTCATCTACACATGGGATTTCGTTGGCTACACTCGCGCAATGTGTCCTAAACCAATTAACAGCCCAAGAAATAGTACATGAATTTGATCCTTCAAAACTCCCATACTTTGTCTGGATATCTTAATGTCTTCCATATTTAGCCTTTTCAATTTCAAATTAAGTTATCCAAGTTAAAATATGAACGTATATTATTGATAAAAACGTTGTAGTCCCGTAGTATTATTGCGCAATATGCAAATTACTGCTGAAACGATTTACCGCTGTCGAAAAAGTAGGACAGCAAATTATACTACAATAAAGGTGTAACCTCTGAGTTCCAAGACATTATTAGTAGGAAATAAATATTTCTACATTATACAAAACATTATTATTAACAAATCAAAAGTTTTTCGTGACTCTAGGATAACTCGCGCTTTAATAAAAGAAGAACTATTTTCGTGACTCATACCGCGGGTTTAGCTGAATATTCAGCAGTTAATATTAATATATTAGATACAGTACAATGGCTAGTATAAATATCTATTTTTGAAAATGCATGTAACACACTTTACCGCCATGTAGTCTTTCATGGTAAGAAAGTTATAATATCAGTTCTACTTCCGATTCTTGTGGTTTGTTTACATATTTTACTAGGTCATGATATGAGTTAACCTTCGCTATTCTAAAAATAGATTCTGCTTTACCTGTTCTGATTTTTGGCCAGGCGATTAGGAAGTACACATTAAACATGTTATTAATAAACTGCAATACTTTTAGAAATGCTATACAATTGTAAGAAGCAAACAAGTTGAAAATGGAATTTAGTGTGAAGTTGAAAAGGACAACTAAACACTGTAGTGCTTAAGTGACATTTAAATTAAAATAAAAACGATGTGCTCTGGCCTCTACATCTTTACCTTGTAAATAAAAAAAATCTAAGAAATACACTATTAATTGCTGATGATTTTAACCAATTTTTTTTTTAATGAGACATATCCAAGAGAAATAAAAATACAAATGACTTATATTTTATTGTCTGTATGCCCACTATGATATATAAAACGAAGCAATTCTAAATAGCATTCTCAAATTTATAATGTATTATGTTTGAAGTTTATTTGCCTGGATTTATTCTAGAAATATTTCGTTGATAGTTTTTTTTCTATTTACATATCATTTCTTAGAATAAATCGATAAGGACACTGATTTACAAGTTTGACCAGAATTTTTAGGCATAAATTTCATTCTGTATTTAAGTGCTTGAAAGTAGAAAATCTGAATTATATCAATTTGGGACACAAAATATATTGCTCTACAAATCTCTAACTTGTATGGAACAAATTTTCTCTGTTATATATTTTGTGTTTTGTTTTGTTTTGTTTTTTCTAAAAGAAGCCTTAATGTCTCTCCGGTTGCATGTCCGTCGCATTCAGTGCTGCAGCACTTTGATTTCTGTACATGTGTTTGTGGGAATGTATAAATGTACGCAGCACAGAGGTCAAATTAAGTTCCTCGCGTTCTGATAATAGTTTGATTGAATTAGACTTGAAGGAATGTAGAAGTCAGAATGGAACGCCTTACCACGAGATTAACATGTCAGTTTAGACTTAAATTATACTTATAATATAATAAGATTGATTGATAGAAATCATTAAAGAATTTCTCTGTAAATGAAATACGGAATCAACAGTGGTGAATTATTCTTTATCAGTGAAAAATTGCTTACTTCTAGTCTTAAAATTTCACTGTCACATTCTTTAGACGTTTCCGTCATTTAAAGCATTTGTATGGGTACATTTTAATAGATTCGTTCCAATAACCATTTAAATACGAATATACTTGTTATACAAATATAAAGGAACAGCTTTTGCAGGGACATTCATCTCATTGCTTTTGATTCAGTTTACATTTTGGTAAGTCAAACAATTGATATTTTTGGAATTAAGTAGTACTGTATTTCTAAATATTTCTTTAAAAATCGTAAATATTGCGAGGAAACAATTACGATATATTTTTTTTACGTTTTATGAATGATAAGCTTAGCTGCATTAACCTCCTGTATGGTTATTCTTTGTACAATGAAGTACCATTATAATCCCTTTGTTATGTGATGCATAAAATTAATCTTCTTTGATCTGTCGGCAGGCTGATATTTTATATTTGCCCGAGAGATTATTATATTGATCTAGCCGGATTATGTATACCTTTTTTTAAAATGTTACTTTCAAGGTAATGGGAGTGTGTTATATGTATCTTTCAGTTAAAAAACAGGTTACCTACAGTTTTTGTTGTGATGAATATTTTATACTGTCTATGCGACGAAAACTCACCTGAGTTGGTATCGAGCGAAACCATCTTTTCGGGTAGTAAAACCGATGCTATGCAGACGTATCTTTTCTACTATTGTAGAGACAGGACAGTCTACTCATACACGCTGAGTAATGAAGGACTACTTTATAATGTTATCTAACTCGTCATATTTTGATACCAACACTTTCAAGTACTTAAGAACAACTCTGAAATTAAAGCAAAGCTGTTCATTATAAAAACCATCTGATTTCTTGGTTAAATGCTTATTAATATATTGTCTTTCGTTAAAAGAAAATTTGATTCTTTGTTCAAAGTGACAGTTTGTATATAATAATTATACAAAAATGTGGTATATGTACAATTTGTTTGGTTCTTTATCTTGTTTTTTTATTTCTTTATTATTATTATTATTATTATTATCATTATTTCCCTTTCTTAACACTTTACAGTGAACAAGTTTATATTGAACTATTATTTTATTTCGTGCATATCAAAGAGCACCATATATATAGATGTATTAAAAAACTTTATCTTTGAGTTACATAAAAAGTATAATTGTATATATGCTATGTGCTAAGTCTCAATAGATAATTCTTAGCATTGACTTCGTTTGAATAATACTTAAAGGGTAGCGTGACGTAGTCACTCTGACAATTGTGTACAGATTATAGAAAAAAGAAACATTTTTGTATAATAACGTCTCTGGGAAATATTTCCTTCTAAGAAGAGGTTCTTTGTGTGGGAATTGCAATACAATTAGATAAACAATCCTGCAAAATTCTAAAATCCACTTTAGAACTTTAATTAACACAGGACGTCTATTTCACCATTTCGTATTTATATTTTATTGAAAGCCTTGAACAGGAATCACCATGCAACGATGTTATTAATATATGTACATGAATGCAACTTGAAATGATATTTAACATTTTTTCTCTAAGTATATCTGCTACACTTATATAAGAGTACAAAATAATAGCGCACTTAGACTCAAGCAGGGATTGTTAAGCAGCGTTTTTCCCCTCAAGTGCATTACTCCATGTATATGTTTAAATTTATACGAGTTTGTTTTACAATTGTTCCAATAAGAAAACTGTTTAAAAGGTAGATATTTGTCGATTATTGCTTAGATTGAACAGAATTGACGTGCCTGTTATGAAAGGTTAATATTATATCTAGCAACTGCTAGCTTGATAATAAATTGTCAAGCCAAATTACGTGTATTTCGTGTTAACTTTAAATCGAATATAACATGTACAATAATAGGATAGTAATAACGGTTATTTATGATTAAAACTTTTCATTCAATTTGACGTCATCTCCCCCGAAAGATCTGCTTCGGGTTAACAACAATCAAATAATTTTGAAGCCAATTTCCCAAAGGTCTACTGTTGATGGCACAATACATAATTATATCCACGTCTGTTCTTTGATGTGTGTCAGTATTTACATTAATCCGTCGGCAAAACATTTATTCTTTGTTTACCCGCCAGCTTTACAATGGTTTATTTATGATAATTGTGTAAATATTATCTCTGTGTGCACAAAAAACAACTATTTTGGTGATAAAAAATGTGATTATTTGTTAATTTATGGGGCTTCTGTTGTTGCACTTTCTGTCTTCCTGTTTTAAAATTAATTTTCTCGATCTGTGTTTAGAGTAATCGAAAAACATTTGATAAAAGTGTTAAAAATCGTCCGACTCTGACACTGCTTTAACCCTTAGAATAGTGCTAATTTCACCTATAACTTTATTTGTTTAACCATACTATCTTTCAAACAAAGATGCGTGTGCATTCGAGGACTATGAAAATGGGCAGGTTTAGTTAAAAGTAACTTAATATTACCTTATATTGCAAATTTCGATGATGTACAATGATAATTTTTAAAACTTACGGGAAATATTCAACCACATCCCAATCCCTATCCATCGGGCCCCTACCCCCGATTTCTTTTTATAGTGAGTGTCGGAGTGTTCTAATACAATGATAAAATTGAAATTGAGTTTTAATAAGCCCCAAAAGTTCGTAGTGTGTGAGAAAGGCGTGTTTGAAAAATTATTCACTACTACCGTTCAATAACTACTATATGCTTTGGGTAAAACAATAGTTATTATCCCATTTATAAATATAAATAATATAAAAATAAATAATAATAATAAATTATAATAAAAAATCATTAGAACAAAATCATGAAAAAAATCATTATTACTAGTTAATGTGTGATATTAAAAATTCGTATCTTTGTCAGTTGGCGATATTTTTTTTTTATTCCTGATGTACATTGAGAAGTGAAAATACATTACTAGTTCATTTCGTATTTATATTCTAACTTCTTGATGAGAATTATGTTAAATGCAATGCATCATGACGTAATCTATAACTCTTATATACATTATATCAGCCATATTTTTATACATATTTCCTTTTTGTTTGCAAATTTTAACAACATGCTGATCTGATAGCGACAAAACCATAAGCTCCATTTTTAACGCATTCGGGTTGTCTAAACTTTCTTTTATCCAACAAAGCAATACTTAACAATATGTTATCGGACTATACAATAGCCCCACGATCACTGAGTTTTCTTTTATAAACTAAACATGTGTGTGCTTTTAGCATAAATAATCGATGCATAAAATACCGTATTGCATGACACCTTCTTCGTTAATGAAAAAATATATTTAGGTACATTAAAAAATATACAAATATAAAGTCGAACAGCCGAAGACTTTATTTATTTATTTATTCTATTTTTATTATTATTGCTTTTTTGAAAAATCTTATTTCATTTAAAATAAAAAGGTTGGGTAAATTAATATTATGCCAGGAATAGCAAATTTTATCAAACATAAGAACAAATGGCTTTTTCTGATAAATGATGCAGCAATCTGTGTTTACTTGTTTCTCTGTTTCAAATCTTGATATTTGCGCCACAAAAACTTGAGTAAAGCGATAAATGCCGATGAAGATAAAACGTCTTTCAACCACCTGATAGGGTTTAAAATTACAAATGTATTACAAAAAGGCGTTGGCTGAGAAGTTCTTAAGTGGTAACAAAACAGTCAAACTATGAAATATGATTAAAAAAATCTTAAGATAAAAAAGTTTTTTTTAAGTACTGCGTGTCTTATAACATCTGCGTTTGAAAAGTTGATTTTGTGTTCCATTTTCAGAAATTGTTTTAACTTTTATCAATATTATAAGATAATATATAATTTAATCAAATTATTTTCTTAAGTTTATTAAAATGCAACAAAACTATAGCCAGTATTATACTATGCATTGATTACGGAAGGGCATTCTATTTTTGGAAATAATTTCAATGTTGCTGCCTCATTGAAAGAGGATATGCACCTTTAGATTGATTAGTGGCGACACGTAAGCAATACATGTAGCCTGTCTGATTGGCCGTTTTGTTACATATATAAATATTTTAAATAATGTCTTACTTTGATGCCACATGTTTCTAAAACTTATATGATACACCTAGATGTACGCTATAAACACTCTCTTTTTATAAGTTAAGTCAATGTAAAGTTTTGCAAGATATAGCTTTAAAATGAAAACTACAACCGTATCTCTAAAGCATTGTTGCTAAGATTAATCCGGCTATATATAGTAGAAGCAACAGCTGTGAATTTTCAAATAAAAAAATCATGTATAATATAATACAATAATAAAATACATGAAAATAAAGTCTGTAAAATATACTTGCACATTGTCAAATGGAGCAATCCTATTTTCTTCCTCAAAAGTATATATGTATGTGTTGTTTTATCAAATAATAATAGAATTTAATCTTGAAATCCTGTACACCTTAGAAATTCCTATTAAAATAACGATAATATGCCTACTAAATCATTTACGATATTTATATTCATTTGTTTTATGATCAATCTTTAAATATAACGTATCTTCACAATTAAAATTAAAGTGAAAAAGAAACGATTATTTGTTCTTGTTTATATTTATTAATTAAGCCAAGCTTACAAATACTTAAAAACTTTTAAATAATAACATGTTTTCCTGTAAGCTGCGACAAGTTTCAATTTTCATTAATTTACATGACGGCGCTTGTTTCTTATGTAATTCAACCATTACGGATTTTTTAATTAAACACATAATAATATCCCACACCGTGACGTCATTTTCGGATATGGATTCTATAAGAACAAGAGCGATCAGTGATCACATATGTCGCCTCATTATAGGTAATTACCTAATTGTATTGAAGGGTGATTGGATAGTTTGTTCCATGTATGTCGCTGCTACATTAAACACAATTTTGAATTACATTTTAGAAAATAATTAAGCATTCGTAAATGTACAGAGTCTACGTTGTACTGAAACTGGTATAACTGGTATAACTAAAATGTAGGTTTATAAATGTCTTAGAATAATTAAACTTATCAGATTAAAAAATACCTTTTTAAAATCTGAGAAACATTCGTTTAGAAATTTGTAAAAGTATAATAAATACTGTTGCATTAACATAAACAAAAAACATGTGTTCAGCTTAATAACTTGAAAGAGATAATTATTCTAAATTTGCAAAAACGTTTTACATACGTTGGAATGTCAATGTTACCTTTACGGTGTGTGCCAGCTTTCCATACTTGTCATCTAAGACATTATATAATGCAGATTTTACCGTGTTACCTAAAACTCAAAACGTGTATAGCATTGTTGTTTAAGTTATCATTGTATGCATGAATATTATTCTTCAAATCAGCCTAACAAACATTCTTATATCTGTTAAATTAATTTGAAAACAACAAAACATGATAATATACACATTTGCTATTAGCGTCCTTGTCACATCTCTTGAAAATTGTGCAAGCGTCAATTTTAATCAGTTACTTTGTGTCGTTTCCAAAAAGAGTTGTGGGAGATCATGACCTCCGGCTGATATAGTGGGCATAACTTTGGTAATACAAAATCATTCTATCATGAACTTGATCTTCAAGTTAGTATCTGAATTAATACTACAACACCTTACATCTTTATGTTATTGTTCAATTAATTACGATGGGTGGTTTATTACTTTCGATTAGGAAGGTTTATTGCTGCATAAATATTTATAGCATTCAATTGCAACTGTTGTAAGAAGTACTATGAACAAAATTGTTTTCACATTCCAAAGTATTAAAATGCTCAGAGCATTTCTTCTGTTATCGTACGTTTTCTTGAAATTAGATATGCAATCACTGATTGTTTCTGTACATGTTTTGTGGAAATGTATAAATGTACGCATTACAGAAAAAAAATCCGGAAACAAAGTGATCCCTCGGAAGCACCAATCACAACAAATTTTCATAAGAATTGCAGACTCGGTCTGACCAAGTCCGCACATGAGGGATAATGATTAAGTGCAACATCCCTCACGCCTCCTATCACCGGCCCGAGGTCAAATTAAATTCCTCGCGTTTTGAAAACAGTTTGGTCGAATTAGACTTGAAGGAATGTAGACGTCAAAATGGAACGCCTTGCTCTGAGATTAACATGTTGACTCAGTTTATACTTTATGTATACCAATAATATATGTAGATTTATTTCTAGGAATTTCTCTGTAAATGAAATACGGAATCAAAAGCGGGAAACTGTTTCAATTATATCAGTAAAAAAGTTAAATATATAAGTTAAAAGTTGCGCTTACTTATAGTCTTGTCTTAACATTTCTTTACAAGTTTGTGCCATTTAAAGATTTTGCACGTGTTTTTTTGAATTTCAATATCCATGTGAATATAAACATACTTGTAACACAAATGTAAATAAAAAGCCTTTTCAGATACATTTGTCTCTGTAAAAAACGTCCTTTTTTCAAGTGTTGTTTTGAATGCAGTTGCCATCTTGGTAAATAAAATAAGATATATTTTGGAATTAAGTAACACTCTATTTTTAAGAATTACTTTAAAGGATCATAAATATTGCGAGTAAAACATGCACGGAATATAAAAAATCTTTACGTTTTATGAATGATAAGCTAAGCTACATTAAGCTCCTATAAGGTTATTCTTTGTACAATGAAGTATCTTTATTATCCCTCTGTTATGTGATGCATGAAATAAATCTTCTTTGATCTGTCTATATTTGCCCGAAGGGTTATAATATTGATCTAGCTGGGTTATGTATGCCTTTATTTAAGTGATTGGAGTGTGCTATAAATTGTGTGTGTGGTTTTCTTTTTTGTTTTTGTTGCTTTTTATATATATAGAAATTAGGTCATTTACAGTCTTTGTTGTTATGAATATTTTATACTGTCTATGCGATAGATTTATTTCGGCAAAGGAAGCATATACATAGTTGACAATATAACATAGGATAAAATAATGAGCATTATTAAATACTATATCACATACGAGTAAAACTATGACATGCTCACCAAAACCAAGGATAACACAAAAAAGGGCAAAAAAGCTCTTATTTCCATTGTGGTCCTTTGTATTGGCGGCATGACATAGAGAGGCAAACCTTAAAATAATCATGTTTAAGAATACTAATAAATTATAAAAATGTATATCACAGTCAAATCTTGAGTTAATGATACTCCTGTTTACAGCTAGGATTTAAAACACATTGCTAAAATTGTAATAAGATAAATGGCAGACAATTTAAAATCCTGAGCCGAAATATGTAAAAACATGTTTAAAAAAATATTTTAAATACTGTTCATAAGATGACTTTTGATGGCAACCTTAAAACTTTGTAACCTGTTGATCTCCGTTAACTTTACAGGTAAATTATTCCATAATTTAATACCAGAGAAAGCAAATGATTTAGAACCCTGGCCTTTGACCTTAGGTAGACAATATCCACCCTTTTGACTAAGTCTTGTACTATAATTATGAATGGAATCTTGTGAAATAAAGTGTTCAGACATGTAATCCGGAGATAGGCCATTTTTTATCTTAAAAACATGACACAACATTATCTGTTCAACTCTTTTGTGGACCGGTAACCAGTTAAGGGACTTAAAGTGGGATGGGTCAATGTGGGCTCTAGAGTCCAAGTCAAGTACAAATCTCATTATTTTGTTTTGACAAGTTTGTAACTTATTTTTTAAAGACTGTGTCAAGCTATTATACCAAACAGAGCATGCGTAATCATAGTGACACTGAATAAGAGACATAACCAGAAGTTTCTTGGTATGCTGAGTAAGAAACTCTTTCTTGCGGTAAAGAAATTTTAATCGAGAGTTGGCCTTCTTAAGAACAGACTCGGCCATGGCGCAAAATGACAGATTTTGGTCTATAGTAATCCAAGATACTTGATAGATGAAGTTGATTCAATGGATGTACCAGAACAGGTTATATGCAGGTTAGATTGTGACCTAAGTTTTTTGCCTGGACCCAAATAAAATTGACTCGGTTTTACCCAAATGCAATGACAACTTATTGTCCACTAACCATTGGCTGACCAATTCCATATCATCTGACAATGCCTTTTCAACAACAGATAAACTTTTACCAGATACAAGGACACCAGAATCATCAGCATACAAAAGCAATTTATTTTTGACCACAGCTGACACATCATTTACATAAATTAAAAAGAGAAGGGGTCCAAGGATTGAGCCCTGAGGAACACCACATGTTATTTTGGAATTGGAAGAATAAGTACCAGAGACATCTACATGCTGCTGTCTATCTGATAAATATGATTTGAACCAATTTAGGACGTCAATACTAAGACCTGATGCTTGCAGTTTCATTAAAAGAATGGAATGGTCGACTGTGTCAAACGCTTTCTGCAAATCCAGCAGCACCATACCAACAACATTACCTTTATCATTTTCATACCTGATAAAGTCTGTAAGGTGAATCAGACAAGTATCAGTAGAGAAGCCACTCCTGAAACCTGATTGAAATTTATACAGCAGATCTTTATCCTTAAAATAAGCTTCAACCTGGTCATAAACCACCTTTTCAAAGATTTTAGATACAACATTTAAAATGGACACAGGCCGGTAATTACCAACAGACAATTTGTCGTTCTTTTTATAGAGGGGAACAACTCTTGCAGATTTAAGGTCATCAGGGACTTGACCTTGGATAAGGGATAAGTTTATGATATGAGCTAATGGACTAGCAATAACTGGGGATCCATCTCTGATAAAACGTGAGGGTATACCATCTAAGCCAGTAGCTTTTTTGACACCTAATGAAGTTAAGTATTTAAGAACTTTACTTTCAGAAGCAATGGAAAAAGAAAAACTGTTTGCAAAAACACCATTGTTTGCATAAAAAGTATTAACAAAATTCATACCAAATTTATGCATACTTTCTGGCAACTTTTCAACAAGTTTACATGCAACTGTTGTATAAAATTTGTTAAATGATTCAGCAATAAGTTTCTTTTCAAAACACACATTATCATCAATATTTAAACAAATATTTGAACTGGTTGAAGATGAACCCTTCTTGGAAGGCAAACCAAGATTTTTAACAGTTTTCCATAAAGAGGTTGAGTCATTTTTGTTCTCATCCAGTGTATTAGTAAAATATTCCTTTTTTGCTTTGGCAACAAGATACTGAACTTTGTTCTTGAGAGTCTTAAATGAATCATAATTATCACAGTTTCTATCACATTTATATTTATTAAAAGCTTTATCCCTTTCATTAATTACACTAAGAATGTCTGAGTCAATCCATGGTTCTGTTCTCTGTTTAATTCTGGTCTGTTTCACAGGTGCTATATTGTCTATCACAGATAAAAGTAACTGTTTAAATATATTCCAGGCATTATTTACATTATCACTTAGCAAAACAGGAGACCAGTCAGTATCTAGAAGACTAGCACTAACGATAAAAGCTTACCTGAATTGGTATCGAGCGAAAACGTCTCTTTGAGTAGTAAGACCGATGATGACGTATCATTTCTACTATTATTGAAACAGGCCAGACTGCTTATGCACGGAGTTTTCTAACTCGGAATATATTGATTCTAAAACACTTTCAATAATTAAACAGTTGTTTCGAAATTACACAGACTATTTTATTTTTTAACTAAATGCTTATGATATATTGTATTCGTTACCTCTTATGTTCAAAGTGACACTCTCAGTAGATTTATATCCACAAGATATGACATATTTCTGCATATTTCTGTTTTTTTTTACATTTTACTTTCTAGACACGAAAGAGTAAGAATTGAACTATTTCTTTCATTTTGTGCATATCCCAGAGAACATTGATAAACAGAAAAGTCATATGCAACAAGTTCATTAGAACAAATGGTCACTATAAGAAAAAATTGTGCCAAGTAATCATTGTAAATGTGTATATATGCCTTTTATGGAAACAATTACAAGCTTTATTTTGGAGTTTCATGAAAAGCATTACTCTATATAAGCTATGTTTGTTTCCAACGTTCGCATAGTTTACAATCTAGTCTCAATATAATATTTCGTAGCAGTAACGTCCCTTGAATAGGACATTTAGAGTAACGTACCGTCGTCCCTGTGAGAATTGTGTTCAAACTGTAAAAAAACGAAACATTTTTGTATGACGTTTCTGGAAAAAAAAATCCTACTAACGAAAATTTTATTTGTGTGAGAACTAGAATGTAATTAAATAAACAATCTTGCACAATTCTAAAATCCACTTTAAGTACTTTAATTAGCAAAGAAATACTGTTCCACCCTTTCATATTTATATTACTTTGTAATCCTTGAACAAAAATCATCAATCAACGAACGAAGTAATTAAAATATGTAGATAATTAAAACTTTAAATGATATTTAAATTTTTCTTCTCTTAGTAGCTATGCTACACTTATATAAGAATACACAAAAATTTTGCTCTTAAACGCAAACTATGATTAACAGGTAGCGTTTGTTCCCCTGGAGTGCATAACTTATATGTTTAAATTGATACGAGTTTGTTGTACAACTGTTTCAACAAGCTAGGAAAACATTTAAAAAGGAAAACGTTTGTTAAGAATTCCTTGGATTGGACAGACTAACGTGCCTGTTATGAAATGATAACATAATATCAACCAACTGCTAGTTTTGGTAAAACAATGTCAAGCCAAAGCACGTGTATTAAGTGTTAATTAGAAATCAAAACAGACTAACGTGCCTGTTATGAAATGATAACATAATATCTACCAACTGCTAGTTTTGGTAATACAATGTCAAGCCAAAGCACGTGTATTAAGTGTTAATTAGAAATCAAAACAGACTAACGTGCCTGTTATGAAATGATAACATAATATCTACCAACTGCTAGTTTTGGTAAAACAATGTCAAGCCAAAGCACGTGTATTAAGTGTTAATTAGAAATCAAAACAGACTAACGTGCCTGTTATGAAATGATAACATAATATCTACCAACTGCTAGTTTTGGTAAAACAATGTCAAGCCAAAGCACGTGTATTAAGTGTTAATTAGAAATCAAAACAGACTAACGTGCCTGTTATGAAATGATAACATAATATCTACCAACTGCTAGTTTTGGTAATACAATGTCAAGCCAAAGCACGTGTATTAAGTGTTAATTAGAAATCAATTATAACATTTACATTAATACAATGGTTATGTCAATTATTTATGATTAATTTTTTTTATTTGCCGTAATCTCCCCCGAAAGGTCTGCTCTTGGTTAACAACAATCAATTAATTTTGAAACCATTTTCCTAAAGGCCTACTGTTGATGGCGCAATACATAATTATTTCTACGTCTGTTCTTTGATGTGTGACAGTATTTTTATTAATTTGTCGGTAAAACATTTTTTTTTGTTTACCCGCCAGCTTTGCAATTCTTTATTCAATTATCAAAATATTTTGATGATTTATTAACGTATTGGGTATCTGTTGTTACACTTTCTGTCTTCATGTTTTCAAAAAAAAAATTAATCGATCTGTGCTTAGAATAAATGAACAACATTCGGTAAAACTTTTACAAATCATCCGGATCTGATAATGCTTTAACCCTTACAGTATAGTGCCAATTGAACCTATAATTTAATTTGTTTTAACATACACTTGTGTATTTCGTATTTAGATTTTAAACTTTGTGAAATGAATTATGTTCAACACAATGTATCTTGAGGTAATTTATAACTTTTATATACTAGTCATATTTCTTTATACACATATCTTTCTTGTAAATTCCAACCACATGCTGATCTGATGACGACTTAACTATTGTAAATTCGTACTCGGAAGTCGATTATCAACCATGATAAATCATTTTGAATGAATACGATTTATCTGAGCTAAATCTAATTTGAAGCTTCTTTAAACCTAACAAGCAATACCTAAAACATATGTTACCCAACTACATAATAGCCCCACGATCAGTGAGTTTCCTTGTATAAACTAAACACGTGTTGTGTGCATTTAGCATAAATAATCGATGCATTCAATACCATATTACATGACACTTTCTTCAAAAAAATCAATATAATACAATGTATATGTTTACGCACATTGAAAAATGCGTCCTAGAAAAAAGGAGTTTTTTTTTAATTTCTTATTTCATTTCATACAAAAAAAAAAGAATATACTATCAAACTTATTTCATGTCAGGAAAAGCATTTGTTTTCAAACATAGAAACAATTGTTTTTTTTTTATTTTTCTGATAACTTATGCAACAATCTGTGTATGCTTGTTTCCTTGTTTCAAATCTTGATATTTGCGCCACAAAAACTTGAGTTAAGCGATAAGTGCCGATGAAGATAAAACGTCTTTCAACCACCTGATATCGTTAAATATTACAAATGTATTACAAAAAAGGCGTTGGCTAAGAAGTACTTAAGTGTTAACAAAACAGGCAAACTATGAAACATGATTAATAAATTCTTAAGATTAAAAAAATTTAATGAACTGCGTGCCCTAAAACATATGCGTTTAAAAAGTTGATTTTGGTGTTCCACTGTCAGAAGTTGTTCTTTATTTTTGAGTATTATGAAATAATACTTAATTTAATCAAATTGTTTCCCTGTATTCTGTATTAAAATGCAACAAAACTATACTCAATATTATACCATGCATTGATTATGGAGGGGCATGTGATTTCAGTAGACATCCTCATCAAAGGGGAAATCGCACCAAAAGACTGATGAGACACAATGCATGTAGCCTGATTGGGTAAATCGTGATGACATTGCTTATAAAATTATCTTATTATAAATCATGTCTTACTTTGATGTCATATGTTTCTAAAACTGATATCATAGATCTAGTTGTCCGCTGTAAACACTTCCTTTTACAAACAAGTTTAGTCAATGTGCGGTTTTGCAAAGTATAGCTGTAGAACGAAAACTATCTGTAAAGCATTGTTGCTAAGATAGAAAGAACAAGCACCATCTGTGAATTATCAAATACAATAATCATGTGTAATTTGATACAATATAATACATATATAAAAGTCTGTAAATATATTTGTACATTGTCATTAGCCATAAAAAACCTAAAATGTAACACTTTTTTTCTATTACTTTCTCTTGATTGGAATATGTTTCTAAACAACATGTATATCAAAGTGTAAATAATGCTTTAGTTAATTTATTGTACGTGTAAATAAAAAAACACCCTATGTCTCACATTACATAGGATATTAAGAATGAGATTGTTCCGTATGATTATCTTTATCCATGTTTGAGACACATTGAGCAAGGAAACATCTGCAATGCATTATGTCATGATCATAAGGCTATTGGAATTCAGTTTTATACAAAACAATCGTACACTGTTATAAGAGAATCAAAATGTGTGGTGTGTTTTTGAATAGACACATGAACTCCTTCAAATGGAGCGTCAACGTTATTTTAATTTCTAGATACTATCTATTTATGTGTTGGTTAATATACAAAATCATAATAGAATTTAATCACACGTTAAAAATTGCTATTAAATGACGATGATATGCCTACTAACTCATTTACGATATTTACTTACTGTTATTCAGTATATGATAAAACTTTAAGTATAACGCCTCTACACAATTAAAATAAAAGTGAAAAAGAAATCATACTTTGTACTTGTTTATATTTATTAACTAAGTCGAGCAAATTAATATCATCTTTTCCTGTCAGCTGCGACAACATTCTTTTTTATTACAAATTTCATTTATTCTTATCACATGAGGTCGCTTTTTTCTGTATAATTAAAACCATTCTGTTTTTTTATAAAACAAATCAAAGTCATTTTCACACATTGCATTTTATACGAACGATCAGTGATCACATGTGTAGCCGGATGGTAGCTAGTGAAGCAATTGTATTCAATTATGATCGGATGATTTGATAGCGTGTTCCCTACTTTGTAGCCTGTTGCAGCTACTGTGAAGTACTGTTGAGCCACCAAAATCATTTACGTGCCAAAATGCTTTTTATACAAGGGCAGTGAGTCCATGACTCAGCTTCAAATCATTCAACTGGAAAACCCGTGTAGAAAGTTTAAGTACTTGAATTGGCGATCAATTCTGTAAACTTTCACTCGTATTGCATTAGAAGCATAAGATAAGTAGTCAGTACAAAATGTAAAAAATAAAAATTAGTAAAAAGCAATAAACTCAAAACAAAAATAATTGAACCATAAAATGCCGATGATATACACAACTAGCCTTTGTTCTGATCATTCGTGTAAAGTTTAGATGTAAATGCACCAGTAGTTCTTGAGTAGTCCGGGCAATTTTTTTGTGACGGACGGACGACGTAGACGAGACACCTTTATTTCGCGGCCACTCTATAGCAAGCTATACAAATACTACGTACAAGAAGCGCGTATAAAAAAGTAAAACACGTGTTTATATTCATTCAATACACAATGTGTTTAGTCATTTGCATATTCATTTGTTTGTCATTCTAATACTTATTAAATAGTTTTTTTACTGACATACATTTTCGTTGTATTGAACAATTCGGTAGTTTCATTTGGCGGCGGATATCATGGGAAACGACAGAGTACAAGGTGAGGCGTACGTATCTAAAAATATTTTATTATGTGTTAATTAGCTTCGACTTGTCTGAACAGTAATCGACTTATTTGTAACCATTTGATTTCCCTTGTGTATTAACCGAAATACATTTAAATATTGTAATACATTAGTGTTGTATTTATAGGTTAAGAGTTTAAAAATACATGTAGTTACTTTGACTTTACGTTAACTTTGAATTTATAAAAAGTGTATACATATATTAGTAGACACTGCTGTATTGCAACAATTTTACCCGTTGGGCGATTTAAAATACTAAATACTTTTAAAATGATAATATATGTACCCATATTCAATACCTTTAATGACATATACAACTAAAGAAATGAAGAGAAATTGATTCGATATGCTTTTATAATATACCCATTTAATATAACCACGTGACGTCCGAATAGTAATCATTATCGGATCAAATCCTATCAGTTTAGCATCGTTACAAAAATGTATAGCCTCATTCTTTTTCACGGTAAAAAAAAAGTCATTTCAATTACTTATTGTACTTAAGTCCTCTCAGACTGATAATGTCAAAATATGTAAAATAAAGAGGTCATTATACATTGTTGAGCACAATATTGATTCTATGGGACTGGTACACAGCAATACCTTTATCCAATATAGGTCTCGTCAAATATAGGTTTGACATCTGTGTGCTCATGATATTGTCTAACGGTTATATAAGGTTATATATGGTCTTCCCTAACCCTGCTGGCAGAGTTTTTTGTTGTTTATGTTTTCATTGCAATTGAAATAATGTGTTTTTGGCTGATCCTAACTTTGTTACATTCAAGCTAATGAAACTGAGTTCAGTGAGTTGTGTCAACATATAATTACTAAGAAACAATATCCTATTATTAGAAAAGACAAAGGAAAGATTCGGATGGGATAAAATCAGGAATGCGTGTGAACCTATTTAATCTATCATATAAGCTCAATTTATAACGAAGAATTAAAATATTGAGAAACATTTTTAAAGGCCGTAAATCACACATCTACACACGTCGTGAAAATAGCTAAGTTTCACGTTTTGCGTATTTAGATTACAAACGCAATTACAATAGGTCAATTAAGAGGCATGGGCTAATTATTTAAAGCTGATTGTTTTTGTAGTAATTGCAACTAATTATCCAGCATTTCCGTGACAATTCACGGCGTTCGTGTAAATTGGTTTTTAAATTCATCTAGAGAGTTAGGAAATCAATGGAAATTAGATAACAGCGCACTTAAATTGCATGTTGATTGTGTTTTACGTGGTAATCAGCTAGTTTAATCAGCACTTGAGCAAAATACTATGACGTAATTTAAATTGAAGTATTGTTTTTGAAATACCCCTTGATGTCTCGGCAGCTGACAGCGGATGCAGATATGGTATTGAAAGTTAGGAATCGAAATTTGAAATTCATCCATATAATTGAAGTATGGCTTGGACGTAATATAGCTATTAATGTTAATGTGAGAAGTCGTTACTCAATCGACTTTTGTGCCCAACTTTGTGGAAGGGGGATTTAGATTTGCCCTTGTCCGTCCGTGCATGCGACCGTCCATTCTCATCATGTGTCACATGTAGCTCTAAAAGTGCTCGTGCTAGAATAAAAAAAAACTTAAAAAGAATGTTGATCAGCATACAAAGATGTGCACCTGGTGTTTTTCGTTCGGATTAATTTTGTTTTATAAGAGGTATTGCAATTTTGTCGCGTGTAGCCCAAAATGTATCTGATCTTGTAATATGAAACTTAACAGGAATGTCAGTATGTGCAGTAATTTACTTGGGTTTTTTATTGTGGAAATATACGAGATCTTGTGCCCTGTACTGTTTTTGTTTGGGGTCCGCCTGGACTCCTTGACGCTGGTTCTTGTTGCTGGGTCGTATGGGGGTTGTGTTCATTGAACGCCGCCTTTCCTTGTTGATCTTGTTTATCATATTGTAGAGATATTGCCCTTGACTGAGTAGATATTGCAATTTCACCTTGTGTCTTGCGTTACTCATAAATCAGGATATAAAAATGAGATTTTGAATTTGTAAAATTGGAAAAAAAATCAAGATGTCAACATCGGAAGCATTTTATGTTTTTATGCCCCATCCACTTATGTAAAATTCATTTTGTATTGCCCTCTGTCATACTGTTCTGCTGTACGTCAGTAGACTGACAACACTGTGGGGGCAACAGTTTCCCATGGACACAGTTCTAGTAGCCCTTTAAAATAAATTTTAGAAAACATGTTTTGATAAATTTGGTTTTGATTCTGTATATTCTCCATCTTTTATAAATTTCACGGAATTATCAATATGTAAACGCTGTTACCCTATATGTAAAAGTAGTTTGTTATTGCCAAGAAATAATATTAAGAAAATGTTTTTTGGCTCGCGGCACAATATGTTTATATTATCATGACAGTTGTGCACACTGGCGGCAAATTTATACCTACAAAGTTGAAATTCTTTATAACTGACTTGCATAACAAATATGTATTTTATTAGAAGTTCAATAGATATAATGATAATTATAACAGACACATGCTCCTGTACATTTCCTTTTAATGGGAGGTCACCCAATTAAAGTGCATAATTCTGGCATTTAATGTCGCATCTTTTAGCATTTGATTATTATAATCAACGTCTTTATACCTTTTGCACCATACTGACTCTGAAAGCCATAAAAAGTGTCAATTCCATTTATGTTGAGAATGATTCACCAAAGAGAGATAATAAAGCTAAGAAAAAAGAAGACAGTACTTTACAAAAGCATGCATTTTGACCCCAAAGATATATTTACATCAATTTTTATTTCATGTAATATTTGAATTAAGTAAAATAGCACATTGTTGTTATTTAAATAATTATGAGTGTCAGTGTTTTAAGACAAGAAATTGCGTAGAGATCCAAAGAAAGAACTAACAAGGAAAGACTTCTGCATAAAAGACTTATATTTGTCACTACCATATTGTACCAAAATTGAATTGAAAATAAATAAAAACTTTAGTCGGGAATGCTTAAAGTCGTGCCGACCGCTTTTCCAATCCTTTGTCAATTACGAAAATTGCTTCAAATTGTTGGACACAAATTTGAAGCAAAATCTTTAAAACGGAACTAACGCGATCTTTTATAATGAATATAAATGTGTTCTCTTAAATTTTTTCTACTTTTCTGATTGAAAAAGAATCCAATCACAGCAATTGTGATTAAAACCAAAATTGAGACTAATATGAAATTTGAATATCAAATATTTTATTTTCATTTGATGGAACGAAAAATGCAAAACAAAGGAAAAGGCAAATGAAACATTTAAGGCCACTATCCCATATTTATAAGATTTCTTAGAAAATTGTCTTAAAATTACCATGCGCTATCGTGACAGTGAGCAACATTATAGTTAACGGCTTCAAAATCATTCCAAAAGCTAGAGAATCAATATAAATTGAATAACATTTCAGGCAAATTGCATGATAGTTAAATTTTACTTGGTAATCAGTAGTTTTACAATTATACAACAGTGAAGTTTGTAATGTTTGGCTCTTTCTTGTAAACAGGAAAGGTCTTTTTTCACAACATTTTAAGACTGGTATGTGTGAATGATTTCTCAAATGTATCATTTCTTCGTAGTTGGTTTATTTACTTTTTTGTTGTTGTTGTTACAGTTCGTTTTACTGGGTATAACGATTGCTGTCCTTTCGTTTGGTTAACGTCAATTGGATGGAAGAAATACTTAGGGTTATTGCACTGACCCTTCTACGGAGACAAGGGTACGCGGGGCGATGAATTTAATAAGTCCGAGAAAAAGTTATGGTGATATTCTGGCATATAAATATACGTCTGAATACGTAATTCTGCGTGTGTTTTTTTAATTTTTATTATTAATTTTTTTTCGTATGCAAATACTGGTTTCGTCATACATTTTTGCGTTTTCAGGGACCGTCATTGCAGTCAGCCATACCATGGTGCCCTTGACACACGCATATTTAAAAAAACGTGAATTATCCGTTCATGCGTTTCTGTTTTCGCTTTCAGCTCTGCAAAAGGAAAAAAAGTAGTCA
This sequence comes from Ruditapes philippinarum, assembly GCF_026571515.1. Lineage (NCBI taxonomy): Eukaryota > Metazoa > Mollusca > Bivalvia > Venerida > Veneridae > Ruditapes > Ruditapes philippinarum. The sequence goes on from NW_026851624.1 coordinate 134,693, forward strand.
CAATCGATGTATAAGTATTATATTTACCTAAAAACTTAGAGGTATGAAAAGAAAAGACTGGGAAAATGTATTATATTCAGAAATCCATAACGAGTTAGTAAATCAGTAAGCACAGTCTGGGAATAGCTGCAACTTTAATTAGGAAAAATATGATGATATTGCCGATATCTTATAAAATATTTAAAATTAAAGAGCTGTCTCTGTCACGTATTCCCGGCTTTTCACAGTATATTGTTTACAGTCGGTAATATATCCTGCAATTGATATTTACGAGACATTGTCATAAAACGCTGGTTCCAAATCGTTATACGGGGAACAAGCTAATACTTGATTTTGATTAGGCATGCAAATTCTATTTGTTTTCATAAACTGTTTATATTTATTGTTAAGTTTATATAAACATTTACTGAATTTTGAGACACTTACATGTATATATATGATGGGAATACATTAATGTATGTTAACTTCGAATTAACACGATTTAGAATTTAGATCAAAACTGAGCTAAATAAATTATTTATATTTTGAACTCACATCTTTTTTATGTATATGGTGAAAAGGGAACATAACATAATGGCTATTATTTCAATGTATTGATTATGCAGACTGAAAACATGATTTTTTACATTTCTCTGTGTAGGACAAAAACACTAAAGAAGGCTATTTTGTAAAATTAGGTTTAATGAAATGGTTTGAAATATGTATGTACAGTAATACAAAAGGAACTGCTAAGAATAAAATGCCTCATGATACACTCGAGCGCTAAACCTACTGGTTACAACCCAATATATTACGTACGACCTTACCGTATGATCAAGGTATGGACATTTAGATTTTCAGTCATTACTGAAATTTTGCAAAAATATGATAAATGTTTGGTTAAGATAATTCTTTCTATATGCGTTCTATATTGCTTGCTTTCTAACTCTTTAACTGTGTACAGTGAAAATTGTAAAATGTTCGAAATAAGTGTATCAAAATAATTTTATTTTCAGTTGGTTCAATTTTGATTATAATAATATTCAATGATATTTGGTAGATACATAAGAGGGGTGTTATGTCGGAAAACAATATCGGATCCATGGCTGGTAAACGCTCAGTTGAAATTACTAAAATACGGGCTTACATAAAAGCTCAGAAAAACTACGATATTCTGCTATTTACCATGTTCAGAAATAAATAATTGAAATATCTATTTATAACTATTTCTGTTTATTCGAGTACATCTAACTCTGTATGCCTAGAGTAAACTGCAGCCTCTTTTCATGCGTGTTGCAAATGTATGTTCTGTGTCTATACACGTAACCTTCTGCTGAACTCCAAAAGTGTAGAGTTTATAAAGAGGAATTAAAATGAAAATTTGAATTTCGTTAACAAACAATTTATACGTTGCATCATGTGCAATGGATCAATGAGGAGCCACAGGCTGATTGTTTTTGGAATAATTTCAGCTAATTACCCAGTTCTGCCATGACAATTCTCAGCGGCCGTGTAAATTGCTTCCAAAATCAAATTATGTGCGCTGCAATTGCATGTTGATTGTATTTTACGAAGTAATCAGGTATTTTGATAGCACTCGAGCGAAATACGATGACATTATTTAACCATTATTGAAGCACTATTTTCAAAATAACTTATGATGTATCGACGATTGACAGTTTCGATGCTCAAAAATAGTTTTCAACAGCATATGTTTTCATTGTATAAAACACAATACCGCAGAAATAAAATAATCACTTAACATTGCTACAATGTTTAATATTGAGTCGTTACTAGGTTACTAGAGGAACGGTCTGCAAACTATACTTTAAAGTTTACTCTTTTTCAATTTTATACCAATTTTAACTCGTACATATTTTTGGTCATGGTCCGGCGGTCGATCCACCATATCAGCTTTGCTGGATAACCAATAAGCATGAACATAATTCTCCGCAAGTGACACGAAGAAATTTATCCTTGGCTTATTGACGGCGGGTAGTTGACTTCGTGCACCTTAACAAACAAAGTTTTAGAAGACCGTCATAGATTTGGCCTGCCAATAAAGACATTGCTGTAACGAATAATCATCTTCATATAAACTTTTCTACTATGTGAAAATTATGTTATAATGTTATTGCCAAGAAATGCTATTTACAACATAGGTTTTATGGATGCACAATATGTTTATATTATTATGACAATATCGCATGCTGGCGGCAAGTTTATGCCTTAAAGTGTTGAATTTCATTACGATATAGTTGAGAGAAATAGGTTTTCTATTAAGAAAATCATGAAAAATAGATAGTTTAATGATATTAGCAGACAAGTGCGTCTTTTCAGTTTAATTTGATGCGAAAGTGCACGCAATTATAGTGCATATTACTGATGCTTTATGTCTCATAAAATATCAATTTTGTAATAATTATAATTCTCCTTTTATTTGTTGAGCGACTGAAGTAAGTCGTTTTCGCCACTTACAGTTGTTAGTTTTATTACAGAGTGCCTCATTGACATGATTGCTAAATATTTTGATAACAATTATTCTGCAATTAAACAAACGACGTGATGTCAATAAAAACTATTATTTTACGTGACAGGCATAACTTCTAAAGTATGCAAGTCATTGTTTGAGAATTAAAATTATACTAGGAAGCCTATAGCTTGCTGTCCATGAACAGACTCAATCGAGCCGGGCCTGCAACATTTTTAATTGTGTCGTTTTTTTGCGTTCTTTGGTGATTCGGTATTCATTATTTTGCAATATTATATACTAAAATAAAAATGTCGTGGTTGAAGTATTTTTTAAATTTTCCATCTTTTCAACCTTTTTTTTTTTATTTTTACAAAAATAACGCTTGTATTTTACTGTAAATTAATAGTTAGATGTACATAAACACATTCACAAATGAGGGAAAATATGAACTGCAGAATAGTTTAGATTTAACTTAATGCACATTTGTGCATGTCAATAAAATTGCTTTGTCATAACATAATTAAGAAATATAAAAGTATGTTTCAAATAGCTATTAATAAAAATAATGCTTTGAATCGCTTTTTTATTTGAAACGTATTGATTTTTGACAATTTGTTTATAACGAACATGTCTTCAAATTATGGGCAAGAATCGAATCAGAAACAAATATTTCGCATGGAATTTTGTAATGAATATTAATGCTTTCTTTCTGTTGGTGTTTTCCCCCAATTTGCTTAAATTAGAATGAATCCCTTTAGGACTGCCGGTCTACAACCCAAATTAATACTAAATATGAAATTTGAATATCAAATATCTAATTATGGGGAAATTAGCATTAAAAGGGAAAGTACAGAAAGGCAAATAAAACTGATTGAAAACTGTATAATCACCCTTCGGATATGGTGCCTGCTTTCTAAATTTGTCTTTGACGTCTTAACGGTAATATACAGGCTTCATAACCTCTGAGCCCCTTTCGAAATTCCATTTTGTTAAGCTCCGTCATGTTTTCTGGTTTAGAGCACACGCTTTCTTTTACTTGGGGGCCATTTGCCGTTTTTCGCGAAGATGTCACATTAAAGGTTCCATGATAACCGCCGTAAAAACACATCTGCGAATGTTTAGTAATTTAAAATTTCAACATTTTCATGTTAAATTGTTGAATTCTCCCAGTGCTACGTGTTTTAAACGGTAACTTGCACTTGCCTTTCCAGTACCATCAATGAACAGACCAATCAAACCATTTTTGTCGTTTTGGGCGTTCTTTAGGGTTTCCTTTTTTCTATTTGCTGTAACATTCTTACAATAATTATTTCTAAAACTTACGAGGTGCTAACGTGCCAATTGGCAACGTAATTGATAATTGCTTCAAAAGTAGCCCGAAAGCTGCAGAATCAATATGAATTGAATTATGGTTTGCGAAAATTGCATTATAGTTTAATTCAACTTGGTAATTATCTCGTAGTTTTATTTCTTCTCAAGCCGTTTATTTAAAATGTGTAAACAAGATATTAAGTTCCTATACAACGTATGATATATGAACGCATGGTCCCGCATTCATTATAATTTTGTTAACTTGTAGTTGCATATCTTTGACCTCTCCAGAGTCGGCATATACGGATACAGAGGCGGTAGAGGCGTATGACATAAACAACACACGGTAACGGAATATTTCAGCTTTGTGACCATAATATTAATTTAATGTTGTTTGCAAGACGGTTATTAGAATAAATCGAATCAATATTATGATTAGAGCTAAGAAATATGTAAAACTAGATCAACATGCAAGATAGGCATTCAATGAAAGCATCACCAAACACGGGACCACCAGCAAGGGGAGCCCAGAAGGACACCGAACAGGACAGGGCACACAAAATAAATAGAGGTCTTCTACTTAATATGGACAATCATCCTATGAAGATTGAAGACTGTGGGCCAAATGTAACTTAAGTTACGCCCCTGAAACCATTTTCAGTTTTAAGGTAATAGTGACCTTGACCTTTGACCTTGTGACATGCTCCGGAAACCAAATTGCTAACGGACGGACGGACGGACGTCAGGGAATATAACATAATATGCCCGAAATTCTTTCGGGCATATAAAAAGAATAATGCATTGAACTGATAAATCCGTTAAAAGGTAGTATCATAAATCAATTGGCACAGTCTAGGAACTTATGCAATTTTAATTAGAAAAAAAGGTTATTATAGCCGATATCTTATAAAATATTTACCATTATAACTGTTTCTGTCACAGATTCCCGACTTTTCACAATAGTTTGTTTGCAATGTGTCCTGCAATGAATATTTACGAGATATTACAGTATTATTTGGTATCTAATCTTTTGAGAAGGCAAACCATGGCAATTCTACGAAAAGAATACCTATCACATCTATTTGGTGTTAAAATATTGGATAATTCATGAGATATTTTTAAAACATACACATTTATATTATTTACAGTTTAACACAATATTGATTCTAATTGCACTTAGAAGAAATCTAGTGTCTTACCAATATCATCACACGTCCCTCCCTATCTTTCTCCGCCCTTGTGCCTTTTATGTTTTTTTTCTTTTAGTTCATTACCCTATAAGATGTCCTGCCAGTGTTGTTTTGCTGGCATTCTTTAAAAGTTGCCTTCCCTTGATGATTTTTATGCTCATTTTGTTTTATTATAAATATATATATCCTTGCAAATCATATGGTTAAAGGAAACAAAAGATAAAGATGATTAATTGCTCAAAGGATTACTTGACATTCAGAACGAATAAATTCCAGTAAGGGACAGAATATATAAAAAGGATTCATCACTTCTATACATAGAAAATACAACAATTTTAACGAGGCATCTAACTTTACGCCATGAAAACCAGTTAATAAAAAGCTAGCTAGGCTGTTTAGTCATTACTTTTACATAAACAAGCGTTTTAACTGCGAAATATTTGTGTTGCAATTATTATATCAACCCCATAAAATGGATGGATTACAAAGAGGCAATATAATTTTGGTTTGATGGGTAAAATTTCTAACATATAGATTGTGTACGATAGTTTTTTAGGCAAAGGGCGATACATGGCTTCGTAAAAATAACTTGTTATAAGTCTCCGATTATTGTGCATTTCAAATTTCATTTCGAACTAGATTTGATCTATATTTTGTATGTGTATATGTGTATATTTAATTAAGCTTCTAAAACAATTTTCAAACATCGAAGAATATGTAAAATATGTACTGCAAATATTTGTCTACATTATATGTAATCATTTAAATAAGTGCACTCATTTCTGATTGAAAAATTCACTTAGACCTTATAGAAAATATATAAAAAAAAATTCTAATAATCTCCGTTTATTATGAAATGTAAATTCTGTAATATCTTTACAAAATAATGCTGTTTGGAACTTACAATATTGATAAATCTTCATTTTAGCATTATATTTATGAAAGAAAACCATAAAATATTGAGTAACAGGATCTTTAAAGTTTTAAAGCAGCTTACTCAAGATTGATGCTACTTTTCATGATTTCTTTTTTTTTTAAATTCTAAGCAAAGATAGCATTTTACCCATTGCAAACGACACAAGTCCTACAATTCACACAAATAACAAACATTAGGTCAAAATATGCAAAACAACTCTTAGAACTTTATGAACGTAATTAAGATATCGTGACAAATGCTGCAAAATCAGATAATAATTACACACAAAATGAAAATTATAACTTGAATCTTTTTCTTTTCTTAAAATCTTAGAACATTTTTCTCAAGTTTAATTTTTTTAATTAGTTTGGCTCATCTGGAGGCATGACGCTTTAACTGCTACAATTAGCCAAGAATTGCTTAAATAAAATAGCTTCAGCTCAGTATTTTTTGGCTCATTTGAACACAAAGGACTCGTCATTAACAGGTAATTTTCTTTTCTCGAAAGTGGCTGTTTCAGCATTCTAATTTAGAATACTGCTGCTCCGTCACAAAAACTTACAAAAAAAATAAAAGCTCAACATTTTTCAGATGTAACAGGTTGCTAGTGCGTGGGAGACTTTGCTTAAATTATTGTATTTTTTCAATTTTGTTGATTATTTCAGAAATACTCTCGATGTGACCTAAAAACCCAACACACAAAACAAAAATAAAAAGAGACGAACGTTGGCGACGCATTGGTCTTACACCCGTCATTACCATTTAAGTTTTGGTATAGAATGCATCGCCAATCGTTTATATAACATCCATCTCTATGAATCATGGACGGTCAAAACATATGAATGTTTTATATATATATCACTGATCATGTTTTGAGGGCTATAACGACTTTTGTCGGAATGGTATGTTTAGAAAATAATCTTAAGAATTGTTCTATCTAATAATTCATATTCAATTATCATTTGTTTTTAAAAAGAACGAAATAATTTTGAACTACACTTGACCTTTCATGTCGTTAAAGCATTATTGTCATCATTATTGATTTATTTTATGTATAAAAAACATGTGACGAAAGTGTCTTGGCGTCATTATTCCTTGATTAACTCAGACTTTTTTGTCTGGTTATTGACTTATACTTACCAATTTAATTTCCCTTGTGTATTCATCGCATTACATCCAAATGTTGAAAAAGCCTTGATTCATTATATACCGCTTAAGTTAATTGCATTAACTTTATCAAGGAAGCGTATCATTCTGAAAATTTATGTTTTTATGACCAAAACTATTGTACTTTTTCAGACTTATTTTTGCAAAGTATTAAACATCTTAGCTTTGTTGACTTTGAATGTCATTATTGTTGACGATCAAAAGATTGACCAGTGTACCTTAGCGTCATTATGCCTTGGTTAAATTTGGCTTTTCCGTGTAGTAATCAGTTTATACTTATTCATTTAATTTCCTATGGGTATTTATTGAATTGCATTTTAATGTAGTTCAAACCCAGATGGCATATCTCAAATGTCTGATTAAGTCTATCAGCAATTGCAGATGGCGTCTATTTTTTTTATATACATTCCATATCTGATGACTCAACAGAAAGGACGTAATGAAAAATAGCATATATGAGTATTGTTGTGTAATGCTCACATATTTTGTTAAATTCTGTTCGTATTGGTTATTTAATTTTATTCATAGCCAACTATGAAACTGGGACCGAAAAGTCGGCAATTGGACGTGTGCACGCTCAAAAACCAATAACAAAAAAAGAGAAAGAAAAAGAAAACAAAAATAGATAATTAAATAAACTAAAACGAGGCTATTAGTGCGGATGTCTCCTTTTTGTGATTGAAACATAGCGTAAGTTTTAAAAACTAAAAAATGTACTTTCAAACCATTTCATGCTTGTAATTAGTCATCTTACAAATATTCAATTAACATTGTTTAGTCAAGGATATTATTCAAAAATCATTTCTTTTTGCATTGGCACAGCTACATGTATTAAAAGTGCTGGGATTATTTTTGACTAATCTGTTGCTTGACTAACATAATAGTAATATGTCTTTAGATGTTTAAAAAGATGCCACTTAAAAGACACGATCTCGTTACTTTAAGCTGTTTTTTTTATTTTGGAATAATGCTAACTTATTATCTAGCACTTCCGTGACAAATTCACGCGTTCATGTAAATAGCTTCCAAATTTATCTCGAGAGCTTAGAAAGCCGATGAAAAAAAAATAACACCACACTAAAATTGCATGTGGGTAGTGTTTTACATAGTTAACAGCTATTTTAATCAACACTCATGCAAACTCTGACGGCAGCTTGAATTTAAATTAATGCTTTTAGAACGACTGTTTTTTGATAATCCTAAATTGTCTAAATTATTGTATGACTATTAAACATATATCAGAAATCTTTTATTTAGGACTTTTAATATATATGTTTAAATAATATAAAGGTAATTAGTATTTAAAAACACTCTCAAAATATGGGCTTCTCTGCATCGTTGATGTTATTTTTCTAATGTTTACATTCCATTTCGGTGGCAAGCGAATACCTACAGCGCAGTATAATTATTAACTTATGATTTATTTTATGAGAAGTTAATGCTCAATTAAAATGTCATGAAAACAGATATAATGATAAAAGCATTCTTGTAATGTTCGACTTGTTAATTCCGATGCACTTTGTAATATTAGTGCATTCACTTGTAGTGCACATTACGAAACCACTCTTTTTTATGCTTACGTTTTTTTAATTGAATAACTACTTAGGCCGGTGCTAAAGGGAATGTACGTTAGCTTGCACTTATCACTACCATCCTCAAACAGGCACAACTAAACCAATCCTGACATGTTTTCATTGTTGCCATTTGGAGTGTCCTTAAAGAAATATGTTTGCTTATCTGTGTAACGTAATCACAACTTCCATTATATTGTTTTGCGTCCGTCCGTGGCCGGGTGGCTAATGTTGATGACTCCAAACCACTTGCCCCTCCCCGTTTGTTTCGAATACCGCCAGATAATTTGCATTATTTGATTGTAGGAGGCTACCCAGCCAGCGTGGTAAGGTCAGTTGGTCTATTCAGGCTTCCCTTCATATCTGAAATAATACACGTTGGAGGGGGGAGGGGCTGATGCTTACCTCCACCAGATAAGCTGAAACGTTACTTTACAACGGTACATCGTCCACCTCCACCCAAAGTTATAATAAATAATTTACATTAAACAAATTTATATATTTTAACTTCAACAAAATTGTAAGCTTATATAAAATTCATTAGAAAGAATACAAAATAGATATACACCGTCGTGTTCCTTATTTTAATAAATTACTGATCCAATGATCAAATGTTCATTTATTTATTTATTTTTTGTATTTATTTAATATTCATTAATTAATTTATTTTTTGCTATTTTTAATCGTTAAGTTAAGACTTGCATCTCCTTTGGAAATAATCAAATAACAGACAAATAGAGATTGTTGTTACTTTCACAAATAAAACAAAATTTCCAAAGATAGGATTAGTTTTTCCTGAAAGTTATCTGTTCGTGAAATTCATTAAACTTTAATCACATAAAACTAAAAAAACAACGAAAAGCCTTTCTAACAGCCACGATTTAGACAAACAAATGCTATCGTGTTTATCACACAGATTTCGTCTTTTACGTTTCATTTTAATATAAAAATTGTTCTAAATGTTGAGAAAAAAAAACGGAAACAAATAGATATGTCTTTAGCATAGATTGATTATGAATATAAATGTCTTCTTTAAAATCTTTTTACACTTTTGATTGAACATTGAATCCCATCTGAGCCATCTTAGTTAAAAACCCAAATTGATACTAATAAGAAATTTGAATATTGAAATATTTCATTCAGCTCAAATTAGCATTGAAATAGAAAATGCAAAAAGGCAAGAATGACATGAAACGAAGTTATTCCCTTGTTGCTACCATTCTTACAATTTCTTGAAAATACCAGGCGCTATCGTGACATTTCGCTACGTAATTGCTAATTTCTTCAAATTTTATCCAATGCTGCAAAAACATAAAAAATGATTACGAGTGTAATCGTAAATTGCATGATGGATTGATTGATGAATGTTGACTTTTGCTTAAGCCGGTGCCTGGGACGTGTACGGTACCTTGCAATTACCACTACCGTCCATTTACAGACTCAATCAAACCGAGCCTGCAACATTTCCAATTTTGCCGTTGTTGGGCTTTTTAGTAACTTAAATGTATTGTTTTTCACTATTTGATTTAAAATGATCGTCTTGTTATTTTAGTACGCAACCTATATCTTCTTGAAATATAGTTTGATGATATCGAAGAGAAACTGTTTTTGTGTGATCTGGAACGTTAATTAGTTATTAATTAGTTTTCGTTATTTTACATTTACATTTTTGGAAAGATGCCTTACGTCATTCAATTTGCTTTTTTTTTAAATCATTGTAAATACGAACTTAGATATAAAGAACAAAAAACAGAGGTACTGCCGATGAAATGCATCACAATCAGTTTTGAAAGTCGATCGGCAAAACAACAAATGCATCGATTCCGATTTTGTGGAATTTGAACTGTACTGTTTTCTGGAATTATCAGAATAATTTTAAAGAAAACTAGTCCAGCAAAAGATAATTAAAAATGTCAATATTTCTAAATGTTACAATGAAGTTACCACTGCCTCATACAATTGTTCAAATTTGATACATATATTAAGATTGATATCTAAATTTGTATTGGTTTTGATCTATTTGGCCTATATACATATATCAATAATTTAGATGTGATGTCATATGCTATATAGAACAGCTTTTGATCATAGGGCGTTAAGGTGTGCGCTTCTCATCTTACCAACCAATGAATTGTTGGTTCAAAACTGTTGCAGAACAACTTGACTATACTTTCTCTTACAAAAGCCCTGGTAACCCCAAGAAAGCTTCATTAAAGGCACATTGCTCCTTACATTTTTTGGAAAGGACTAACGTGAGCTTAGTATTGTTTTAGAGCGTGTTAGATGCTGAATGTGGGATTATACGTCAAACCAGTAGCAAAATGTAAACAAAGTAGTATTTTTACTTGCATACAACATATTAAATCACTATTAACAGAGGTTTATGACAAAAGGCATTTAGGAATGATGGTTTAGGTATTTGGCAAATGAGTAATTTTTTGGAAACTATAACAGGACATACGCAAAAAAATAACAACAAACTTTTGAGACATAAAAATAAAAGCATTTCTGACATATAATGGACCTTTAAGCCTACAGCTTTATTCACAATTAAACCTTCAGTAAATGAAAGTGTTTAGATAACTAATATCATATTTCGACAAGTGGCGAACAAAATGTATTTGCATGCCATTAAGCGAAGAGGAAATGCATGTTTATTTTCTTTCGTTTCAGCAAGACCGACGTAGTGTATAGAACTATAGTTTATTTGTATGTCTTCGTCTTGTGTCTAATTATAAGCTTTTACAAATCATAAATTTGAGAAACGTGATGACATGGCGGAATCTTTAATCAGTTATCACCCTCTGAGACTACGTGTAATATTAATTAGAAAAATATGTTTTATAGCCGTTAACTTATAAAATATTAACCATATGGTCGTTTATGTTAAAGATTCCCGGTTGTTAACAGTGATAAGTTACGGGAAATAAATCTAACCATGGACAAATAATTGTCATAAACTGCGGCACCACGCAACCCGATCGTTAAACGCTGAATGTATGTATTAATACAGGGTATTGTACACCGTTTTAGCATAGCAATTTGTCATAAATACGGTGATATAAAACATCTCCAATAACTGACATAAAAACTGTATTATGTTATTGGGTATACTCAAAAGATCAAACAGAAAGCAAGAAAGCTAATTACGTTGAAGATTGATATAACTCAGACCTCTCTCTTAAAAGATATTTAATCGCTAAATGAAGGTATTTGTTTTCAAACCATCTTTATTGTGTAGATGATAATTAGGTATAAAAGATAAAAGCTAATTATTAATGTAGAAATTATATCTAAATCGATAAAGAGGAAAACTGTCTTGTCATTTCGAAACATAATACCATGTAGGGAACTAACTATAAAAAAGCCATTTATAACTAACTAAAGAAATTAGTTTCTGGGGAGGCATCTCTGTTTACGCTATAAATGGAAGCTAATTAAAAACTCATCTATTCTAATTACTTTGTAAAAATGATTATATTCTCGGTAAAATAATTATGTTTTACTAATCAATATTTGCGAATATATCTCTTAGGAAATGAGCGTACTAGGAAAAGTAATATCAAATAAATGATTTTAATAGAATTAGTTGTAAATTGTCTTGTTTTATCAACTTTGTGAAAGGATGCGACACGATTGGTATTTTACAATGCTCTAAATCATGGACCATTTGTTTATTCTGTATAAGCACGGATTTTAAAAGCAGTGTTTGTCCTATCTTGACAGTCGTCCACATAACCGGATATCCTGGATAACTTGCTATATAGCCAGTTATTACAAATCCTGCTGCAAGTGACTGACTGCTTATCCCACATGGTTTCTGAATCAGAGAAAAAGGATTTTATGAGATTGAATGAACTTGTACGTGCAAATGTGTTTAACTTTTTACTTGAAGACCCAACTGTTAACGATGTAACAATTCCGAAATGAATATTGCTTACAAGGAAAACTCTTAAAAGAAAACAAATATGTACCAACTATTATAATATTAAACAGTTCTACCTTCGAACAAAGTATATTAATATAAATGGAAATTATGTAGCATTCAGTGATTGGTCTGAACACATCATGTTTATATGTTGAATTCTGCGTAAGCCGGTGCTAGGGAGCATGGACGTTAGCTTCATTTACAACTTACGTCCATACAGGCTCATTAAATTAAAACTGTAAATTGCGTATGATTCTACATTCAAAATTACACGTTTTGATGTATAATGCTGCTTACAATGAAACACAATTATTTCATTTAAAAACATTTCTTTTCCTGCTAGTTGTACCCTATAGTACACTGGGATCAAATTCATAGGATAAGCACCGTTGGTTTTTAATCGCATCATAAAAATCTTGCAGAAAAAACAAACTACAACAGTCTCAACAAAAGTAATAGTAATATCCTATAATGCATACAGCCATGCTTAATCTCTTTGGTAAAAAACTGTTATCGCTTTCATTTTCCATTCTTTTTGATGCTGTTCAAGTTAATGCCTGTGATTAAATTTAGTAGTTTTCTCTTTCTACATCATCAGAGGAATCAACAATTAGTTCTTCCACAAAGGGCACTGGCATGGTTTACATATAAGAGTACAGATGATCTTTACCAATGCATTTATTAGAGAAAAAAAGAGGATAAAAATGAATGTTAAGAGTCGGTATTCCACCTGTCAGAACTATCAGACTTCCATGTTGGAGGAAATAAGTGTGCTGAAGCAAGATATATGAATAAATATGTGCTAACGGACATGAGCACATAAACATGCTTACGATTGTTTTCAGGGGAACACAGTTTTTTCCTTTTTAATTGATAACGATTTAGTTCCCGGTAATGCTCTGTGTAGAGTTTACATTGGTTGTTCTGTTAAAGTGACTGATAACCTTAAACAGCACAAAATAATTTATCAACTCGTTAATACTAATCGAAGAATTTGGACAAAATGTATATACACTGGGAATGATATACCTGCTCTACTTTGACTTAAAATTCATCTCAAAAAGTATGAAGTAAATACAAGTATTGTAATAGTATTTGAAATGAGCGATGTTTTCATTTTTATAAACGTCTTCTTTGACAACATTAGTTGTAGACTTGACTTGAAGTGAACATTCTGATAACTTGTGAATTCTACTTAAGTAGTTAAACACAATAAAGAGGTTTGAATTATTTTGTCATTAACTAAATTTCAACCACCTTTCCAAAAATATATACTGCTTATATCATTATATTCGGTGTTATTGTGTTTGATTTAGAAAACGCGAACACTATGTCCCCAAAGATATTCAAAACTTTAAAGTACACTTCATTACTATTGAATGAATTCATTATGAATGAATTTCTGAAATCCTTCCAAGATGAATGTTTACTTGCAAAACTCTTTATACTTTTATCATTAAATCTTGTATTATTGTGTTTGATTTAGCAAACGCGCACACTATGTTTCCAGAATTATTCAATACTCTAAAACATATTTCATAACTTCATAACTAGTGGTAATATTCCGAACAGTCAATTTATGTAACAGAACTACTTGGTTCAGCATGCAACTCATTTATTGTAATTATCTGACGGAGAAACAATGTTCTGAACAACTGAAAATTATCTGAACCAATTACAGGAGTAATTGAGAAATGATTTATTGTCGTATGAAGAATAAATCGAATAGAGAAGATTCTAAAGTTTCCCAAAATCTGTTTAAGAGTTTAGATTTTAGGGGAAAGTAGTTTTTGGGACGCGAATGCATTAATCTTGTCTTTATAAGTTTCTTTGACATCCAACTGCACCTTGCATTTATCTTTTGGAAGACATCACTTTATAGAAAATAAGTATAAGTATTATTAGAAATAACTGAGAAAATGTTAGGAATATAGAAATGAAAGTTATTCAAAATAAGCAGTTAAGCACTTTTAATCATTACGACCTAGATGGTTCAGAAATTTGATAATGATGTGTCTTGGCATGCAATTCCTCTTCTTTCTTTACCCTTGTGACCTCTGTCACATTTTGGCGGGCCTTTCTCGTTGCCCTACCAGTGCGGCTAGGTTGAGTTTTGGGCAGCGTTCTTTCAACATTGCCTTGCCTTGTTGATCTTTTGTCTTATTTTATATTGTTTTTAAAAACACAACCTAGTTTTGATACAACTAAATATACTAAAACAAAGTTGTCATGCAATCTAGATAATCAATTTAAATAACAACAGGCTGTATATTGTGTTCCCTAACAACTACTTTGTACTCTAAAACAGGATAATGAAATGAATATATGTCATTAGGTTAAAGAACGAACTTGCTCTAATCTATCTTAAGAAGCCTCTTTGTCAAGGTTAATGTACTTTATTTTTTAGTTTTGGGGGTACTTAAGAAACCAAACGCAAACTTTTAAAATGCCAGTTATGTTGACAAGTCGTAATCAGCTAAGGATTTTCGCATCTTAAAGCCTATTGATTTTTTAATTACAGAGCTGTAAATGTCAAAGTACAACAACATTCTTGCAATAAATTCGTTACAAGAGAAAAGCCGATATTGCTTAGTCACTGAGGTATCTTAGAAGACTGCTTTTCTTAGCATGATTCATAGTTGTGTTTTGTTAATGATCTTTTATTCTTTAAAGGTCATAAACTGATAACTTTTATGACATTAGTCAAGATTACACTATGAAAAATAAAGCTTGGTCGTTTATTGCTTTATGTCATTTAAGGTATGTCCACATGACATCAAGTAAGCTAATACGCGTTACAGTTTGTATAGTACAAATGTGTTACTATCCGGAAATATAAAGCTGCCCATTTTGCATACACTATCTTATTGTTAAACATACTATTTTAAGACTTGGATATTTGTGCTATTTTCTTTTACTAAATGCATTTCTTTTTTTCTTTTTATTTATTTATTTATTTATTTATTTTCTTTGGATGGGATCGATTTACTGATACAGTGTAATTATAGCAATGTATTGATTTGATGGTATAGACAAAAATGCCACAACCAATATATAATGATAATGTATGTTAAGTGGCCGGGTTGATAGTGTTTTGACAAAAATACAAATAGCACCATATTTTAAATATCAAAATTAGGAATTATTAAAGTTGATAAAACATATATTTAGTATGTCCTACAATGTCGATCAAATTGGTACTAGTATTGCGACAAGCGTCTATGCCTGGTATATGCCTTAATAATTGGAAACGAAGTTATCGCTTGTTTCACACAAGAAAGAAAAAAAATACCAACAGAAAATACAAAGCAAAAGAAAAAAAAACATGTAAAAAAACCCCACAAAAACTAAAATTTTATCATTTTACATAGAAAAATCTGAACCGCCCTATTGGCACGATAACTGCTTATCAAAGTACAGGTAACCTTTACCAAAGCATTCATTAGTGTAAAGGAGGGAAAAACTTGAATACCTTTACAATCATACTGACAGCTTTATCATTCCTCTTTGTCAGACAAAAGAAGTGTCTGTTATGTCGTATTTTCCTTTATTTTGCAATTAATTGTATTATGTAATTTTGCATTGTATCCCATTCAAATAAATGTTACTGGCTCGATTTGAATACTAGACTATTTCAATCGCTCATGCACAACAAACAAATATATTCTGCATCTTAGGTAAGGAATTTTAATGTTTTTACAAACTTTTAAAACAGAACACTAATTACCCTCTACAAAACACAAATTTGAGACATAACCACTCGGTAACCCAGCCATAATTTGTTATAATTATTATGTACAGACACTGTGTTTTCTTAGAAACGGAAAATGATCAGAAACAATTATAGAAATAAATCAGGTGATTTATTGTTTTACACGAAAAAAAACTCAAAAAACTAGAGCATCGCCAGGTCAGGTTGAATGATGTTATTGAACGTTTTTCTTGATGGTTTTTTAGAGGGTGGGTCACAAATGCAGTTATCTCTCTTGAATTGCTGCTTAATGCTAGGGAACATGAAGTGAGTGGACTATGTTCTTAAACGACGAATTACGTAAAAGATCAAAAATTAATGCTTGTGCTTCGCCTGTGTGCCTTTTCCTATTGCTTTAAGTTTATAACACCCGATATTAGCTAAAAGCAAATTTTCTGTTTCGGTGCCATATATGACTTAAATTGTGTTGTTGCGCCGTTAAACCAAACACAACAAATCAGACTGTTCCTGCTATTTTTTTTCCAGAGAGTCACCGCGCTCCTTTCCAATAATCATGTGTCGTTGGATTTTATTAGGGGATGCGTTCATTGAATGAATGTCTTCCATGTGGATCTCATTTTCATTCTTGTTAGTTGCGTGTGTTAGAACATTGCAGTTTGCATAGAGAACAAAAACAATTCTGTGTTTTATCAGGCCATTCTTCAATGACGTTTACAAACTGCAAGATGATTAAAGAAAAAAACCCAAAAAAAAAACTTTTATTTAATATACAATGAGTATACAGACTGCAATGTATCGACCAACAGAATCAACACATACATGAAACAACACATTTTAACAGTGTAGCCTATATATATATATATTTTTCTCTCACGGGACTTTGGCAGATCATATGACGTCATTCATTACATTTAGAAGATTCATTTACATAGTAATATATATCGTATGCTATCTAAACACAATCACACTGTTATAAATTGATTGAAAATTGCTTTCTCTCGTGAAGAATGGCCGCAACACAACATGTTAGGAGCTATCGTGTAATTAATAATGAATGTCCTGAGGTAATAATTTATCATTCTCCCACTGATGCATATCTGTAATAATATAAATCAGGCAATATCCCGAGATATCTAGGTGATATCTTTATTTATTTACAAGCGTGCGATAATATATTAACTTCATTTTTTAATAAAACATGTCATTAAATTTATAACGGGAAATGATTTTGAGATACTACAAGAGATTTTGTTCTGTAATTACATTTTACATGGCAAAATTGAAACTACAGTTTTTAATTTGAACGAATATTTTTTCCCCGAAGAACACTCGCCTTTATTGTTAAGTAATGGCGAAATTTTGAATTTAGAAAACATCCCCAGATGCGTTACTGATGCGTAAGACGTATTTAACAATACAAATTAGACAACCTCTCTGTCATGGTCAACATATGCTTTCATTTTTATTTTGAAAGAAGGTTGAATACCTTATAAACTAAACATAACCTTATAAAATGTCAATTATTCGATGTTTAGCAATCAACCTAATGACTCTGCTATCTTAAACAGTATTGATTCTTAAATTACAAAGCTGTAAATGTCAAAGCCCAAATATAATCTTGAAATAAATCCATTACAAAAGAAAAACAACGTCAACAAACGGAGAGTCTCTGATATGCTTAGTATTTTCTAAAACAAACCATAATTTTTTATCAATGTTTTCATTTTTTTATCTCCCTGAAACATAAACTATTATGACAATAACATTTTCTATTTTCAGCTCTAAACTGGTACTTTTCTGTGTTTGTTTATTTTTAAATTCATTGTTCCTAGAAAATCTCTGCTTTTTAAACATTTTACATATATATTTTTACATGTATCTATAAAAGTATGCTTAATCTACAACAAAATGAATCGCATGATAAGAAAAGACTTTAAAAAAAAAAGATTTTGTATATTCTCTTCTGAGCCTATTTCACCCTGTGTGCATAAACGTAATAATTGTAAAATGTCTGGAATGAAATACATGTATATTTAAACAATAAATGTAACAAATTTTGTTAAGATTAAACTACTTTATTGGATATAAAATGTTCCGTGTTAAAGCGTAATTCGGGGATCAAATAGATGATAACCGTATTTACTTATCGATTACTAAGTATTTTCACGTAGCATTTTCATCTTTATTACTTATTACACTGCACAATGTAAACTTATAACTGAGTAATAACGGTAATCTTTATAACTTGTAAAACAATTATTCAACATATTATTTAAGAATCTTAGATTTTGTAAAAACAGTACACTACGTAGGTGGTATTCCATACAGAAGAAATTCTATACAGAAAAAAAAAACTGACAATCATTTTGAATGAATTACTTTTTGACGAAAGGGAACAGAATATACCTTTAAACAGTTGTTTTTATGCTACTTGAACTGTCTCTGATGACGCAAAAAGAAAACGTAAGAAAAAAGACCGAATAGAATAAAAAGGAAACCCATAGGTCACCCAATTCGGCACAATTGAACATGCAGACACACATTGATCGAATCATTTTATTAAAGTGAGCGGTGATAAGTTTGCACTTTGCTTCCACACCCAAAGCACCGATATAGACTGAATTATATTTATTACGTAACGGCTAAAAGAGGTAATGAAAATCAATTAAGATAACAATATTTTTTACTGATAACAAAAGAAGGCATTTTCAAACGTAATGCTTCAGTCACACTACACCGTATAGCGTTAACGGACGTCCAACGCATAACAAAATTTTCAATCCGTCCATGTCCGTTCGCATGCGTTTCTTTTCCGTTTATCATGCGGCGTTTGCGCTTCTTGTCCGGCGGTGTCCGGCGGTGTTCGTTCCGTTCGGTTGAAAGTTTTGAACATGTTCAAAATTTGGAACGTACACCACCGGATAAAGTTGTCCGTCAGATTTACGGTAACCATGCGCTGGTATGCGTTTTGTTCGTTACTCGTACGTTCCTTATTCTGTACTTGTCCGGTTCGAGTCCGTTCTTGTCCGGTGGACCTGATTCACGGCCGGACTACTAACGGACATGCAGCGGATGTAACGTATGTTAAACGGACGATAACGAACAATGGACGTATAAGAACTGATAAATAACAGACATGAATCGATTGTCCACCGCACAAAACTGATAATGAATAAAACGAGGTTTCCTGGTTATAACTGTCATATATTTTCCTGCATTTCAAGTGTAAGGACCTTCTGAAACTTTGATAGTTTGAGTTAGTGATCCACATATCATGGAGTTTCGCGTTAGAGCCCGCCTGCAGTATCAAGCGGCCGTGATTCAGGCACGTATTGACCTGTTGGATGCGAATGTAGATATTGTCGCTTATGAAAATGGGAGAAGAAGGAGGCGATTGCGGAGGTAGTGGTCAAAGGCTTGGCTGGGTCCTGAGAGACGTCGAATGTTTGGTCTCTACGATCAACTCATGATGGAGCTGCGGAGAGAAGACCAGCGGTCATTTACGAACTTCATGAGGATGCCTCCTGATGCCTCCTGAGATGTTTGATGAGATTCTGGAACGAGTGGGTCCCAGAATAACAAAACAATATACCACATACAGAACCCCTCTTGACCTTGGAATGAAGTTAGCCGTTACACTCAGACATCTTGCGTCAGGGTCAAAGTGTTCCAACATGCGGGTTGCCTGGAGGATACCTCACAACACCATCTCTGTCATGTCTGAAGTAAATATTTTTATTTTCCCATGATTCTGAATGATAACTCGAACAATTACATGTATATAATTTCTGGTCTTTTAAAATATCAATAATTTGTTTACATGATTTTTTCTACTTTTAAAATCGCATTTTTATTTACATTTCTATTTAAGTCCCTCAAGTCAACTTCAATGGTTTCTTGTTCTTGAGAGGGTGACCTTGGAGTATTCCTCTGTCCCCTGTCCTTACCCTTCCCAGCATTGGTAGCCTTGGCTTTTGGCATTTTGGAGCACGTGTGTGATCTTTGAGAGCGTGGAAACTTTTATGACGAAACGAAAAATAAAATATCGGACTATTTATACCAGTTTTGTCCGTCACGTGACCGGTAGAAATACGCTCGTCGAACGTTCAGAGAACGTTTTGTCAGTTCTTCATGCGCTGCGTGAACGTTTTGTGCGGTACATATCCGTTACTAGTACGGTGAAGTTCGTTAACTGTACGTCAATCATCCGGTATATGTGCGTTGATCGTTCGGTCATTGTGCGTTTTGTACGTTTTATGCGCCCCGTATAGCGATCATGAGAGCACCGAGCAGCAGCGGGAAATGCTTTTCATCACCGGATAACTTTCAGCCGCATTTTCTTTGCGTTTGGCGTCCGTTAACGCTATGCGGTGTAGTGTGACTGAAGCTTTACGCCAAAGTGTAAAAATCATGAAATATTTCTTAGGAATATTATTAAACAGTCGGTACTCAATTAATTATCTTAACAGCTGTGTAAATATTAATACAGAAGATTCTAAAATAGTTAACAAATATTTGGAGTCTATCAGGCGTTATATCTATGAATTTTTAGCAGACGTGTCTATGAATAGCTGTTGAATTTACGTTGGTATGTTTCATGCTAGTTTTTTTCTTTTAGAAGAACCTCTTTAGGTTTGGCACAATCTACCTGTTTATCCTTTTCAATCTGTTGGTCCTTGCACGGCTTACATATATGTATATGTTAACTTCTGTTCAGCATGTACTGACCCATAGCGTGCATAATATCTAAAATTGACTTTTCTATCTTAATACATGTATATACTAGTAGACAAAATAATTCATCGGTTTAGGGACAATTTTAGGGGAAAAACACTGACCGAATAGCGAGCAGTACAGACCTTAAATAGACGACAGTTCTGTCCTAACAAAACTAACAAGTAAATTAACCGGAACCGTCCCTTAATCAGGCTTTTGACAGTGATCGACAAATCTACACTGCCAAGTGAACAAACAAGTTCATTTGATGGCAATTTGTTGCAAGCCTTTTTGCCAAAAATAACATGAACTTTGAAGAAATCATTTACTGCGATCTTACTTGAATTTCGTTTGGCGTGTACACAATATTTATGGAAGCAGAGATTGTGTTTATTTCACAAATGAACAGTACATAAAGCGTGAGTATGTCATGAGCAAACACTTTTAAAAAATGCTTCATTTATACAACAGCGCTAGCAAAGATGCTAAATAATACATTGTTTTTGTTACTGCCACGGCAGTCAAAATGAAAATGCACCACCTTACACAAGAAACGTAAAAAAGTACATTGTATAATTGTACATACAATGTAAATAAATCGTTCCAGATTTTAACAATTTTCATTTCCCTTGCCAAAAATGCCAGTCATCATTTTTGGCTTAAATATTCTATGTCGTTTAAAAGACAAACTATGAAATTACCAATACAAACAGATGATTCAGCTAAATTGTCATATTCTTTTACACAAATGAAGGGCAATATTATTTAAAAAAAACATAATTGAAAAGATTTTTTATCAGTTTTCATGAAGATGCTATAATTATGAGATCTTAGGCATGTAATGATTTGAAATTGCCATCACAATTGCGACCATGGGAGTAAATAAATGTTATGTGAAAAGCATCTATAGGAAATTTATTATTTAAATTTACAAAATAAGCTTCAGAACATGTCAAATTTTGCCTTCTTTTTTATAGAGAATTGTTTAAAGCAATCATCATTCTCTTTGAAACTTGAATGATGATTTAAAACAAATGCATAAACTTATTCCATATGATTAGTTTTCACAAATAAATTTATTTCATTTCGATTATATTTGAATCTATACGCTTATTGAAACAATCTCGAATACGTTCCTGGAACCAACTAGTACTAAGCAATGGCTGTAAAGTTTCTTGCTTAAGGAAACAATGGCTTGCCAGGGACTGGGCCGAATCCATGTGGCCATCAATATTTATAATACTTGTCCGACGCGTTAACCATTCAGCCACGCCGCCGCTCTTCTATTGTGTACGATTGTGACATGCTACAGTACATGTACCTAAATACAATAATTACTTGGAACATTTCTCAATAAAATGATACTCAATCTAATTGTGAAGAACATACGCAAATAAGTTTTGTAAAAGGTGCAAATCAAATGCAGCAATGTCATTCTATTCTTCACATCATTTTAAGAAAATCTTAAGAACCGAATATATTGATAATAAACGTGTCTTAAACCGTATTGATTCCACAGAACTGTAAATGTCAGAGAGCAATTAAGCTATTGCAATTACTCCCTTACAAGAGAAAAGGCAATTAAGTTGTGTCATTGATGGAACAGCCATAGACTGCCCTTTTATTACAACGTTTTATACGTGCATAATTAAGATAATCACATACATTTTGCAACAATGTTGCACATCCTACGCAAGTAATATTAAAAGTAAGGCAAGTCAAACAAATTGTTTAAGTCAACCAAAGTCTGTTTGTTAATGTTCTGTTAAATTGCATTGTAAATTTAAAGACGTAATTGATTTGCCTTTTGCCTATCCCTTGTGTCCTTCTGTTGCAATTATTCCGATTCTGGCCTTGCCCTTGTGTCTTTTTGTTTCAATTTGTTGCCGTGCTCGTTGCCTTACCGGTGGTGCTGTGTGACTACGTAATGTTGTGAACTGCATTCAGTGACAGTCGATATCTATATGTATCTTTCATTCACCATTTTTGAGTAAGAAACCGCAAAAGATTAGGACACCGCGTACACATCCAGTTACGCACAAATATGCTTATATAGCAAAAGTTACACTAAATCTGTGTAACGCTTTGGCTGAAGGGAGTAACATGGTAGGACAACGGATCAAACTTTTTAATCTTATGAAGATTAGCGAGAATGACGACATAGCTACAGTGTTGAACTGAAGGCGACGTATGTGTTTTGCCGACATCAATAAGTACATTCACGTTTTTCAAACTTTATTTTCTTCTTAGACATTTGTCAAACTACACATGTCGTATAACACTAAGAATGCAAAACCTGTCTCAGTCACATTTTACCTGCTTATCTTCTTGTAATATGATACGAATAGTTTGGAAAATGTCTCAGGTACACAGAACATCAAAACCCTCAATTTGATATAAATGTTATGTACTTATATAATTATATTGACGAAACACAAAAGTTGCCATCAAAACTCTAGTCTTGTCGTCATTCTCACGAATGATCTTGAAAAAAACATTTTCTTGGAAGTATTTTTATGAGGTTTAAAATATGAAGACTCTGCAACCGTATGAGCTTATCCATTTCTTTCAATTTGATGTACAATTACAAATTCTGGTTTCTTTACTTTCCGTGGTGCACGTTTCGGCCACAGAATTGTACAATACAGTGTAACGTCTGCACAATTCACGCGTTATTTGCACAATCCTACGTTTCTGGAGGAGCGAAACTAATGTACTGCTACAGTCTTAGCACTATTTCATAATGGAATTTCAATTAAATATGATATTAACATGACCAAAATACGTTGACATGGATATCATTTCATAGCATTTCATAATTATAGTTCTCGTTTTTGTCAAATAGTGGTTGCAAGTAGATCATATTGCTATCTCATTTGAGGAAATGGTTCAGAACAAAGATTGTTTAGTAGATATCTAGCTATTAATTTCAGATAGCTCTTGCCTAATGAATCGAGTGAAACATCAGACATTTTTCTCTGAAGAAATGGAGTAAGTGATATGGCTTATGGTTAGATCGATCAACTCGAATATCTTGTCGTCTTCAAACTCCTGTTGCAGACGAGAATTTCAAATGAAGCGTTAAAATCACCTACCTTCTTTTCTTAGTGTGCGGTGCTTTATATATTGCTTTAATTATTGCTTTATATATAATACAACTATAGCATAAAACTGAAATGCGCTACCCTGATAACAGACGATGCTTTTGCTATTACGGAAATAAAGTCATTATATTTCAATATTAAACATATCTGTTTTGTTTTTTTAGCAGAAATGGGTTAAATGGTAGGCATTCAGAATATCTGATAAACGATCCACTCGTATTAAGTTGTATGTAGTTAAAAACACTTAAACTGACCCGTGTGTTGCGATGAGATGCTAAACTTCAGTTTATTTCTAATACAAACGTCAATTAAACATATTCTGCAATTTCCAACTATAATTGATGCGGTCATATATATATAGCGATACGTCCCACTGATGATTCGTCCCGAGTCAACAAACATTAAGTTTATTAATGCCATTTCTATCTCTATCCCTTTAAATTACATAGCTGTAAGAAATAAAGCCATCATGTTTAGATCAAATTTAAACGGGAAACATTTATTTATTTTCATTCAACAACTACAAAAGTGTTCAATGTTATTTGCTTTTCACCACCAAAGATTTTGTTTAATCATCTTAAAACTAATATATAATCAATATAAAGTGTAACACAGTCTACACAAAAATTGGTTTCAACATATTAATTTAAGTTCGATTACGAAATAAGTTCTTGCAATTTATATTAATCACTTTCGATTCCACTTCCTGGAACCAACCAGTACTGGTGACATATGAAGAATCATGTTCGTAACCCGAGTAGAGCTCGAACCCGTGATCTCTGGGTTGAGAGGCAGACACCTTAACCAGTAGGTCAACGCTCCCTTAACACAAACCTTAATATCTTAAATGTTAATAATAGATTAAAACAAAGCCCTTTTTCAAATACTATTACCCTGTTAATCGGGAGAAAAAACATTTTTATTGAAAAAGTAAACTTTAACAGATATACTTGTTCAGAGGACAATTGATGAAATGAATACGCTTAGACCTAGTACTATGTTGTAGCTAGATCTGCTTTAGAAAAATTACTCGATGAATTATAATAACACCTGTATAAATATTAATATAGCAGACTCTAAATTAGCTTATAAATATTTGTAGTCTCCCAGGTACTTAATCACAGGATACTGCTAAGCAGACAGTCTTTAAAAAACTGTTAAATTGCTAAAAGTACATTATTAGCAAAAACTAAAAAAAAAGTGTTTACTTTCTGAATTGGTATTTTTATCATGCGACTGCTTGTTGTTGTTTTGCTTCGTACTAAGAGATAGCATTTCTCCATTAGTTTTAGTAAACTGTCAGTAAACTAAAATTAATACATTGCCCAATGATTATGAAGTTTTGTTTTATTTAACGTTTCTGTCGCATCAGATTCGTTGTTGTGTAATTATTAGGATTGCAATATTTGGAAAAGAGTGATCCGACGGAAGCACCAAAAAACAGCAAAATTACCTGAAAACATGCCGACTCGAGTTGATTGAGTCTGCACATGAGGGATAATAAAAAAGTGAAACATTACTCAACTTGTGCTTCGACACGGAGAGCATATTTGTTTCTCCTTATCTAACCGATCTTAACAATCAATTATAATTAAGAATTATTAGAGTATGCGCACGATTATGCCCGTTAGCTAGCAAAGTAATTTTATTCTTGTGCTTAAGCGCATTACTAACATTTCATTTTAAGCCTTATATCATTGGCCTTAGCAAACCAACAAGGAAGCAAACAGAGTACAAATCATGAACGAGATAGCCAAATCAACATTGCCCCCTCCTGCAAAAATACGATATTCTGACCTTTTTAATTAGTTTCCAGCAACATGTACCAAATGCTATTAAGATAATGTTGTATACTTGTATGAACATATTTTGTAAATAAATCCAATCATGTCAATCTCATCCTTTGTTTAAACGTAGAAATGTTTATGATGTTTCATCGTTATCTGGATCCTATAAAACAACTGTTATCATACAATGAATTAAAACAACGGATTTACCCTGGAGTCACACATTGTATAATGAAATAAGGAACCACCGATAGCTAACATATTATAAAATTATCTTTTTCATATATCAGCAGAAATTTCAAACTGGAATTTCATACACATTTATTTCTAAAGAAAATGCATGATAGCAAAATGTAATGCACGTATTTGCTTTTCACACCGTGTATTTTGCTATTGCATTTAGTTTTTAGTTTCTTAATTCAAATACATATATGATTTGATTTATCTCATTGTTCCCGCAGGCATCTTTTCATGGCTTTGGTGCACAGAATACATTACTAATTCATGACAATTAACAAATCATTTAGGTGTTCACAACTTTTATCAAAAGTATACAATGTTTGTGTTTTTCATCTTAAACAAAATATTCACTTGCATTAATTTCAAATAACTTCTTACTGGTAATTTAAATAGGGCAACACCAACTTTAGCTCAAGTATTTATATAACTGATAAGTGCTAATGCTTCGATCAATCAAGTCAAATATCAAGGCGTCTTATCGCTGATGTTGCAGACGAGAATTGCAAACGAAGCGTTAAAATACTTTCTTGGGTAATTTACTGTACGTGTGATGTTCACTGTTCGTCTTATGATATTACATGTATCTCAGATTGAATGCACTGATTATCAAACAATTTCTTGTAAAAGAGTGAAAGAGATATAGTTATTGAGATTTACCCAAACTCTTTAATATGAAATTATTGAGAATTCGAAATGTTTTAAATGTAGATGTAATTATGTTGAATTTACAAAATGATCTTATTAGGCCGTTGGCATCAAACCTCTTGTTCCTGATAACCTTGGGTTCGAGTCCCGCCGATAAACAGGGATTCCTACATGAGAAGAAGCTACATGTATCTAAAGCTAAAAGAACGTTGTTGGTTGCACTCGTGCCTGTGTGTGCCTTATATAATTAATAACACATTTTCATTTTCCGTCTAATTTTAGTTTCAGTTATACACTGTTTTGAAATTTACTTTTTTTCAACATACATTTTTACTTTTAAAGTGTATAATTTCATAACATCGTCCCAAGACTATCAAGCTCAAATAGTCCCATTTTATGATACAACACCAATGCCATCATAAACTAAACAATTATCATTTTCTTTATAATAGTATAACAATTTCATCATGTCATAAATAACCGTTTCTTATTACCACCAATAGGAATTAAGTTCCAGTAAAAATGTAATCGAAACAGGTATACTTGTTTGAAAAGAAGGATGAAAAAAACGAGGAACCTTCAGCAACAAGTTGGCTCCGTAAATTAAATTGCTCGATTAATTATAAAAACACCTGGGTAAATATTATAACAGTGGTTTCGGAAATAAATTATAAACGTGTACATTGTCTGTTGAGCTGTATAAATCAAGTATATCGTACAAACATGTCTGAAGAATACCTGATAAATTGGTATAACTAAGTGGTGTATTTAAATTGGCAAAACTATGTTGTGTATTTATTTTTCTTTAGGAAGGAAGTTTTTCTATATGATTGTATACCCTGTTTATTCTAGACGTCTGTCTAATTTGTTGGTGAATGAAACGTGTAGGAAAGATCGGAACTTTGTTAATGAACGACCTTTTTTTGTTTTTCGTATTCGGATTGGTTTTAATCCTCGTATACCTACATTACTTAATCCATTTAAACTCGTAGAACATACTTTTATGCTCGCGAACTTGTTCAATAAATTCAGTATTTGTATAAACACCCATTCAATATATTTTGTTTTGTACACTTAATACTCAGAATTGTAACATAATTGGGAATTATTTCAACTTGTTATGAGTGTCACGCGCCCGATCACATGTTTTCGGCACGGAGTCCGAAAGATTAAAAAAATCCGTCCCGCTGAACAAGAGCATATGCAACAAAACATTTTAAATTGAAGACACATTAAACGTCATAAAACAAGGTAACTAAAAACAAAACAAAAAAGTATTTCGTACATCTTGGACTTTACTTGAATGTGACAGCACACTTGTATATTAAATTGGAATACAATGTGTTATATCTACAGTTCGCTGCATTGTGCGTGTAAATAAAGGGAAGCAACTTGTTTTCTGAGGTTTGGAAGGGTTTTCTAGATTAAAGGCTTTTAAAGGAACATAATGCTTCAGAAATCCATTTTTTTAAAGTTCTAAGAAATGCCAAACATGTCTTTAATAATGTTTAACTTTTGATTTAAGAGTATGTTGGATATTCAGCAACTGAAGAAAGTAGCACTGAATATGTAGTAATGCTACGTAAAGGTAGCAAAATGAAAACAAATTAGTATTTTGATTTCCATACAAAATGCTAATTCACTACATATAACACTTGCCAACAGGGCAAAATAAGCAAAATATTTCAGTACGTTTCAGTAAATGGCAAATAGGTATGTTGAATGTGAAACCTGTGACAAGATCCCAAAACTAAAAATGTTTTGACGGATGAAAATTATAACATTTCTACGGTATAATGCCCCTTTAAAAACAGAAATATCTTGTAAAAACTTCTTAAAACTAATTTCCATGTATCTGCAAACTTGTATTAAACACATCAGAAACGGGCCAGAATGTAAATATCGGTTCTAAATGGATATTGTCCCTTAGACTGATCACTTCTTTGGTGCTATTGATCATTTAGCGGTCGGATTATTACTGGCTCGTGAACTCTCATCTAAATCTCCAACGAGTTACAAATGCGTGTAAATTTTCTGTTTCTTTGCACTTTAAAGATACACTGGTTCTTCTTGCTGGGTCGTGTGGGGGTTGCGTTCATTAAACGTCGCCTTTCCTTGTTGATCATCTTTATCATATTTCTTTCTGCCTTTGTTTTTTATCTTTATTAATTTTATTTATTTATTTATATTTATTTATTAGTTTATTTATTTTTATTTATTTACTTATTTATTTATTTTATTTGTTTATTATTTTTGTTTTGGAGCTCATCACTGCATTTTTCACTCTCTAATAGAGTAAAATTATCAAGTCCGCAGACATTTTTTATCCCTTTATCAATGGAAAACATAGGCACAAACGAATACGCACCGACACTAAATAATAATATTTAGTAAACAATGAATAAAAAGAATGTTTTGCAAATGATTGCGATAATAATGTTCATGGACTGAACGAACTTTCACGCCATCTTTGAGAACATAATGGAATAGCTTGATAAATCAAGAACACCTGGGTAAATATTAATAATGCATTTAAGAAATTATGTAAATATTTGCAGCACAGTCTGGTGAATCTTTGATGTGTTAAAACCTGAGACATTTCCAAAATAAAAGACAAATTGGATAATCGATTTATGATAATTTTGATACATAATATGATTGTATTCTGTAGGCGATGAAGATCTGTCAGTTGATTAATTCAGATGCTAAAGTAATACCTTGTTTAAACGTAAAAGAAAAAAATTAAAGAAAAAAATGAAATATAAAATATATAAATAAATAAATAATAATACCAATTAATTAATTAATTCATTCATTCATTCATTCATTCATTCATTCATTCATTCATTCATTCATTCATTCATTCATTCATTCATTCATTCATTCAATTATGCATTCATTCATTTATTCCTTTATTTATTTATTTATTTATTTATTTATTTATTCATTCATTCATTCATTGATAATTTATTTATTCATTTTTTTCATTCATTCATTCATTTATTGAATAAGATGCTAGATATATAAATATATAGAAAACTATAAATTCATTTCTTAATTAAAATTAGATGATAAGTAGATAATTTTGTAAATACAAAAAAATAATCATCTAATAGATGAATGAATAAATAAATAAAAAAATAAATAAATTAAAAATCGACAAACAAATACAAAACACGCACACATATACACATAAATAAATTACAGAAAATGCATGGGTAGCTACATGAATCCAACTCTTCTCATTCATTACCAATAACCCAATTATTATGAAGTGAAAGACAAAATATACGTAGTCTAGCAACAAATGATGATAGACATGTTCAATCATGCGTGTTGACAAGTTCATTTCCATTTTGAAGTGTGGAAGTCATACTTGCCAACGATAACATAAACTGTTTAAAATGTATTAACTTCATTCAAGCCTGATGCAGTTCGGAAATGTTCTTGAAGTAGAAAAAATAAACATAACATTTTCATAGATTCAGCAATAACTTATAAATTATAAACGGATGTATTTCTATTAAGTTTTCAAACGAAAAGACCACGGAAACTTGACATTCTTCCATCTGAGCAATAAGAGAGAACGACAGGTATTAGTTGGGAAAATTTAGGGAAAAGATGTATTATTGTATTTATTATTATTATTTATTTTATTTTTTTTGAACGACTTACATGGTTACGTATTTCTAGGACGGGGAAATATGCATTAAAAACTGTGACAGTGGTTGTTTTGTTATCTTTATGATGTATGTATGGCCAATTATAATATGCATTATTATTGGTTTCAGTGTGATATATATTGGTATGGAACGCATCCGTTTTTGTATTTTCTGATCGTAAGATCAGTAAATACATAGCTAACATCCACGGTCTAACACAAAATTTCCTTACAGTCCTAACAACGCAAAGTAATTCTCACTCAAAACTGCTTAAAAACCATCAATTGAAAAGGAAGAATAATTTTTAATGTAGGCATTTAACAAATTACAGTGCATTAAAAGTTTAGATTAGTCAATAGAAATATGAGGTTACAATCACAAATTTCGCGGATGAATATCTTTTTTACCCAATGAAAAATGTTCGGCTATTTCCGTAAAGCTTCAGATTATCATGAATATCATTTTAATCAATGAAAATGCTATTTTTAGCTATGTCGATTAATGAATACTCCAGAGCGTAGTACACAAATAAATCTGACTGTCGAGTAGTGGAATATATACATGATGTCGGACTGTTTTGGCGAGAAGATTTTCGCTAAATTATTTTCATCAGTGTTAAACAACAGGGTTTATCGTGAACAAAATACCTCGAAATTAATAAGGATTGCAAACACGAAATGGAAATTCTCAATTTACAATTACATAATGTATTCGTTTTTATTCAAGGTACATAATGTATTACTTCGCCGTGGTGCAGAGGTCAGCGGTCTCGTTGAGGGTGTGAGAGGCCTCTGGTTCAAATCCTAGTCGAGGCAATTCTATTTTTTTTTTCATGCAAAATTCCATATGTATCAATCTCAAACTGTTATAGAAGAAAATCAAAACGCTGTCGCTGCGTAAGATGAATTATAGTTTATAAAAATAAACTTATACAGGAAAGTACATACAGATAGTCAGTATGATTTAGTTTGCAAAGATCAGAAAATACCATAGAGCTGCAGCCCTTTGATTATCTATAGCTGGTACTTGAACACATTTTTTTTTTACTGAACGGGATACATAAATAAATGTACTATTTGTATAAAATTGAAAAACAGTTGGTTGTCTTGAATTATTTCAAGTATTAAAGTATAGGACAGTTTAGGAATAGATAATCTTCGTTTTATTTGAAAAAATGTGCAAAGACTTGTTTATTCGTAATTCAAGATGAAAAGATTGAGTAACATTAATTTTCCTTGTATTGAATTGTAATGCATTTTTTCGCTGTATATTTTTAAATTTTATCGGCTATGTTATCTACATTTAAAAGTCACATAATCGAATAAATAAACAAATAGATAAATAAATGTATAATAGGAAATCTTTACATACTGTGAACTTCATACGCACAAATATCACCAGTTATTAATATGGATAACAAACCCGCACATACATGTATTGATCGTGATTATTCCAATTTAGAAATCGAAACAAAATATTTTCCATGAAATGGTAAACCATTCTGATCAATTACAATCGTAAATTAATGCTAAATGGTAAATGTCGCATACAGAGGGGAACGAACTGAAAGTCGGTGAGCTTCTTAATTAGATTGAGAATTGAATTTCAGAAAAATTGTAGTTTTCGTTTCTAACAATATTGGTATATTTGCGTGTTTATATATAATGAGGTTTTGTATCTTGAACTGAACGTCGGAAGAGATGAATTGAAACAGTATAACACCGGCTTCTCAATTAACTTACCGAAATAGATAACAGAAACAAAATGTTGTTATTTAATACGATGTTGAATCATGAAATTTATGTAAAAGTTATATTGATAAACATGAGTTTATAAGTATTAATATAGCAATTATATTTTCATCTTTCTTAATATATAATTACTACTTTCCTTTTAAAGCAGCACATCCCCTTAAGGTATTTTTTGTCAAATATTTTTATAAAGATAGATGGCGCTTATGTTACTTGAACATTGACACATAATTGTGTTAGTAAGTTAAACATCGTCACACGGATATATAATTACATAGTCATCGAACGCGTACGCATTGGTATTAAGTGTTAATGAAGGAACAGACTAAGTCAAGCCGAGTTTGCAATTTTCATACAAATCGGTTGTTTTCATTGCGAGGGATTTACCGGTTTGCGAGTATATTTTCATCTTCGCATTGTTACATAGGAACTTTCCACCTATGGTATGATATCACTTATTTTAAGTATGAAAGAGTCTGTCTTGAGGCAACTATATTTCCGCCTGTTTCAATGATACACATCAGAAGCTCTATAATAATTTGAACGATTAATAGACGAATGAAAAATATAATCATTCTAAATATGTCTATTTTTATAGGATAGATTTATCAAGAGCAATGACAGAGACGCTGTTTGATTTACAATGGCACCCTTACACCGGCTGTACGCATTTAAATGCTGATACAAATAATGATACAATCTATCACTATGTTGAGACAATCCTGATTCACCGTTGATCGCTGCATAAATATATTTTGAATCTAACCCAATGTACTCAACTATGAAAAGGCCCCTCTCGTAAAAATCAGACGGTCTCGAGATTCCATGAATCAATTGTCGCCCATTGACTAAAAGTTGATATAGGAAAATGTTTATGATAAAATTTAAAACTGCCTAAAATATTAAAAGACTGTCCCACTCTTTTTATAGTTTATATGTAACAGGTAAGTTCTGAAGATATTTATAGAAATTTCATTGGGCCACGTGAGTTATTGATCATTATTATCGTTATATTAAATAATAAAATTCAAAGGAATTATGGCAAAATTGTAACTTATTTTGACTTTCGACTGTTCGTCTAATACATGTATATACCATTGGAAGGGCATAATGTCTCATTAACAATATACAAATTGGTAAAATTTAATGATAATTGCTAAGCAAGCGAATAACATTTCAGTTCAGCTGTATGCATGAGCAGGTATGCTTGTTTAAAATAACAATATGCTCAGAACTATAACCAATCTGATAGGTTATATTGTGAAATTACTCGATTAATCTTTATAACACCTGGGTAAATATAAGAATAACAAATTCTTAAATAGTCTATAAATATTTGCAAGCCAGTCAGGCGCTTAGTCTGTGAGTTTTTCTAAGCAGACGTGTCTACCGAAAAGAACCTGAATTGGCATTTCTTTATCGTGTGTTTGTTTTTCATTCGCAAGGAAGTTTTCTTTTTTACCATTGTGTACGTTATTTGTATGCAAACGCCTTCGATGTTAGTATAATTAATTATCGAGCGAGTGAAATTATTGAGAAAAACGAAACGTGGTATACAAAATGATAATTGTCAACAGTTCAAATATTAAAAAAGTAAAATCTTTACTTCTTTAGTTCCGAGTTATATTTCGAAATTGATTGTGTTTCTAGTGAACCATTGCTATTTTATTTAACAAGCCACGTAAAAACAATACAATATTTCATTACCGTTGAGTCATCATCTGTTTTATATCCGAAAGAAAACAATCTTTGTAATTGGTCGTAAAACTTCTGCCTTTGCCTTGGAGAGGAGGCAATTTATTAGACATAAATTTCAAATCAAATGCATCGACCAGTGAATAGCTCCAGTATTCATTGGTTTATATCCCTAATTATGTTATTTTAACCCGTCTGTTTACATGTGTATTTATCAACACTGATAAGACATGCCTGGTTCATTCAATATCAGCTGTTGTGTTAAATATTTTATCACCTTTATTTTCAGGATCCACAGAGTTAATGAGGTATATCACGGCTCAGGGCAACGACCTTTGAAGTGTCAATAACAGCGGTAAGTGTTAACCTTATCTTTGTTTTTTAAATTGCTACAAGAATGAAATATGTTGTTTCTATGTGGTACTACATAGTTGAACTGTTTCTCAGTATAATATAGTGTATTTGTAATGGAAAGTTTGCATCAAATTGAATTGTTTGAAAACAGTAAAAAAAAATGTTGATTAATCATATTATGGTTTAAGTAATAGAAAGAGCACCGAAACACGAGGCTATCTGATTTGTACGAGGGGGCGTAGCCCCCGAGTATAAATCAGATTGCCGAGTGATTTGGTGTTCTTTCTCTTTTGTATCATAGTCAAACATAAAAGCACGTTCCCTGTATCACAATATAAAACCCCGGCAAAAATGAACCAATGAACGAACATCTGGATATGACATTTCTGTCGCTTTCCCTTTCTCTGCCGTCACAATATGTAAACCCCAGCAAAAATGAGCCAATCAATGGGCATGCTCTGGAGTGCGGGTAACTAATACCCGCACTCCAGTTAACGCACTGTGCATGTATATGTAAACGATTTAACCCTGACACATTTTCAACAGAAAGGTCTCCAAACTATGATACAATGTATGAAAACCAACCTTTTTCTCGTTCGCACATCACAATTCGCAAATGACTGCAACATGATGTGCATGTAAGTCTGTTTTATATACACACTGACAAAATTACATGTACTATTCCGTACTTGTATGCATCAATTATCTTCAGTTTCCTTACATCTTCAACATTTTGCAAACAACACATTTTATGATTTGTTTTATCAATGATAAACTGAACCAGTCCAATGTTTTGTGTTATGACTTTAATATATGTTTGCACAGTTTCAGATCAATGGCCCTGCTCAGCAATAAATCACAGTCCTTTATCAAAACAGTTCAATGATAAAATTGTATAAATTCACTCGTAACTGTTGTTATCGTAACAAATCACACTTGTTGTATCGCCTTTATCATGAGTTATTACAATTTGTACTCAGTTTGGAAACTTCTATCTTGCCTCTGAAGTCATATGTTTGATAAAACAATAATAAATAAGACACTGATTACGTCAAAAAAGCACAAACAAAAAGACAGATGGAATGGAAAATTATATAGAGAGTCATCTGGTTTATTTAAAGCGGGCTTCATCTTTTATTTGTTGTTCGAAAAAACAATTCTGTGTTGGTTCAAACTAAGTATGTCATTATTTTTATCTATGAAAAGTGCATCCTATCACTACCAAACATCATCAAACAGCGTCCCGAGAGCTATTTATAGCGCGAAAGTGACGTTCGTTTCTAAAAATAGAAGATTGTGAATCATCCACTTTACTAATTTAGATACAGAGGGCGGCTCGGTAGATTTAAGGTATCGAGGTTTTTGTTATTGTTTATGTATTTGATCGATGTCAAATTTCAATTTCCACATCCATTCATTTGTTTATATGAAATGATTTATCTAAAAATAATGTATTGTTGAAGGCCGCTTTAAAAGATAAACAATCAAAACCTGTGAAAAGTAAAGCAAAAATGCGAATGTTCGTGATTTACTAGCCGTTGCAATACTAGATCATCCACTAAACGAACACGATATTCATCCTGATCTTGAAAAGTATACTGTTTCTCAAAATTCAGACGAATTCAATTAAATAATTTGGCAGTGTAATATTCAGCTTGTGAAATATTGGTATTAGAAGAAATATTATCTGGGCTATAATGTGTTTAACATCAGTGTTGGTATGGTTTCCAATTATTTTTGAAAGCAAGATACTGCATAACTTCTGAATGTGATAATGGTTGTTCGTGTATGCCTGTATCGTATCTGATATGGCATTTTATCATGGTTTGAACAAGCTACATATTATCTGTGTTTGAACAAGCTACATTTCCAAATATTAATTTATAATAAAGATATAATTATTATGCTCAAATTAGATAATAGAAAATATTTATAATTGCTACACATTTTTCTTTGTAAATATAAAATGAACATGTTCTGACGTCACACAAAGAATATGTTTAAAATTCTACACATCCTAGTGTTCACTTTTTGAAAATATAGTGTCATTTAAAAAAATGGAAGTTTTAGATTTATAATTATGGTAGTATATTCATTCAATGGTTGAATTTGTTTAACTTGCAGATCGATATAGCGTAAGGCACATCTTGAAATATCAAATATTTGAATATACTACTTTAGACTCGTTCGAAATCGTGCATGCTTTTCTCCATGGAAAGTGTTAATGGAATATCAGCATGTGTTATAATGGACAACCGGTGCAATAAAATATCTTCGCGAAGGTCCAATGCGTGTACATATACAATGCCTATCAAATTTTGATTAACTGCAAAAGTTTTTATTGCAAGTGACACATTATGAAATAGAAACAGAAAAATATAGGCATGAATGACAAAGCTATTGTCTATGAACATTTATTTGATCACCAAAACGTAATGTGAAGATAATAATCCTTTTGGAAAGCATGGTATCAAAAACCTTGCCATTAAATAAGTGTCACTGTTATGAAACCAATTTGGTGGTACATTAAATGACAGCCAATATTCTATTAAACGAATGGTTTGAGCCTAGATTATACCAAATGAATACATGAATGGTTTATATAAAATATCAACGTATACATGTACCAAGCAATTACTTCATGCTGATAACAATTACTTTTTTGTGACCAATATCACGTATACAAAAATTAATTATTTCAATATTTTTCATTCATCATCTGAAGTGTGAAATCAAAAAGCAAAAATAGAAAGAAAACCTGTTTAAGGAAATTGTTATCTTGTTTGGCTCTTCCTCTTTGAATTTTGTCAATAAGTCCCGATCAAAACTGATTTCCGGAAAACAGACTTCGCAAATATAGAAAATTCTAAAAAGAGATTTTTCTTTGAAATTTATGAATGAAACATCTATGGTCTTCTTTCATCATTTGTAAATACCAAACATGATCAAATGTGCACAGCTTGAATGATTGGATCAAAATCGATCATTCACCTTCTTTTACTTTGTATTGAATGTTATTAAATTGATGGGGGCAATGTAGAATAACATAGAGACGCAGGAAGAGGAAACTGCTGAGGTTGTAGAAATGAAGTAAATTGATTTTGGATATTGTTTTATTATTTCATATTTTATGTCATAATAAATTCGATAGTGTAAAATCATGAGATTGTTTCGTTTATAAATTCAGCAAGATGTTAGAAAACAATTTGCCTTCACAGTTCCGTAATGTATCTACCAACTTATCAGTGGAAAAGATTTGTTAAGAGAATGTTGTTTAAACATATTTTATTCCACAAAGTAATTAGTATGTACATATAAATAAATAACAAACAAAACAGTTTTACATAATGGAAAAGAATGAGAACAAAAGACGAGTCTTATAGAATTCTCCTTCTTATTGTTTATAGTATTTGTCTTAGTTGTTTTTGTACCGATATTTTTAAATGAATAAATAATTTCACATATTGATATAATATTAATAGACCAGTTATAGATATATTTCGTAAGGCAGTTGTACATCTTATTTGTAACGTTTTTTCTTTTCATACATGCAACACCCTTTCCATGATGACAGACCTTTTTCAGTAGTTATACAATTCAATTACAAGGATGCGGTTGCATTGCATAGCCAAGATTGACTGAAAAGTCATACGTGGTCATTCATCATAAGATTACATCGTAATTCACTTTACCCTACCAGCAGGTTGTTCCTTCATATAATCCGTTACACCATTTTAATGACGCATTTATTCGTTTTTGTGAATCATTACATTTGATGGATTATGAATAATCACAGTGACACGTTTGACAAGACTTTTAGCTTTTAATACAGGAAATAATATTAATATAAAAAAGGTGACACCGAAGCCATGCACGTCTTTCACCGTAGCAACGTTAGTGTTTATACAAAAAATGTAATTCAGACGGGTTCAAACGTGTTTGTGCTTCAATACCAATCGACTACAAACTCTCCGTCATATTTAAAATTGTTTACCTTTCAAAAACAAAAAACATTGCATCATGTAGAACTGAACAAATGTTTCAATCTACAATACGTAAACATGAATATATCAAAGTCTTGAAATCATATTGGTTCTCTAAATTGAGAAAGGTTAAATTAAATGGTTTGGCAGTTAGGTATTCAATTAGTGAAAACTTGGAACACGAAGACTCAATTATGTTGTATATAATGCTTTTAACACAAGTGTTGATACAGTTTCAAAACAAATTTGAAAGCAAATACTGCATGGTCTTTGCAAATGAAAAAAATGTTTTATTTTAGATTTGGATGTATCATATCTGATATGGCATATCATCAGGACGAAACAAGCAAATAACTTAAAAGTATTACAATGAAAAAAGTGAAGCTTTAAGTAATCTCCATATGAGGTCGAAAGTAAATATATTTTTATGGTTTGAATAGCAATTTCGAATTACATTACTTTTTCCGTTACAATCGCGTTGTACACATTTTTATCAAATTTAATGTTCTAATGGGCATCGAACCTACCTTCATTAGTTGACACTTGATATCAGACATGTTATATGAATATTTCTTTTTCTAGCAAATTAACATTTTGTCTTCACTTATATTTCACGTGATGTTTGTTTACACTCGGAACAAACAAAAAGGAAAAAAAAATGATGTTAATTGAAGGATAATAACTTGTGAAATGAGCGACATCATTGTAAGGCTAAAATAATAGATACTGTGTTTATGACTAATTAAATAATCAGTTAATTATTTTAAGAAATAGCACTCACTTAAAACAAAAATCACATTCAATTTACAAAAATAAAATTATAGATATACAGCAAACTGATTAAAAGATTTAGTTAATGACGTGTACAATATTGGAAATTTGTATATTTTAGCATTGCAAGTAACTCATACAATGTACATGTTTTAGAAAGATCTGTCATGTTTGGAAGCGTTGTCCTTAGAGTCGTTTATTGCAATGTTACAATATTGAAGAGTTATATATTTGTATATACCCGATTTTAAACCATTCGAAGCCTTATATACTTTCCACCATTCCATTGTGTCAATAAATTTACAGAACAAAGAAGCTATTGCCGTGTTAAGCTGCCAACTGATTCAATATAAGTGTTGTTAGAGTGTCTACAATTTTTAATTAAAATGTATTCAAGTATAACAAACGATATTGTTCTTTTTGTAGTAACCGGAAGTGCAGTTTTAATTAGAAAAAAAATGTTCTTATTCAAATGCAAATAATTAAAAGACAACTATCTCGAACTATAATTTGTACAGTTTTAGCATAATTTATCTTTCTCACAAAATGACTGATAAGATAGGTTGAGTTCCACTCAAGAAGGTTATGCACAAAAAGAAGACTTTTCATACATTGCAGTTATGTACATCACTGTGATCGGATTTACCTAAAGTTAGAGATATTATTAAATATAATTTACTCAATATGAACAGGGTTTTGTTATGTAGTTTAAGGACAACACGTAAGTACTGTTTATAAATTTATCAAATTCCAAAAATTACATCAACAACCAAGTTAAGAAAATACAAATATATATAACGTTATTAATCTCCCGAATAAAGAATTATTTGCAAAACAATGATATTCAAAACATTATTATTACGTGTATAAGAACAGTACATGTTGGTGTTAAAATAAAGAGCTAAGATTTTAATTCAAAATCATATGTTAACGAGTTGCGTGTACATGTTTAATTGACATATTTAAACCTTGCATAATATTTATTTCCGAACATGAAGTTACTTACTAGTGATTATTTACATTTTCATTCGACGATTTATGGTATTTTGTCTCTAATGTAGACCAAACATTGTCTTTTATTATCATTTATCATACCTTAAAATGAAATGTGCTTTTTTTGTGTTTTATGAACTACGTTGTCAATAAAATTCAAATCAAAACTAATTTCCGGAATAGAAACCGAGCGTATAGAAAAAAAATTCGAAAACATTTGGCATTGAATCCAGTGAATGAAATATCTAAAGTCGTCTTTCACCATTTATTTTAACCAGGAATTCATATAAATCTGCAGAGATAGGATTCAATAAAAATTGATTCATTCTAGATTAAATACTATTTTTAGAATGTTGAATTGCTCTGAAACAATGTGTAAACAGTGTATAAGTATTGCTGACGGAGGAAAAATGATAACAGCTTTTACTCATGTTTACAGTAAGCATATTACAATGTTTTACCCATTTAACTCACTAAAATACTGACAAAAATTCACGGAATTTAGTTACAATTACTTTAACAAACCGAATTATTAATGAAAATAGTACAACTACCTTCTGAATTTCTTTATTTGCATGTTTGTGTTAGAGGCCCATTATGCACAACACATGCGAATTTTCGTGCTTTACTTGCCGTTACAATACTAGATCATCAACTAAATGAACACAATATTCATCCTGATCTTGCAAAGTATATTGTTTCCCAAATTTAAGAAGAATCCAATTAAATATTTTGGCAGTGCAATATTCAACTAGTGAAATATTGGTATAAGAAGAAATATTATCTGAGCTATAATGTGTTTAACATCAGTGTTGGTATGGTTTCCAATTATTTTTGAAGGCAAGATACTGCATAACTTCTGAATGTGATAATGGTTGTTCGAGTATGCCTATATGACAGCCAATATTCTATTAAGCAAATGGTTTTGAGCCTAGATTATACCAAATGAATACATGAATGGTTTATATAAAATATCAACGTATAAATGTACCAAGCAATTACTTCATGCTGATAACAATTACTTTTTTGTGACCAATATCACGTATACAAAAATTAATTATTTCAATATTTTCATTCATCGTCTGAAGTGTGAAATAGAAAGAAAACCTGTTTAAGGAAATTGTTATCTTGTTTGGCTCTTCCTCTTTGAATTTTTTCAGTAAGTCCCGATCAAACTGATTTCCGGAAAACAGACTTTGCAAATAAAGAAAATTCTAAAAAGAGATTTTTCTTTGAATTGTATGAATGAACATCTATGGTCTTCTTCATCATTTGTAAATACCAATCATGATCAAATGTGCACAGCTTGAATGATTGGATCAAAATCGATTATTCACCTTCTTTTACTTTGTATTGAATGTTATTAAATTGATGGGGACAATGTAGAATAACATAGAGACACAGGAAGAGAAAACTGCTGAGGTTGTAGAAATGAATCAAAAGATTTATTATTTTATGATTTTGGATATTATTTGATTATTATTTTCATATTTTATGTCATGAAGTAAATTGAGATAGTGTAAAATAGTGAGATTGTTTTAATAATAAATTCAGCAAAATGTTAGGAAACAATTTGCCTGCAGCCGGCTTCTTCACAGTTCCGTTATTTATCTACCACTTAGCAGTGGAAAACATTTGTTAAGAGAATGTTCTCTATGTTGTTTGGTTTCAACATATTTTATTCCACAAATTAATTATTATGTTGATATAAAAAAATAACTAACAAAACAGTTTTACATAATGGAAAAGAATGAGAACAAAAACCGAGTCTTATAGAATTCCCCTCCTTGTAGCAAGTTTATTGAACTTTTCTAAGTTGTTCTGGTACTGTTATTTTTTAAATTAATAAATAATTTGGCATAATATAATAGACCTGTTATAGATATATTTCGTAAGGCAGTTGTATATATCATTTGTAACGTTTTTCTTTTCATACATGCAACACCCTTTCCATGATGACAGAACTTTTCAGTAGTTATACAATTCAATTACAAGGATGCGGTTGCATTGCATAGCCAAAATTGACTGAAAAATCATACGTGGTCATTCAAATAATCCGTTCCACCATTTTAATGACGCATTTATTCGTTTTTGTGAATCATTACATTTGATGGATTATGAATAATCACAGTGACACGTTTGACAAGACTTTTAGCTTTTAATACAGGAAATAATGTTAATATTAAAAAGGTGGCACCGAAGCCATGCAAGTCTTTCACCGTAGCAACGTTAGTTTTTATACAAAAATGTAGTTCAAACGTGTTTGCGCTTCAATATCAATCGACTACAAACTCTCCGTCAAATTTAGAATTGTTTACCTTTGAAAAAAAAAAAAGAACATTGCATAATGCAGAACTGTACAAATGCTTCAACCCACAATACGTGAAAATGAATACATCAAAGTCTTGAAATCATATTGTTTCTCTAAATTAAGAAAGGTTCAATTAAACGATTTGGCTGTTAGTTATTCATTTAGTGAAATCTTGGAACACGAAGACTCAATTATGTTGTCTATAATGCGTTTAACACAAGTGTTGATACAGTTTCAAAACAAATTTGAAAGCAAATACTACATGGTCTCTGCAAATAAAAAAGAGTTATTTTAGATTTGGATGTATCATATCTGATGTGGCATATCATCAGGACAAAACAAGCAAATAACTTAAAAGTATTACAATGAAAAAGGTGAAGCTTGAAGTAATCTCCATATGAGGTACGTAAAATCCTGTCAAAAGTAAATGTTTTTATGCTTCGAATAGCAATTTCGTACTGCATTACTTTTTCCGTTACAATCGCGTTAATACACATTGTTATCAAATTTAATGTTCCATTGGGCATCGAATCTACCTTCATTAGCTGACATGTTATATGAATAATTTCTTTTTCTAGCAAATTAACTTTTTGTCTTCACTTATATGTCAAGTGATGTTTGCTTAAATTCGGAACAAACAAAAAAGAAAAAAAATGATGATAATTGAAGGATAATAACTTGTAAAATGAGCGACACCATAGTAAGGCTTTGATAACAGATACTGTGTTTATAATTAAATAATAAATTAATAAATTAATTATTCAATTAATAACACTCACGTAAAACATAAATTACATTTAATTTACAAAAATAAAATTATAAATATATATCAAACTGATTAAAATATTTAGTTATTGGCATGTACGATATTGGGAAATTTGTATATCTTAGCATTGACAGTAACTCATAACATGTACATCTTTAATAATGATCTAGAACACTTCATGTTTGGAAGCGTTGTCCGTAGAGTGTTTTGCTGCAATGTTATAATATTGAAAAGTCAAATATTTGTATATACCCGATTTTGAACCATTTGAAGCCGTTCTTGCTTTCCACCATACATTGTGTCAATAAATTAACAGAATAAAGTAGTTATTGTCGAGTTTAGCTGCCATCTGATTCAATAAAATTGCTGCTCGAGTGTCTAGAATTTTAAAGTACAAATGTATTCAAATATGGTAGACGATATTGTTGTTTTTAGTAACCGGAAGTGCAGTTTTGATTATAAATAAATGTTCTGATCAAAATGCAAATGATTATAAGAAAACTGTCTGGGTCTTTAACTGGTACAGTCTTTTGTATATCTGCCCGAGGAAATAACGGAAAAGATAGTTTTAGTTCTCTTAATGAAGGATATACACACAAACTGTTCATACGTAACTGTCATGTACATCACATTGTGATCGGATTAACCTACAATCAAAGATAGTAATATTAAATATAATTTACTCAACATGTACATGGTTTGTTATGAATTTAAGGACAACATGTAAGTATTGTTTATAATGTTATTAAATTCCAAATATAACATCAGCAACCAAATTCATAAAAAATACAAATTTATATATTATATAACATTATTAATCTTTCGACTAAAGAATTATGTGCAAAAATGATGTTTAATAAATTATAATTCCATGTATAAGAACAGTAAAATTTGGTATTAATCATAAGTGCAAAACATTTATTTCAAATTTATAAGTTATTGATTTTGTTTCACATATTTACACGTTGCACAATATTCATTTACGAACATGATGTTATTTACAAGTGTTTATTTATATTTCCATACAACCTTTTAAAGGTATTTTGTCTCTAATGTAGACCAAACATTTTCTTTTATTATCATATATCATATCTTAAAATGTAATGTGCCTTATCTGTGTTTTATGAACTGCGTTGTCAATAAAATTCAAATCAAAACTAATTTCCGGAATAGAATAGAGATGGAATAGAAACAAAAATCGAATTCAGGTGGAACTGAATTCATTGAATGCAATATCAATGATCGTCTTTTACAATTTATTTTAACAAAGAATTAATATAAATCTGCACAGATAAGATTCAATAAAAATTGATTCATGCTAGTTCAATTACTATTTATAGAATGTTGAATTGCTCTGAAACAATGTGTAAATAGGTTATGATTATTGCCGACGGAGACAAAATGATTACAGCTTTTATGTTGAAATTGTATGGTATGGATAGAAATCTATCTTCGAGAGTTGAATGTTTTGGTATAAGGTTGAGATGAACCGGACTACCAAATATGAAACACATTATGGTTTGATAATTACAGCAAAATGCTGACTTGTGACCAAAAACATGTTTACAGTAAGCATATTACAATTCTATTACCCATTTAAGTCACTAAAGCACTCACAAAATTTCTCGGAATTTGGTTATTGTTACTTTAACAATCGACTTTCTTTATTAAAATAGTACCAACTACCTTTGCATTCCTTTATTTGCATGCTTTC
Source organism: Ruditapes philippinarum (assembly GCF_026571515.1). Classification (NCBI taxonomy): domain Eukaryota; kingdom Metazoa; phylum Mollusca; class Bivalvia; order Venerida; family Veneridae; genus Ruditapes; species Ruditapes philippinarum. The sequence goes on from NW_026851624.1 coordinate 179,432, forward strand.
ATTAAGGACCCGTTATGCCTAAAACATGCTTTAACTCTTATTTGTCAACAGCTCTCTATTTACTCTCAGTTGTCCTATTACAGTTTCCAAAACGTTATTTATTGGCCAATTACTTAATTCATAGTTTGCATCTGTAGCGTGTTGGCAATTAGTAGTTATAGCGATTCAGTATTTGAATAAAAAGAAAATAATTTATTTACATTTTGCTTCTTGTTTGACCAATAATTTCATGTGAACTCGGCGATAATTTCTTTTGGTGATTCGCATATTGCGCGCTCTAAACCATCACTTAAACGCTATAAAGAATGGAAAAATGATATTCGTTTCTCATGCATAACGTGTCTTTTAAAAAGAAATGTTTATAACGCATATTAAGGCTTTTTTCTGAATCAAGTCATTCCAAACTGAAATCAATTCAATCAAGCGAGTTGGCGGATAACTTTAAAGTGGGTATTTGTCCTGTCATACTGAATGCCTGATGAACTATTTATGGAGGTTGCTACGCCGTCATCCATTTCACTTTAACATCGTATTTCAATTTGCCTTACAAGACCGTTCCTATTTTCAATTCATTGGGTGTTCAAACACACATCCGTTACATCGTTATTGATGTGCACGATTCTATTGTTCGTTGCAATTTCTCACTTTTGATGCATTTAAAAACGACCTCAGACATCAGGTTTAAGTGCAGCAACAGGAAGTTTAGTTAAAGCTAACACTGCAACCATTGAATCTAAGTAGTATTTACCTTGTGATTCAAACAAATGTGCTGAAACGTGATTTCGCTTTTATGTTTAATTACAACAGCGGCTTTTTCAGCTTTTTCAGCTAGGGTTTTCAGCTACGGTTTTTCTCTTTTCATTAAATTGCTCATCGATTGGATCCAATGTAAAAAGAATTTAAAATGGAACCGTATTTTCATTTATTTTCCCGCGTTTTAGTTTTTTTTTTCAAGTTATTATTACTACTCGCTCCAAGAACCAAGAACATCATAATTAATACGACATTTTTGGAGCTATTATATGCGAGTTATTCTAGGTAAAGACTTTGTCCACTGTCTATTTGTGTCCAATACAGGTGTTTTGTGTTTGAAATAGCAAGTAATAGCGTATCAGGAAGATACAAATTAGTCAAATAGTAGCTAATATAAGGATCTTACAGCGGCTACGGGTATAGACCGGACTATCTAGCTCGAGTTTCCGCTTAACAGTTACCCGAGAGCTGTGACGACAGCCGGTGTTAATTTTCTTCTTGCACATCACATATATTATTGGTATTTAGAAAAGAAATATTTCTATGTAGCACTTTTTTCTCATTGTAGCGTATAACTTTACCATTTTTGTCATAACGGCACACTGACGTCATCTTTAGAACGCAATTTATTCATAAAAGGCGCTTGGGAAAGACGTTATTTATAACATGCGACTTGTCTTTCATGGAGGTGTAAGACATATTTCTCTAGCACCAGTGTAAACAGTGGAAAATCCTGTCGGATATGCAAGAAAACACTTTCTTAATCAGGTTTATATTTAGCAGATTGTCAACATATTTTGCAAATTACATCTTGGTTTCGATATACGTGTTGTATTTCTAACATTCCGATAACTTTCCAAAGTACATATGCATCCTGTTGTACGTAAGAGAACAATTTATATTATATGTACTTAGAAATGAAAATTTGAATTGTTTTGACAGCCTTTTCTTAAATTAGTAACGTATTGGAACTGGTAGACAAACAATAGAAAGTGTTATCGGTTTAACATCAACATTTATTGATAACTGTTATCACACTTATTGGAAACAAGCCACGTTAACACGATAATTGATAAAATTATCAATCGTCAGGTTTTGTTATGATCTAACCACATGAAAAACTAACAATACTCACATAAATTGAAGAGAAATAATATCACTTTACTGAATTATGTATCGTCGCTTAAAAGTTGACCAAGAAAAGCCTGCGAAAATAAAGGGATCGAACATTCGAATTTTCGTGCTTGACTTGCCGTTACAATACTAGATCATCCACACAACGAACACAATATTCATCCTGATCTTGAAAGTATATTGTTTCCCAAAATTCAGAAGAATCCAATTAAATATTTTGGCAGTGTTATATTCATGTAATGAAATATTGGTAAAAGAAGAAATATTATCTCAGCTATAATGCATTTAACATCAGTGTTAGTATGGTTTCCAATTAGTTTTGAAAGCAAGATACTGCATAACTTCTGAATGTGATAATGGCAGTTCATGTCTGCTTCTATCGTATCTGATATGGCATATTATCATGGTTTGATGAAGCTACAAATTATCTGTGTTTGAATCAGCTACATTTCCAAACATAAATTTTATATTAAAGATATATTATGCTCAAATTTGATATTTAGAAACATTGATAAATGATACATATTTCACTTTGTAAAATTAATTTAAATAAACATGTTCTGACTTCACACAAAAAATATGTTTAAAATTCTACACATCCTAGTGTTCACTTTCTGAAAATATAGTGCCATTTAAAATAACTAGAATTTTAAATTTATATTTATGGTAGTATATTCATTCAATGGTTGAATTTGTTTAAATTACAGACCGATAAAGCGTAAGGCACATCTTAAAATATTAAATATTTGAATATACTACTTTAGACTCGTTCGAAATCGTGCATGCTTTTCTCCATGGAATCTGTTTATGGAATATCAGCATTTGTTAAAATGGACAATAGGTGCAATAAAATATCTTTGCGAAAGTCCAAGCGTGTACATATACAATGCCTATCAAATTTTGATTAACTGCAGGCGTTTATATTACAAACGACAAATCATGAAATATAAAAAAAAATATATTGGCATGAATGACAAAGCTATTGTCTATGAATATTTATTTGACAACCAAAACGTATTGAAGAGATAATAATGCTTTTGGAAAGCATGGTATGAAAAACCTTGTTGTAAAATAAGTGTCACTGTTATGAATCCAATTTGGTGGTACATTTAATGAGATACAATAAGTTATTTAACGAATGGTTTAAGCCAAGTTTATGCCAAATGAATACATGTCTTGAATGGTTTATATAAAATATCAACGTAAACATGTACCAAGCAATGACTTCTTGCGAATAAAATTGTAACCAATATCACGTAACTATATAAAAAAAATAATGATTTCAATATTTTTCATTCATCATCTGAAGTGCGAATACAAAAGCAAAAATAGAAAGAAAACCTGTTTAAGGAAAATGTAATCATGTTTGGCTCTTCCTCTTTGGATTGTGTCAATAAGTCCCGATCAAAACTGATTTCCGGTAAACTGACTTCGCAAATATAGAAAATTCTAAAAAAGATCTGTCTTTGAAATTTATGAATGAAACATCTATGGTCTTCTTTCATCATCTGTAAATACCAATCATGATCAAATGTGTACAGCTTGAATGATTGGATCAAAATCGATTATTCACCTTCTTTTACTTTGTATTGAATGTTATTAAATTGCTGGGGGAAATGTAAAATAACATACAGGAGCCGGAAGAGGAAACTGCTGATGATGTAGAAATGAATCAACAGTGTTATTCTTTTATGAGTTGGATATTGTTTGATTATTTCATATTTTATATCCCATAGTAAATTGAGATAGTGTAACATAGTGAGATTGTCTTTGTAATAAATTCAGCAAGATGTTAGAAAACAATTTGCCTGCAGCCAACTTCTTCACAGTTCCGTTATTTATCTACCACTTATCAGTGGAAAATATTAATTAAGAGAATGTTTTGTTTTTTCAATGAATGTTTTGCTTAGCTGTATCTGTACAATTTTTATTTCTATTAAATAATTTAGCATAATAAAAGCGTCATATAATAAACATACTTGATACTTGAAGGACAGTTGCATATCTGATGTTCCTAAGTCATATTCTAAATAAAATTTGGTACTTGCAAGAGCATTACCAAGATGACAGAATATTTAAAGTAGTTATACAATTTAATTATGAGTGTGTGGTTGCAATGCATAGCAAAAAATGACGGAAATGTCACACATGGTCATTCATCATATCTTTACATCGTTATTCAATTTACCCTATCAGCAGGACGTTCTTTCATTTAATATGTTACATCATTGTAATGACGCATGTATTCGTTTTTGTGAATCACTACATTTGATGGATTATGAATACTCACAGTGAGTCAGTGACACGTTTGACAAGAATTTTAGCTTTTAATACAGGAAATGGAGTTAATATAAAAAAGTGACACCTTAGCTATGCCAGTCCGTTACCGTAGCAACAATAGTCTTTTTAAATCAAACGTGTTCGCGCCTTTTTAACCATCGCCTAAAACCCTCCGTCAAATTTAAAATTGTTTACCTTTCAAATCGACTTTAACAACAACAACAACAACAAGCTTCGCATAATGCAGAACTGTACAATTTAGAAATGCTTCAACATACAATACGTGAACATGAAAACATCAAAGTCTTGAAATCATATTGGTTCTCTAAATTAAGAAAGGTTCAATTAAATGGTTTGGCAGTTAGTAATTCTAATAGTGAAATCTTGGAACAAGAAGACTCAATTATGTTCTATATAATGCGTTTAACACAAGTGTTGATAGGGTTTCAAGAAAATATTTGAAGGCAAATACTGCATGGTCTCTGCAAATGATTTTTATTTTGTCTTAGATACGGATGTATTATATCTGATATGGCATATCATCAGGACAAAACGGGCAAATAATTTTAATGAATTACAATGAAAAAAAAAACAAAAAAAACTTAAGTACTCTTCATACTGTATGAGGTACATAAAATGCAGGCAAAATTTAGTATTGTTTTATGCTTTGAACAGCAGTTTCGCATTGCACTAACTTTTCCGTAACATTCGCGTAAATATACAGTTTTATTCATGTTCGTATGAGCATCGATCGAACCTTCATTAGCAGACACGAGATATCAGGAAGGTTATATAACTAATTTCTATTTCAAGCAAATTATTTTTTTTGTCTTCACCTATATGTCAATTGGTGTTTATTGTCACTCGAAACAAACAAAAAAGCAACCAAAAACTTGATGTAATAATTACAATGAGCGACACCATAGTGAGACTGAAATAACAAATACTGTGTTTATATAATGAATGAATGGATGAATGAATGAATGAATGAATGAATGAATGAATGAATGAATGAATGAATGAATGAATGAATGAATGAATGAATGAATAAATGAATGAATGAATGAATGAATGAATGAATAAATGAATGAATGAATGACTGACTGACTGACTGACTGACTGACTGACTGACTGACTGACTGACTGACTGAATGAATGAATGAATTAATTAATTAATGAATTAATTAATTAATCAATTAATTAATTATTTAATTAATCAATAACACTCACGCAAAACAAAAATAACATTCAATTTAGAAAAAAATAAGATTATGGATAAACAGCAAACTGATTGATAGTTTAGTTAATGGCATGTGCACTATGGATTAACTCGTATAGTTTAGCATTGTCAGTAACTCATAACATGTACATGTTTAATAAAGATCTAGAACATTTCATGTTTGGAGGCGTTGTCTTTAAAGTTTTTTTGTTGCAATGTTACAATATTGAAGAGTTAAATATTTGTATATACCCGATTTTGAACCATTCAAACCGTACATGCTTTCCATCATTGGATTATGTCAATAAATTAACAGAATAAAGAAGCAATAGCCGTTTTTAGTCGCAAACTGATTCAATATTATTGTTGTTAGAGTGTCTACACTTTTAAAGTGCAAATGTATTCAAGTATAACAGACGATATTGTTCTTTTTTGTGTAACCGGAAGTGCAGTTTTGATTAAAAATAAATGTTCTGATTAAAATATAAATAGTTACAAGACCAGTGTCTCGAACTTTCATTGGTACAGTTTTTACATAATTTATCTTGCTAACAAAATAACTGATAAGATAGGTTGAGTTCCACTCACGAAGGTTATGCACAAAAATGCAGACTTTCCAACATTACAGTTATGTACATCACTGTGATAGGATTAACCTTCAGAGATATTATTTAGTGTAATTGACTCATTATGTACAGAAGTTTAAGGACTAGATGTACGTAAGTACTGTTTATAATGTTATTAAATTCCAAATATAACATCAACAACCAAATTCATAGAAATACAAATTGATATAACGTTTTTAATCTTTCGAATAAAGAATTATTTGCAAAAATAAATTACTATTACATGTATTAGAACAGTAAATTTTGGTGTTAATCATAAGAGCTTAGTATTTATTTCAAATTCATATGTTAACGATTTAGTTTGACATATAAAGGTTGCACAATATTCATTTCCAAACATGATATTATTTACAAGTGTGTATTTATTTTTTCATACAACGTGTTATGGTATTTTGTCTTTAATTAGGCTAAACAAATTGTTTTACTATCATATATCATATAAAATATGTGTTGTATGAACTGCGCTGTCAATAAAATTACAATCAAAACTTATTTCCGGAATAGAAACCGAGCGAAAGAAAAAAAAAGAAATCGAAAACAGTTGGCATTGAATTCAGTAAGTCGTCTTTCACCATTTATTTAACCAGGAATTGGTATTTATCTGCACAGATAAGATTCAATAAGAATTGATTCATGCTAGTTTAAGTACTATTGTTAGAATGTTGAATTGCTCTGAAACAATGAGTAAACATGTTATGATTATTGCTGACGGAGGAAATATGATTACAGCGTTTATTTTGAAATTGTATGGCATGAATAAAATAATATCTTCGAGAGATTAATGTCATGCTTTAAGGTTGAGATGAACCGAATTCCCAAATATGAAACACATAACGGTTTGATAATTACAGCAAAATGATTGACTTTTAACCATAAACATGTTTACAGTAAGCATATTACAATTGTATTACCCGTTAAAGTCACTAAAGCACTGACAAAATTTCTCGGAATTTGGTTATTGTTACTTTAACAATCGACTTTCTTAATGAAAAAAGTACCAACTACCTTTGCATTTCTTTATTTGCATGCTTGTGTTAAAGACCCGTTATGCCTAAAACATGCTTTAACTCTTATTTATCAAAAGCTCTCTTTTTACTCTTAGTTGTCCTATTATAGTTTCCAAAACGTTTTTAATTTGGCCAATTAACTATGTCATAGTTTGCATCTGTAGCGTGTTGGCAATAAGTAGTTATAGCGACTCAGTATTTGAATAACAAGAAAATAATTTATTTACATTTTGCTTCTTGTTTGACCAATAATTTCATGTGAACTCGGCGATAATTTCTTTTAGTGATTCGCATATGTAGCGCTCTAAACAATTACTAAAACGCTATAAAGAATGAAAAATGATATTCGTTTCTCAGGTTTAACGTGTCTTTAAAAAATTGTTAAGGGTCTTTTTTCTGAATCAAGTCATTTCAAACTGAAATCAATCCAATGAAGCGAGGAGGCGGATAACTTTAAGTGGTATTTGTTCTTTTATTATGAATGCCCGATGAACTATGTATGGAGGTTGCTACGCCGTCATCCATTTCACTTTACATGTAACATCTTATTTCAATTTGCCTTACAAGACCGTTCCTATTTTCAATTCATTGGGTGTTCAAACACACATCCGTAACATCGTTATTGATGTGCACGATTCTATTGTTCGTTGCAATTTCTCACTTTTGATGCATTTAAAAACGACCTCAGACATCAGGTTTAAGTGCATAGACAGGAAGTTTAGTTAAAGCTAACACTGCACACATTGAATCTTAATAGTATTTACCTTGTGATTCAAACAAATGTGCTAAAACGTGATTTCGCTTTTATGTTTAATTACAGAAGCGGCTTTCAGGTAGGGATTTCCTCTTTTCATTAAATTGCTCCCCGATTGGATCCAATGTAAAATGAATTTACAATGGAACCGTATTTTTATTTCATTTCCCACGTTTTAGTTTTTCTTTTCAAGTTATTTTTACTACTCGCTCCAAGAACCAAGAGCATCATTATACGAAATTTTGGGAGCTATTATATGCGAGTTATTATAGTTAAAGACATTGTCCACTGTCCATATGTGTCCGATACAGGTGTTTTGTTTTTGAAATAGCAAGTAATAGCGTATCAGGATAATACAAATAAGTCAAATAGTAGCTAAAATAAGGATCTTACACCGGCTGCTGGTATAGACCGGACTTTCACACTTTCTTAATCAGGTTTATATTTCGCACAACATATTTTGCAAATTACATTTTGGTTAGCTTTAGATATTGTACTTTTAACAGCCAGATAACTTTCAACTCCCATGTTTCCTGTCGTTAGAGACCTCTTTATGTTATATGTACTGAGAAATGGAAAATTGAATTGTTTTGACAGTCTATTCTTAAATTAGTAAACTATTGGAACTGGTAGACAAATTATAGAAAATGTAATCGGTTTAACATCAACATTGATAACTGTTATCACACTAATTGGAAACAAAACAAGCCACATGAACACGATAATTGATAAAATTATAAATCGGCATGTTTTTGTTATGATTTAACCACATACAACTAACAATACTCACATAAATTGACAAGAAATAAGAGCACTATACTGAATTATTTTTAGCTATATCTACTAGTATCTTTTACAAGTACAGTTTTATCACAAATTGCAACGCTGTACGGCTTACGCCTTTTCATATTTAAAAGCATCTGGCGGGATTATCGGAGAAATATGTTAAAATCAGATGACTTTGGATTATAAATAGCTGAGCGGTAAGAACAATGATATATATTTTTCTCAGGTATTATTTACATTTCATTATATTTGCGATATTATGTATATCTTAGTATGTTCTTTAAACCTTACTAATAATCTGGATGTAAAAGAAATTATTACTTTTGTTTTATTCTAAAACTAACCCCAAACACGTATTCTTTGATATGATATGATTGGATGATTTTACATGTACATCAACGCTTGATTTACAAGCATCAATTTAAAAGTTTATGTGCACTATTTTAGACGCATTAATTTTCTTTTCACTATACAATGGCAATGCTATTTTAAATAAGGTATGTTCATATTCTTATAGATTCATACAAGAGTGAAAAAATACTGAATATTATTTTAATATCTAACTTTTTTTGTTCTTTTTGTGTGTTCATGAATAGAATATTTGAATATATTAAATAACATTTTTGGAACGCCTATTACTTTACAAATATTCAACACGCTGAATAACTATTTAACTATTATTAAAATAAATCAAACTAGCGATAAATTCTTTATCAACTTTACCAAACATTTATCATGAAATATAAGATTCGACAAAGTAGTATAAAATAAATTTTGTGAAGCTGTTATATATCAAATGAATGTCTCTCTAAATTCCCATTTAGCTTTCTGATCCCGGTAAAAACACTGTATTAAATAATTTCCTGATCAGACGTTTCACATTTGTTGTATTCAGCGCCAAAGACTTAACTCTTAGGCTTTGCTGTATGTAAAAGTATGAATCTAGTAGTCTCCCTTGGCCTTATTTCTAGGATAAAACTCCAGATAAACCTTGTCCGGTAGTCGGGGAGATATTTCACTTATAATCACAACGTGCCGTCATACTGGACAGAAACACTTAAGTACATTGACAGTCTATCCAATTATAAGACAAAATAGCAAAGCAGGCTGACGACTTAAGCAATATAATTTTCTAAACAGCTAGACTGATGATGAAAAACCTGATCTATTTATGTAGATGAAATGTCTAGTTTATAGTAAAGTAATCAAATTTGTTGAAGCTGATTTTCTTGTATCTAACATCGGACTAATTGTACAATATTGAGCAAGTTTTAGGTAGCAAAAACAATGTTCACAGGTACATGCATATTTAGAACAACAAATTGTAAGATTTACAATATTAAATTTATGTCTGAATTCATTTGAAATTATGATTATAAGGGTTTTTATTATTATTTTGTTTTTATTCATTTTAAAATTATTTATTTTTTCTTTATTATTTATTTATTTTTGTTTAATTTGGTTGTGGGGAGTATTATTAAAATTTTGTTTAAATCAAACCTAATATTGTTTTTTCATTCCCATCAGATTTTGAAAATTGCTACAAAGTTTCTTTGTATATATAAAATATGGTTTTGCATGTTTTGACTTCACACAAAATAGATATGTCATGTTTAGAACTCTACACACAATAGGTGGTCACAATAAAAGTATATAGTGTCAAAAAAACAAAAACAAAAAAAAACTGGCGGGTTTTTTTTAAGAAAAGACCATCTTTACCTGTCTTGTAATAGGGAACGTAGCTTTCAATACAAAGTGTGTTCATTTTGTTATTCAAAATAGATATATTCAGTAAGAACTTCATAGATTTCAATAGTTTCTTTGATTAAAGTGTTTTACTGAAGGATGAGCATAGTATATCTTTAATATACCATTCGATTGAAGCCTAACAAGTGAACAAATACCAAGAATATGGAACATTAAACATGCTGGCTAATGCTCATCATGTATAGGATGAATAAACAAAAAAAAAGACCACCGGAAATTAATAAACAATACAAACTTAATGGAACGCAAATATCACTGGGAATTAGCTTTCTGTCGAGAAAATTAGATTCTAATATTTGCCAAGAAAAATAGAAACAAAAAACAGAAGCCCGATTTATTTCAAAATGCAAACATTTGAAATTCCACGATGAAAAAAAACATTAACATATTTTTTAACTAGTTTTACAACTGGCGTAATTTGTTTGGAACACGATTCTTTCATAGTAAATTATAAACGACTGTAAATCAAATAAAAAGTTTGTTTGAAATTGCTAACAATTTAATATTTTGCAACGTAAATAATAAGTCAAAGTTAGCGCTGTGCAGCATAAACATACTACATACAATTTTAGAGACAGTGCAATTACTAATTGGCGCGAAATGTATAAATTTAAATTGTTTTAGAGTACTATTTCATACCTTCTTTCCAAAATAAATCAATCAATAAATAAAAAAAGAAACAACAAAAGACAACAACAAACGTTTCTGTATCAGCATACGAAATTGTGTTATTTCTTATTTAGAAATAGTTAATATATAACTCGATATCTTTAGATAAGATTAACGCGATATATCATTACTCTAACATATTGAAATACAAGCCATAAAAAGGACACTTTCTTTTTAATTTGCTACACTGTATAATAAGTTGCATTGCTTTCTTTGTTAATCATTATTATTATTATATTTATCTGATTGTAATTATTTTCGACAGTTGTACTGGAACAAGAATAAAAAAGAGTGCACAGATAAAACACAGATATACACGTGCAAGTTACCATTCCAAAATATAATCATTGTAGTCCAGGAAACGATTGAATTGGTTTGGCAGAATAACCTTAATTCAGTGAAACGTAATTTAAAGTATACTTGTAGATCAACTATGTAAGAAGCAACCTGTTTACCAATAAAACAGATAAAAAATACGCCAGTTGGAAACAAAACAGACCTGAATGGTCGTAAAAATGAATGCATTCAGTTTTGCTGGTGATTTCATTGTATCAACTTTCCAATTATCTGCAAAGTTGTCGGGTAGTCATATTATATTATCAATTATATCTTATCAATAAATATTATCACATGAACGTGTACCGATTTGGAGAATATACGCTTGTTTAGACTGATTAAATATCAACTTATTTGCTTTTTTGTACAATGTGAATTAGATCTATATCTGAATTTTGTAATAATTAACATTATAAGATAGTTAATAAACAATCATAAGTTTTATATTGAAATTATTTTATACTTCACTTCTTGAAACTCAAAACATTTAAATAATATTTTTATAATTTATCAAGGAAAGGGGCTTTCATAGGGCTCTATATAAAAAACGTCCAATTATTCTATTCTATATACTGATACATTGAAGTTGTTTTACATATTAAGATGAATAATTTAATATTAATATTTTAAGTGTTGATTTTAACGTCCTTCTAAATGCTTTAACTTCCGTTTCTATGACTTCTCTGACGTAATAAACCATTCATTACATCATTTTAGGGAAAATTTCCAACTATTTTATTACACACTTTAAAATTGTTTTTACATAAAATAAATAAAATAATAGTAATATTTAAGAATTTTTTATAACGCCAATCGACATACTATTACTACTGTTTCTATGATCTCTGAGGTTATAAACCATTCATCATCTTAATGAAAACTTAAAATATGTCCTGGCTGTGCGTTATCAAACAGTACAGATATGTGGTTGATCTTGATCTGCACAGATATCATGGGTGGAATCAGACACATATACTCGATTACGAATATAGAACAAAATAATTACAATTTTTAAAGTATTACACTTTCTTTTAAAAAACGAGAAAAAAAGACACTATTACCAATTACTTTGTTTAAACAAATTGACATGTAATGAACATAAATCCAGAATATTGTAAGTTAAAACTGTTTTTCCGACAATTACAATGAATAGCTAATAGCTTGATCATTTACTTGTGGAACGATCATATAGTATTTATCCAATACAAATGACTGTTTGTATGCTCAAAAGATCTTATCAATGTTATATTATCTACATAACTGACTATTATACTATTATCGAATATTACATTCACATTTTCTCATTCAACTGCATATAAATTCTTATAAATTCTAACTCCTTTAAATAGCATGAGCATCCTCTTCTTTTTGTTTATTATATTTTATCTTCAGAACAGGTGTATTACTAAATGCCAACAAGATTCGAGCTATCATTTTATTAAGGTTAAAGCCTGTTTCCTCCTCATTTCGTTTATACCTTCTTTATTGTTTTAACAAAATTTTAATAACATTTTATTTTAAAGTATAGTGATAAAATATATTTACATGGACAGATCTATTTCTGTATTTACCTCTACTTTTTGGAAGTATTTTTTCAAGCCTTCTCATGATGACCTGATTACTGAAAGTAAATCTCATTGCATACCGTACACCAGTCGTGCATATACTTTATTGATAAACTTTACGTGCTGACTAGGCGGACAGAAACACTTTGTTTAACTGGCAATCTATTTTGCTAATAAAAATAAAAAGAAACGACTACGTCAATTGATTTATTTTATAATTTGGAAAACAAAAGTCCGGAAGAGAGAAAGCGAGTGGTTAAGCTTTAAAGTGCCAATTGCTAAAGCAATATTTCTGAAACAAATTAATATGATTCAAAATATAAAATTAATTAATTTACTAATTGCCTATTGAGCAAAATGGAATATAATATGAAGAAGGTAGATTATTTAATACCATTATACTTTTAGTTCACTCGAACTATCTTGTCTTGAAAGAAGCGCTTGCTTGATTTTAGTTAATCTTTCCTTTTCATAGGTAATCGGAGATATTTTGTCTTGTTTTAAGTAAAAAAAGCTTTCTTAAACTGCAATGACTTTTATAATGACAATAGTTGCTTCTAGACCACATGCTAACTCGGAGAAAAAAAATCGAAAAAAAACAACAGAATGCACTTAGTCGATGTACTTAATTGTCCTCGTAATTTGATTGGTTATTAGATCATTACATCACATCTCTGTCGAAAAATATTTGTAAGTGTTGAAGATTGCAAGTGTACGGGTCAATGACTCTATTTATCTAAAACAATTAATCTTACAAATAGTATAGCATATTAGCATTTGATGAAATAGCAACATTTTCTTTTGATTTTGGCTGAACTTAATCATCAGTTTCAGATAACGAAAAATACCCCTACCGGATATTAATCATCTCTGCAGACGAAATAGACCGTACATTTGCAACAAGAATAAGCTTTTTGCCGAACAACTAGGAAATAAGATTTAAAATGTTTGCCAAGAAAAATTGAAACATGCAACAGTATCTCTATCTGTTTTCAAAATTAGCATTTTCGTACAGGTCAAAGAGTAAAAAACCCATTCGTTATTATTACCCGTCACTTTTTTGAAATGTTAATTTCCCGTAGGCCAATAGGAGTAATTCTTACTGTAAACCATGTCACTGAAATTTTGTATCGTGACATAGGTAACAGTATGTTTCACAGTAAATATCTAAAAGATTAAAACCTATAGAAACAATGTCCTTATGAAGTATTCAGAAGGAGCAATAAATTATAACACATAATTTTGCGAGTAACAACAAAAACATCATCATTCGTAAAAATACGGTTACCCTTGGCTACAGTAATTTCCCATGGATGATATTTTTACTGTTATTTACAAACCTATGTGTTATTTATATTCAGTTAAAATTATAAGTTTAACAAACATGATAAATTCCGGGACTTGACTATAAGTAACTGTAAGTATTGCGATTTTCATTGCAATAGAATATGTCCGGCAAATACAGTATTTTACAATAAAACAATTGTAAGAATGGTTTACATAATTATATTTCTTAAATAATTCCGTAGATTTGCATCATTTGCATTTACATGAAATAGTAAAAATATTAAAACACATTTTTATGAGATGTTTTCCTTTGTTTCTTTTTGTTTTTTCAAAGACAAACAATGACGTTTTCCTCTAATTATTCGCCATTATTTTTTTTCTTATCTTAACTTGTTTGTATCTTTTTGCAACGCAGGTGTATTCTATAAAGCAAGCTCATATTTATATAATGCTAATACTGTTATCTTTAGCGATATTGTTCAGCTGCGAGTAATGATTAATTTTTTAGACCTATTTATTTCATGTACCCGAATAGTATGTACTTTTCAATAAATGTCTAAAAAAGCTCTTCATCAAAGAATAATTTCCGGTCTCATATTTAAAATATAACGATATATCGCAGGTCAGTGTGATATTATTTGCTTAAAAGCTGCTGAGAAAGGCGGCGGTATTTCGTCACAATTCTTTCAGGAAATGTTAAGCAAATGACGTATTTTTTTTCTATTTAGACTTTAACAGGACAAATGGCCCAAATGTCACAATCAAATCACATTATTATGATTATAATGCCAGGAAAAAGGGAAACAAGTTCTTAATTACATTTTAAAGTTTGAAAATTTCATAACATCTGAAATGAAAAAAGCAGACCATTATTTTCTTTCTTCTACTGAGTATCAATAGTTCAATGCACACCTTTTACTAGATACATCGTACCTAATATCTTTTGTATAAACGTTAAGAACACTGTTTTTTTTTTGTTACAAAGAGAACAAAACTTTCATGCTTTTTTTCTGATTAGCCTTTGTATGGTTTAAAAACTTAAAGCAGTTGAATGAGTCATGAGTTGTGTAGCTCCTTGTCGCACCTTTTGCTTGTTGGCGTTTGTTTTGTCACAACAGTCATCAAAACGCTGATGAACACTTGAACCTTTTATGTTAGAACCGCATGTTGAACTTTTTATTACGGTTTGCATAATTGTACTTCAAATCTTTACATCGTTTTCCAATTTACCCTACCTGCTCATTCCTCGTTTTCATTCATTAAGTATTCACAAACACATCCGATGTACCGTTATTGATATGCACATTTCTTTTGTTTGTTGCACTTTTTCACTTTTGATTAATTCGAAAACATTCTCAGACATAATGTTAAAGTGCAGTAACAGGAAGTGCATTAAAAGCTATCACTTTTCTTGGAAATATTTTTTTTTGAGTTTTGAGATCAAATGTGATAAAGTATTTTGTCACTTCAAGCACTGCTTAACGACTAGTTTCCATAGAAATGAAAAATCAGACATTTTGGCAGAAGTCAAATATGTGGCTTTTTTGCAGTGTAAAAGTATTACAAAATTTAAATATTATTCGTATTTGAAATGTATACCTCAACAGATACCAAAACAAAAAAAGGCAATATACAACAAAGACAAAAACAAGATCCATAAAGAACGCCCAAAACGGCATAAATATAAAATGTTGCACACCCGGTAATTTTTGTGCGTAGATGTTTGTTTTTGGGTTTATTATTTCAGCTTATTAATTGTTCATATTAAGAGTTACAAATCGGGCATGTGCACTGATTGTCGATTTCATAGTTTTAAACTTAGTAACAGTTTATTGAACTTCGATGTTTTGATCAGCTGTCATATTATCGCTGATCATACCTTAAACGCTTTTACATTTTTTATGAGTGTGTCCACAATCAATATAAAAGCTGACAAACACCTGTATCTATTCCATAAGGAACATCTGTTGAAAATTGTATGAACATTGACAATTGCGTGTGTGTGTTTGTACTGAAAATCATTTTTGCAATGTTCTATTCTAGTCCGTTTCTAGTTTTGATTCATTTATTATTTAAAAACCCAGCCGGTGCATCATTATTGATGTACACGTTTCTTTTGTTTGTTACAATTTGTCATGTTTTGATGTTTAAGTGCAGTAGTAGGAAGTGTTGTAAAAGCTCTGGCAGCAGACATTATTCTCTTAGACTATATGATAAGAAGATTTCTCGTGATAATAACAAAACAAATGCCTTCGTTATTCAAATTAATAAAAGTGTGTTGCGCACCATGGTAAAATCCGATATTTTAACAAGTGTCAAAATAACTTATTGTTAACAAGCAAACTGATGTAAAATATAAAATGCACCAAAATCTCAATTGACTTACTTTTTTTTAATTTCCACCACATTCTTAGAAAAATTTCTTTGAACATCATAGTGCTTTATCTGTTCACGACATCATTAATGCTGGCTGATTTTAATATGTTGATATTCTACGTGTACCCTATCTTGAAATCTTATTTTACGCAAGGTTTCTTTGAGCACCCTTCAGAAAACTCGCTGTCCACTTAGTCACACTCGAAGAATCATTTCCGATGTTTGCCCTGAATAATAATCAGACAATTATCTGAAATATCTGTATTTTCCGCTGATCTGCGGTCTTGAAATTGAATATTTCTCGAGCAGTAGAATGACAAAATCAAATTGTTTCAGCAGCATACCCCTACAAAATTGATAGATAAGGTACTCCAGACAAGATTTGCAAGATTTCGCTTTTTTACATTGTTAACTGTCTTACATGTGAAAAGAACGATCAACAACAGCTGAAAAATACAAAACAAAATCAACGCTTTTAAGATACAGGAGACATTTTATATTTTGTTTGTAAGCTGTTTTTTTTTATTTCCTTTATTTTTTGCTATCTTTAGCTGTAAAATAGATAAATTGATTAAATTTGTTTGACCACCTCAATAAACATGTATTTGTCTTTACACTTTACCTCATTTTAGCAAAAAATCAGTTTCTTATAAAATATTCATATCTTGTAACTGTGCTCTCAGTTTGACAGAGTGTTATCATTTCCTAGGCAGGTGTTATGACCTCAAACTTCTTTTAGTAAATGCTCATGAGGTTACCTGTTTTAAATACTACTATATATAATTGAAGGGGAAATGATGTTACGAAATTTAAATGAATTTCTGAGCCACAAACGTTAGACAAATCTTTAGGTTCAAATTGTTAAAGTTTTATAAACCGGTCTGACTTTATTGTCTTAAACTAAGTAACAGCACATTTAAATAATTTGTTCCTTAATTGTTTGTAATCACCTCTTCATCACGTTCTTGTCGTGACAATCCCACAATCCCCATAAAAGCTTTGGGACACCTGTTACTCTTCATAATGGTACGTCTGTTAGATATTTTATCAACGTTTACAACTATTTTTTATGTTTAAATGTCGCACATCTTAACATCATTTTGCAGTCACCTCTTCTAGTCTGTTTTAATTTTTTATTCATTAAGTATTTAAAACACAAGCAGTGCATCATTATTGATGTCCTCGTTGCTATAGTCTGTTGCTGCAATATATTTTGTATTAATTCAGAAAAATCTCATGATGTGAAAGTGCAATTACAGGAAGTGTAGTAAAAGTTCTGACTAAAGCCATTGCACTTTGTCACGAACCAAGAATATTTTAAGGGCATGCGCATGTCTGTGAGTTCATTAAAAAATGAAAATGTGTACGAAATTATATAATCAGAATAGAGAAAAGCTACGTCTTGTCTTAAACGAAATGGTCTTCATAAAGAACAAAAAGTATAACAAGGGTTCGAGAAACTTAGTCTGAGTAAGTGCCTTCATTGCCTTTAACCTGATCAACCTCATTGATTACTATTAACTTGCGCAATTACATTTTGTAATACATAATGCACTTCGCACGAAAATTTTGTATTTTGAGCTTGTCCTTTCTGGAAATCTTGTTTCACGCAAAGTTTCGTTGAGTACCCTTTAGCAAATTCACCGTCCTCTCAATATCACTTGACGAATTATTTCCAATATTTGTCTTGAATAATAATCAGACAATTATCTGAACTATGATCATCTGTAAGTATTCTGAGACCTTGAAGTCTGAATATTTATTTTACTTGAAAAAAATACCCAATTGAATTGGTAAAGCAGTATAACCCTACATAATTGAAAAGTAATATATATGGCAGACTAGATATGCAAGATTTAGTATGTTTTCCGTGAAAAGAGATCATTTTTTCTTCTTCGTTTCTAAATATTCTCTCTAGTGCATTGCACGATACAGAAATTACACGGATTTCATTTGATTCATTTTAATAATTGGAATCTTATATTCACAACAGTGTCGGTAATGTGGTGTAAAGACATGCTTTAAAAGAACGGTCTTTATTTTACTGTTCTAAATTTGTTGTTATGTTTTTAGACATGCAATAATTTTCAAATTAACAAATAGAAAACTACCGACGATATATCTGTAATATACTGAATGACTTTCCTTTCAACAAGAAGATAAATACTAAATATCAACATAGATGCATTAATTTTATTTTGATTTTATTCCAACTTAATACTTTGTTTTAAATTAAGCATGGTTATCATAACATATTTAAAAAAGTTAGTTCTGAATACCATGAAACTTAATTATATGATTACGAGATTTTGGATTTTGCACGTACTCTTTTGGACTCTGCTCGTACTCAAAACAATTTTCCTAAAGCATTAAAACAATTACTATATGTTCATTTACCGTTGTACCTATAAACAAATATTTTTTGACGTTTTTCATAACTTTAATTAGTTTTACCTGACTACAGGTATTCATTACTTCAATGGCGGTTTTCTTAAGTCTTAATTCAGAATAACTTAATGTTCATTTTACCGATATAACTATAAACTAATAGCTTGTATCTTGTTTTTTGTAGATTTATTTTTTTTCTAGTATGAAGGTATTTGTTACTTGAATGGCGGTTTTGAAAGAACTGCTATTGTCGCTATAAATGACGCTTTCAAAAGAATGCAAAACAACAAAACCAATAATGGTGGCCTATATCAAATACAGTATAATCTTTTACCTTGCAAATTGTTAATGTGTTTTGATGGATAGTGCTATATGGATAAACAATGTATGTTTTCTATATCTAATTAATGAATTTGTATGACTAATAATGTGTGAACTTTTAACTCTTTCTAACGCTGAACATGATATCTTTTCGATAAAAGCATTTTTCTTATGATCTTATGAACCTTTACTTTTTCTCTGTTTCCATTTTTCAAGAAGTCATCGTCTTAAATAGCGCAATTAGCCAATTAGTCTGATCGTAGTAAAAGGCAAAACTATTCAAGAAATTCAATATTTCAGAATGATTTTTAACCAACATTATAAACGGCTATTGCTTAAGGTTTGTTAAAAAAAAACTTCACATTAACATACATTTCCCCGAGGTAATTTTTTTTAATTTTCTTTTCTATTTTGCATTTTGCTAATGAATCTGTGAAAGGTTGTCTTTAACCATATACACGCAGGTGTATTAGTTTTTAAGATCCTCGCCGTAAATGGCGACTTAATGGGTTTTCTGGAGTTTAAACATATCTTAGCTTCAGCTGTTGAGGTGATTTTGATCCCTGGTGTTGCTGTAGGGCTTTAACACCAAGGCTGGCCAGAATCATCACAAACAAACAAACCAACAAACAAAAAACCTTTGCCACTAGTAAAGAACAAGGCCAGCCTGCACAACCACGAGTCTTAACTATATGTATACATTTTGCTGTTCAATGTTTGTAATTTGTTTTTATTACAGTCCGTTTCATATTAAATTGATTGTTCTAAATTAAAAGCAGGTCACTTTAATGACAATAATTTCAGCAGATAATAAGTGTTAATAAGGTATGATTACATGCGGTGAGAGATTAAGAGTATGCGTGCTCTTTTTGTTATTTACTATTTTACTTATTCATTGAATTGGGTAATTTCTTATCAGGTTTTACAAAGTTTTTTTTTTGGCTTATTTTGTTCTACTCGAATTTGGAACGCGAAAACGGATATGCGAATGATTCAAATAAAACTATTGGGTAACTGTAGATAGTTTTTCTTTCATCTCAACATTAAAGTAATAGCGACACGAAACTGGATCATTAAATATAGTTTAACAAATTATCTGTAATGTATATTCGGAAGAGGCGGTACTTTAATTTCAATTTCTTTCATCATTTGTATGTCATGAGTTTTTTTTTCTTGTTTGTATCCAGAATCAAATATATATGACGTCATTCCAAGTATAGAACATAGATAACCGTAATAATTAGACTATTAGGGTAACTGTATCGGAATAAACACAACGCACTCCTCCTCCAGGGAATACAGAAAATATACGATGTAACTCTACATTGTGTAAATATTTACTTTATTATAACTTCTTATCTTCTTCAATATGCGAATTTATAGAATAATTAAGCATGCTCTCTTATAAATTGGATATAGATTTGACTTCCAGATAAAGTTTGTTTTATTATTGTTTTTAAAAGTAAGTAGCACATAAATGTGTTGAATTACGTAACTACTACATTGCTTAGTACTGATTGGTTCCAGGTACGGATCCGAGAGGGTATCAATAAGCGTATAGCTTCCAACACGATCGAACTAAAATAAATTAGTATAAACGAACTGCATTTGTCTCCGAATAGTTACAATCCCCTGTAACGGACGGACAAGCCGCTGTGTTATTGAGCAGGACATTTTACGCTCATTGCTCAGCAATGGTTGGTTCAAAGACCGGATTCGAGAGTTTGTCTATAAGCTTATAGCTTTCTACACAATCAAATTGAAATAAATTCTGAATATATTGAACAGTAAAATCCATTCAAACGAATACTTAATTCAATAATTATGACAAGTATGTTCGTCTCCTTTGCTTGTGTATAACAGAGAGTGTTTTTTCCATCAAACATTAGCTTTACTTTTAAAAACTATCAGTACCGGTAAAAAAGTACTGCTTTAATGTTAATCATTCGATTTAAAGAACATTACTTTTTTTATTCTTGGACATGTAAATATAAAAAAATGAATATCAGAACTTATTAATTAAAACAGGGATTTAAGGAGCATGTTTTTGACATTGATTATTGATAATGGCAAATTCTACAATTATATTTCTTTGAAACCCAAGTGCAGCAATGTTTTGTAAATGTTTTATAAGACATTTTTCAACATTAATATTTCAATTCATGTTATCTTAAATTCTGTTGAATTCTTGCAGAACGGTTACTTTTCTAGAAAAGTTGTTGCATGGTTTTTATCACAATTCAGTTCTGTTTTAGATCGACAGGAATACACATACATACGTCTTAGATTTTAAGTGGTTTTGTGTGTTCTAAAATGAAATAGAATGAATCAATGAACCAGTTCACTAGGGAATGTTTTACTCTGACAGTTATGTCCCGTATGATTGCTAAAGAGAATATCAATGTCAAATTGTTCGACAGGCAATCAGATCATCCAACAAAACATTCACATACTCATATCTCTGGAAAATATACCGTTGAAGGCGTTTACGAGAATGCATTGAGTACTATAAGAAATCGTTATTAAACTAAACAGTGACAGCATGTAACTTTATCATCTAGGATATGAATATTGTACATGTTCTGTCAGTTGCATTTCAAGCAAAATGATGCTTCCCACATGCTTGTATGGCTATTTCTAAATAGTCATAATCATATTTATAAACGGAAAAAATATGTGACGTCACATCGTCTTTAAGACCCCTAAATTTTGTAGGAAAAGAAATCCATGCCAATTACAAGAATAATAAAAAGCTGTTTTATTGAAAGCAAAATGGTAAAACTTCTACATTTTGCAATATGTGAGTTTAGTGAAACGTGATTTATCACTTTATGTTGTAAATGGCATTTTGTTGATAAATATGGTATGGTTATAAGGAATAGCAAGCATTTATGCTTGATTTACCGACTTCATTATCCGTCACATAGCCTCAACTAATGTCAAATATGTTTTGAAATCTATTGACCTTTTGGTACCAAAAGCTGTAAATAGCCTCTTTGGTGTTATAATATGACAGGGACAAATCGGCTTAGAGAAGGAAATTGAATGCTTTTGTTCGCGACAAAACTGTCTGAAAGCTTCCTTCATTTGAATGTTACAGCGGATAATTTCATTCGACAGACAATCATTTGTGTTTAGCCAAGATAGACTCAAAGTGACTTAACGTTATGAAATTATCCTATGGGAGGTAAAATCCATTATGTCCCATCACCCTCGTTGATTCTATTTGCAGCGATAAGCTAATAACCGTTTCTGAGTTTATTATGGAACATAAGAATATTTTGTAAGGACCATTTTCTGGAAAGTATAAAATAGTATCCTTGAAATGTCGTTGAATTTTGACAAATAATTATGGACGATATTGTAAGATAGAACGTGTATGCATTTAAAAACATTTTTTTTCCTCCATCGCTTTTTACGAAACAATTGCAAATACTGAAATATTAGTTTTCTTTTAACCCTTTTTTTTCCTCCATCGCTTTTTACGAAACAATTGCAAATACTGAAATAATAGTTTTTTAACCCCTTTTTAACACTTTGAGTATCATCTTTATGAGCACGTTAAACATACTTCCATACGTATTTATATTCGTTACAGTCTTCTTTTGCAGCTACACGTATCCAGTAAATGTTGAGTAAAATCTCTTTAAATGGTATAAAGCAATATCTTATGTCATATTTTCATAACTTTATCAACAATAAGATTATATTGGTTCAATTATCTTAAGGTTCTTGCTGTAAAGTATTGTAACATAGAATTCCTCTTGACGTGTTTAACACACATGTATATTGTACGTTCACATAATAAAATGTTTCGGAACCAAATATTATTCAAGTAGGGTTTTATTCGCCGTGCATGACAGCTATTCGCTTTTTATGCAAAGGCAATTTACTACCAGTTTTATTTTATAGACAAACATTTGGGAAGCATTCTTTTATTTCAAAATAAGCAATACTTTATGCAGCGGATATAATGCGTTATATACTTTTATGCATATGTTCATACTGTTATGTAAATTTTAAACGTGAATTTAGAGACTCATGAACAAAATATATTGTAAATATTTATAATTTCTACTTTAATGTTTGTACTCTTACATTTTGATAACTCATGTGTTCATCAAATTTTCAAAGTAGTTTTTTCAATAGCAAACTAAAAACCGAACACAAATATTTTAAGGCTACTCATGATAGTTATACGAGTAAAATTGACTTCAACTAATATACTAGCATACCTTATCAATATCATATATAATTTAATCTTAACTCTAGAATATTTTCATTTGCAACCACTACATTTATCTACGTTAAAATTAATGAAATAAATATAACCAAAACGTACTTTCCCTAAGCAACCGTCAAAGTACTTTAACAAAATGTCAAGTATGGCACAGAAACCTTGAGAAACTTGTTAAAACCTTAATTGCTTCGAAAGTGCCCAATGGCTAAATTCATAAAATGAGAACTTCTCGATCAACACACGGTTGCCGGTGATCTGTTAATGACTAAAGATATAATGTAAGGTAGAATTCAATTGCAACAGAAGCGTTCCTGGCCCTATTTTTTGTAATTGGAATAGTGTATGGGAGCATTCTCCAAATTTTATTTTATTCTGTCTCGCACGACAGTCGTCAGTGATTTTTTTGTTCATATTTTCTTACGGCATTATTTTCAGTTTTTTGTTCGTTTGTTTTTCTTGAAGTTAAATTAACTTTATTGTCAGTGCTTGTAAGATGTTTTGTTTACTATTTTCTTAATTCAACTATTCTTCTTTATCTATTGATCCAAGTCTGATCATTGTTGTTGAAAGGATTAGAACATTATACTTGTGCAAGTAAAGTAAAACAGGCCATATTGTTCACAAATTTGATAGCAAGCGTACTGTTAATTACAATATGATTGCTATCGATTGCTGAAGTTTATCTCTGTACATAATACTGTTGTACTCGTTGTTTTGTTTTTTCTTTGTTTTTGTTTTTGTTGTTGTTGTTGTTGTTGCACCAACATAGTAGAAGTGAAGTGATATGGTGATCTTCAAGTTTTTTTTTGCGGGGGAGACATCATAATCCTTTACGTGCATTGTTTCAAGCAAGAACGAGCACTTGAGTAGAAACAGCTTGAGAGCTACCTCATGCGAAGGAATCTTAAGTCCCAGGCGGCATATGAACCCACGGCGGTAAGGGACACGTTTGTCTGAAGTCAACGACCATAACTACTCGGTCACGGGCGCCTTATCTAACAATTATAGCTTTGCATTTACATTTTCATAATAGTAATAATCACTATATGATATTTTAGCAACAAATAATGTGTGTAATGCAAATACATGTAGCATAAATTTACACATATTCTCTTTATTTTTCAGATGACTAGTTTGGATTAATGGTTACGATCTCAACAGCTGTAAGTTTATTATTGTATTAGGTGTCTGTTGTTTTTTTTGTGTTGACTTTTTTGTGGATTTTTAAATTATAATAATTTCGCATTTTTCACTGACAGCAGTTTTTATTAACTTTAAGGCTTGTATTTCAAGGTTTGAATATACGAAGACAAAGCGTAAAAGCACCAAAATATGTACTTAACTGGTACACGTTAATGTGTTTTTAAATTATTGTTTAAAAAACCGCAAACGTTGACTTATGAATTCAGACCAAAGTCAATGGTGAAAATTGGTAAAATATTCTACTGGTTAAGGTTTGTTATTCAGTTTCAGCTCAACAGTACCGATACAAAATAAAACACTGCTTTATCTTTAACGAAAACGTTTCATACACATTCATTCCGGCAGAAAACAAGAGACATTTTTACATCAAAATAGCAGGAATTTAGGTAAATACGAAAAAAGTATTTTCTGTTATTTGTCAAAATCATTCATTATACTTGTAATGGTAAACATAGCAAAGAACTTTGATAACGTTACCTTGACAAAATATTCTGTATACCATCATAATCGCATTTTATCCTACACAGCCTATCGGGTTATTTGTTTGACACAACCAATGGCTTCTTTATGATAATAGTTTTCTATGCTTATTTACACAAACATAACACAATAGTTCAAAACAGATATGACACTTTACTGAAATTATAGAAATCTTCTATATGAAAGTGTTTGCTGTTAAGATAGAATGAAATATCACATTGTATTATTATCAAAAAGATAGTTACAGTTTATGGCCTGAACTATCACCTTGTATTATTACGAAACACATAGTTACAGATTATGGCCTAAAATGTCACCTTGTATTATTACGAAAAACAAAGTTGCAGTTTATGGCCTAAAATATCACCTTGTATTATTACGAAAAACATAGTTATCGTTTATGGCCTAAAATATTACCTTTTGTTATTACAAAACATACTTAGTTACAATTTATGGCCTAAAATAACCCCTTGTATTATTACGAAAAACATAGTTACAGTTTATGGCCTGAAATATCACCTTGTAATATTACGAAAAACATAGTTACACATTATGGCCATATAAAACGTTCGTTTACGCGTGCATTGAAAGCAACACAATCCCAGGCGTTTTGGCAGGTAATGTCCATACAATGTGGTGGTTAATGTTCTCAATCAGTTTTTGAGAATAATAGATAGGGTTAAATTAGAGTAAAATTCTCATCAAAAGATATAGTTTTATGCGTTACAAGTTCACATATCAAGCTTATACATGTATGTCTATAATACATTTGTCATACGATAATTGTTTTCTGAAAGTTTTGTTAAAAAAACAATACGGAATCGCAAATGCGCTTTTGTGTGCTTTATATTGATGACGATTAATTGTTCATTTTGATTTGCTCGCAAGTTAAAACTAAATGTTCACTTTGAAACAACAAATTTAAATGCTCTTGAATAGAAATGTTTTTTTTTTCCTTTTTCAGAATATCGTCTTTCCACCCACTCCTTTTAGTATAAATGCAACACCTGAATGGTTTTTGTATTTTGTGTTTTAATGTGTGGCGTAGTTATTTGCATAAAATTCTGTAAAAGAACTCGCCTTTCTAATTGACTTTGAATTAAAGCCATTGCACTTTGTCACGAACCAAGAATATTTTAAGGGCATGCGCATGTCTGTGAGTTCATTAAAAAATGAAAATGTGTACGAAATTATATAATCAGAATAGAGAAAAGCTACGTCTTGTCTTAAACGAAATGGTCTTCATAAAGAACAAAAAGTATAACAAGGGTTCGAGAAACTTAGTCTGAGTAAGTGCCTTCATTGCCTTTAACCTGATCAACCACTTGATTACTATTAACTTGCGCAATATTACATTTTGTAATACATAATGCACTTCGCACGAAAAATTTGTATTTTAGCTTGTCCTTTCTGGAAATCTTGTTTCACGCAAAGTTTCTTTGAGTACCCTTCAGCAAATTCACCGTCCTCTCAATATCACTTGACGAATTATTTCCAATATTTGTCTTGAATAATAATCAGACAATTATCTGAACTATGTTCATCTGTAAGTATTCTGAGACCTTGAAGTCTGAATATTTCTCTTACTTGAAAAAAAAATACCCAATTGAATTTGTAAAGCAGTATAACCCTACATAATTGAAAAATAATATAGATGGCAGACAAGATATGCAAGAAATAGTATGTTTTCCGTGAAAAGAGAT
Source organism: Ruditapes philippinarum (assembly GCF_026571515.1). NCBI lineage: Eukaryota > Metazoa > Mollusca > Bivalvia > Venerida > Veneridae > Ruditapes > Ruditapes philippinarum. The sequence goes on from NW_026851624.1 coordinate 206,326, forward strand.
CTTGTTTTTCTTCTTTTCTAAATATTCTCTCTAGTGCATTGCACGATACAGAAATTACACGGATTTCATTTGATTCATTTTAATAATTGGAATCTTATATTCGCAGCAGTGTCGGTAATGTGGTGTAAACATATGGTTTATAAGAACGGTCTTGATTTTATTGGTCTAAGTGTGTTTTTGTTTTATTTTTAGACATGCAATAATATCCAAATGAAGAAATTGAAAACTGCCGACGATATTATTTTTTGTAATTTATATGACTGCCTTTTCAACGGAAAAGCAAATACAAAATATCATCACACAAACATTTATTTTGATTTTATTTCAACTTCATACTCCCACATTTTGTATGTTTTAATTTCCCAAAAATATTATACTTATCATAGTTAAGGTTTGTTCTAAAAACCGCGAGACTTTAATATCTGATTACTTGCTTTTCGATTATGCACATACTCAAAATATTTTTTCTTAAGCATTAAAATAGAAATTACTAAATGTTCGATTGCCGACACATTTGTTTGTTGTTTTTAATATCTTTAATTAGTTTTCATCACTTAAATGGCGATTTCTTCAAGCCATGATTAAAAATTACTAATTGTTCATTTTCCGATGCAACTATAACAAATATTTTGTGTCTCTTTTTTACAGGACTATTTTTTTCTGTATAAAGGTATTCGTTACTTGAATGATGGTTTCGAAAATACCTCTTTTGTCGCTATAACTGACGCTTTCAAGTTTATATAAAACAACCACATAAATAACTGAATTGTTCATTAAAATAAAAATAATAAATTATTTAAACTTGACTTTCCTACTCAATGGATTCGTGTTTTCACATTTACCCTGGATGTAAATGTGTATGTTTATCTTTTTCTATGATATGATTTGCAACTGTCTTTCATGAAATGTCTTTATATGAAGCAGGCGTTTTAACGCATCAAGCCTACAATATATGTTTTTAAATAAGACTCATAATAATGAAATTCAAACTAATTAGGAAACATTTCATATTGAGCAAACAAGTTCTCATAATAATATGTCATATATCAACATATTAGACTATATATCCGTACAATTGTTAACTGAGTAGTACATCCTAGACGTTTATCCAACAGTTTGTTTTCTATTAGTCTCCCCTGACCTCATCATAGGATTATTCTACATACCTAAAATGTGAAACAAACTGGAGATATTCCATTGATAAGCTCGACGTTTTGTCTAGCTTGACAGAAACATTTAAGCTCATTGGCAGATTACCTGTTATATGAGGAAATCGAGAACCGGGCAGACAAATTTAACATCAGTGATACAATTTAGTTCATTAACAGTAAGTTCTGACGTACGCGTATCAGGAACCTCAGGTACGCGTATCAGGAACCTCAGAGTAACATATTTATGTTCAATATAATTATACACATGTCTTGTTGAATAAATGCACCAATTAATAAACTATTACTAAAAGTAACGATAAATAAAACCAGACATAGTTAGATCTGCTTTTTGATACATTTCAGTAGAAAATGTTGGTACTTTTGTTAAATAAAACTACTCAACGACAAATTATTTCTTTATACAAATCTGGAAAATAAAATTCATTGGTTCTGACATTTTTTTTAAACAAAAGCAATATTTATGGAAAAAAATAAAAATGATTATACATATCATTGAATGTAATTATTTGTTGCGTTAAATTTGTGCATTTATCGTCAATTTTAAATCAATGATTTTCTGAAATATAACCTCTAATTAGGCTTTATTAATTCAACAATTAACATTATGTGTCTTGTTATAACAAATGAGCGAGTAAGTTAATATGAGAATAATCTCCTAAATGCTGCAACTTTGGCTTATCCTATCATTGAGGCATAAAACAATCGAATTCTTTCGAGTTTTAAAAACATTCTATTATAGATTAAATCATATTTACACATTTTCATCATCCCACCAATAAACCAATATCTCATGAGATTCGTCTTAATCAGCTCGCTATGTCTTTGTATAGGTCATGAACACTTATGTAATATACATATATAAATTGTTAACATCCTGAAATACCGGAAAAATATTGATTATAATTAACAAGGCGTTATATATATATAATTTTCATTTTATCAGTCATTACATCGAATACGCCCCCACCTCACGAATATTGTTTGCTACTGTTTCAAACAAGTGATGGCCTAATATATCAAACACAGTATAATCTTTTACCTTTCCAATTGTTTATGTGTTTTGATGGATAGTACAATATGGATAAACAATGTATGTTTTTCTATATCTAATTAATGAAAGTGTATGTCTGCTTATGTGTGAACTTTTAACTCTTTCTAACGCTGAACATGATATTGTTTTCGATAAAATCATTTTTCTTATGATTTTATGAACCTTTACTTTTTCTCTGTTTCCATTGTTCAAGAAGTCATCGTCTTAATTAGCTAATTAGTCTGATCGTAGTAAAAGGCAAAACCATTCAAGAAATATAATATTTTAGAATGATTTTACAATCAACTTTATAAACGGATATTGCTTAAGGTAAGATATGAAAACTTTACATTAACATACATTATCCAGTCTTTTTTTAATTTTCTTTTTCATTTTGCATTTTGCTAATTATGCTGTGATAAGCAATGAAATGTTGTCTTAAACCATACACACGCAGGTGTGTGTGTGTGTGTGTGATCTTGCGAAGGTTAACTTATACCTGTTTACCTTGACCCTCAACCTATTGAACTTAAAAAGTTCACCTTGTGGTTGAGGGGTTGTCTCTAAAGGTTGAGGCATCAGAATTGCAGCCACCGTTTATCCCTGCGTGACCGTAAATGGCGACTAAATGGGTTTTACCCGAGTGTCTTCAGCCGGTGAGTTGGTTTTACCCCTGGTGTTGCTGTAAGTTTTTAACATCCGCGGCTAGCCAAAATCATCATTCCTGATTTGGTGCCAATCGACCTTAATTTTTTTCATACGCCGGAAAACATTATAAACAAACAAAAACACAAACAAACATCTGCCATCAGTAAAGAGCTAGACGAGCCTGCACAACCACGGAGTCTTAAAAATATCTTTACATTCCGCTGTTTAATGCTTGTATCTTTTATTTAAATCCGCTTCATATTAAATTCTAAATTAAAACAGGTAACATCAATGACAACAATCTTAGCAAAAATAATGGTTCATAAGCTATGAGAGATTAAGAGAGTGTATGTATGCTTTTGTTATTTGTTGTTTATTCCTTTACTTATTGATGGAATGGGATAATTTCTGTATCAGGTTCTACAACGTTATTTTTTCTGTTGTTTTTTGTTGTTGTTGTTGTTTTTTTCTACTCGTATTTGGAACGTGAAAACGGATATGCGAATGATTCAAATAAAACTGATGCGGCAACTGTAGATAGTTTTTCTTTCATCTCAACATTAAAGTAATAGCGACACGAAACTGGATCATTAAATATAGTTTAACAAATTATCTGTAATGTATATTCGGAAGAGGCGGTACTTTAATTTCAATTTCTTTCATCATTTGTATGTCATGAGTTTTTTTTCTTGTTTGTATCCAGAATCAAATATATATGACGTCATTCCAAGTATAGAACATAGATAACCGTAATAATTAGACTATTAGGGTAACTGTATCGGAATAAACACAACGCACTTTTTCTCCAGGGAATACAGGAAATATACGATGTAACTCTACATTTTGTATATATTTTCTTTATTATAACTTCTTATCTTCTTCAATATGCGAATTTATAGAATAATTAAGCATGCTCTCTTATAAATTGGATATAGATTTGACTTCCAGATAAAGTTTGTTTTTATTTTTTTTTTAAAGTAAGTAGCACATAAATGTGTTGAATTACGTAACTACTACATTGCTTAGTACTGATTGGTTCCAGGTACGGATCCGAGAGTGTATCAATAAGCGTATAGCTTCCAACACGACCGAAACTAAAATAAATTAGTATACATGAACTGCATTTGTCTCCGAATAGTTACAATCCCCTGTTACGGACGGACAAGCCGCTGTGTTACTGAGCAGGACATTTTACGCTCATTGCTCAGCAATTGTCGGTTCAAAGACCGGATTCGGGAGTTTGTCTATAAGCTTATAGCTTTCTACACAATCAAACTGAAATAAATTCTGATAAACTGAACAGTAAAATCCATTCAAACGAATACTTAATTCAATAATTATGACAAAATAGAAAAATGCAGAATCCCTAAAGAAAGCCCAACACGGCAAAATTGTAAATGTTGCAGGCTCGGTTTGATTGAGCCTAGTATGTTCGTCTCCTTTGCTTGTGTATAATAGAGAGTGTTTTTTCCATCAAACATAAGCTTTACTTTTAAAAACTATCAGTACCGATAAAAAAGTACTGCTTTAATGTTAATCATTCGATTTAAAGAACATTAATTTTTTTATTCTTGGACATGTAAATATAAAAAAATGAATATCAGAACTTAAGACTGAGCTATCAGGGCATGCTTACTTACGACATAATTAAAACAGGGATTTAAGGAGCATGTTTTTGACATTGATTAATCCGTACTGTCGAGCTCTAAGAACAAAATTGATAATGGCAAATTCTACAATTATATTTCATGTTCTTTAAAACCCCAGTGCACCAATGTTTTGCAAAAGACATTTTTCACTTTTAATATTTCAAATCACTTTATCTTAAATTCTGTTGAATTCTTGCAGAACGTTTAACTTTCTAGAAAAGTTGTTGCATGGTTTTTATCACAATTCAGTTCTGCTTTTTATCGACAGGAATACACATACATACGTCTTAGATTTTAAGTGGTTTTGTGTGTTCTAAAATGAAATAGAATGAATCAATGAACCAGTTCACTAGAGAATGTTTTACTCTGACAGTTATGTCCCGTATGATTGCTAAAGAGAATATCAATGTCAAATTGTTCGACAGGCAATCAGATCATCCTACAAAACATTCACATAATAATATCTCTGGAAAATATACCGTTGAAGGCGTTTACGAGAATGCTTCGAGTACGATAAGACATCTTTATTAAACTGAAAAGTGACAGAATGTAACTTTATCATCTGGGAAATGAATATTGTACATGTTCTGTCAGTTGCATTACAAGCAAAAGAATGCTTCCAAAATGCTTGTATGGCTATTTCTAATCGAAATAATATATGCTGTGAGCTAAAAGCAACGATATTCTTCAATCGCACATAATGTTTACAATGACAATATGTCTCGTCACATCTTTTTATGTCCCTTTTTTGGTAGGAAAAGAAATCCAAGCCAATTACAAGAATAATTAAAAGCTGTTTTATTGAAAGCAAAATGGTAAAACTTCTACATTTTGCAATATGTGAGTTTAGTGAAACGTGATTTATCACTTTATGTTGTAAATGGCATTTTGTTGATAAATATGGTATGGTTATAAGGAATAGCAAGCATTTACGCTTGATTAACACATTTAGTCACTATCCGTCACGTAGCCTAAACTAATGTCAAATATGTTTTGAAATCTATTGACCTTTTGGTACCAAAAGCTGTAAATAGCCTCTTTGGTGTTATAATATGACAGGGACAAATCGGCTTAGAGAAGGAAATTGAATGCTTTTGTTCGCGACAAAACTGTCTGAAAGCTTCCTTCATTTGAATGGTACAGCGGATAATTTCATTCGACAGACAATCATTTGTGTTTAGCCAAGATAGACTCAAAGTGACTTAACGTTATGAAATTATCCTATGGGAGGTAAAATCCATTATGTCCCATCACCCTCGTTGATTCTATTTGCAGCGATAAGCTAATAACCGTTTCTGAGTTTATTATGGAACATACGAATATTTTGTAAGGACCATTTTCTGGAAAAGTGTAAAAGATTATTCAAACAGTTTCGTCTTTGAAATGTCGTTGAATTTTAACAAATAATTATGGCTGATATTGTAAGATAGAACGTGTATGCATTTAAAAACTTTTTATTTTCCTCCATCGCTTTTTACGAAACAATTGCAATTACTGAAATATTAGTTTTCATTTCACCCTTTTTTAACACTTTGAGTATCATCTTTATTAGCACGTGAAACATACTTTCATACGTATTAATACTCGTTATAGTCTTCATTTGCAGCATAAGCGTATCTAGTAAATGTTGAGTAAAATCTCTTTAAATGGTTTAAAGCAATATCTTATGTCATATTTCATAACTCTATCAACAATAAGATTATATTGGGTTCAATTATCTTAAGGTTCTTGCTGTAAAGTATTGTAAAATAGAATTCCTCTATTGTTTAACACACATGTATATTGTACGTACACATAATAAAATGTTTCGGAACCAAATATTATTCAAGTAGGGTTTTATTCGCCGTGCATGGCAGCTATTGGCTTTTTATGCAAAGGCAATTTACTCATAGACAATCATTTGGGAAGCATTCTTTTATTTCAAAACAAGCAATACTTTATGCAGCAGATATAATGCTTTATATACTTTAATGCATATGTTCATACTGTTATGTAAATTTTAAACGTGACTTTAGAGACTCATGAACAAAATATATTGTAAATATTTATAATTTCTACTTTAATGTTTTACTCTTACATTTTGATAACGCATTTGTATATCAAATTTTCAAGGTAGTTTTTCAATAGTAAACTAAAAACCGAACACAAATATTTTAAGGCTACCCATGATAGTTATACGAGTAAAAATGACTTCAGCTAATATACTAGCATACCTCATCAATATCATATATAATTTAATCTTAACTCTAGAATATTTTTTGCAACCACTACATGTATCTACGTTAAAATTAATCAAATAAATATAACAAAAACGTACTTTCCCTAAGCAATCGTCAAAGTGCTTTTACAAAATGTCAAGAATAGCACAGAATCCTTGAGAAACATGTTAAAACCTTAATTGATTGGAAAGTGCCCAATGGCTAAATTCATAAAATAAGAACTTCTTGATCAACACGGTCGCCGATGATCTGTTAATGACTCAAGATATAATGTAAGGTAGAATTCAATTGCAACAGAAACGCTTCAGGCCCTGTTTTTTAATTGGAAAAATGTATGGAAGCATTCTCGAAATCTTATTTAATTCTGTCTCGCATGACAGTCGTCAGTGATATTTTTTGCCAATTTTCTTTAGGCATTGATTTCAGTTTTTTTTCCTGTAGTTAACTATTTTTTTCAGTGCTTGTAAGATGTTTTGTTTACTATTCTCGTAATTCAACTATTCTCCTTCAACTATTGATCCAAGTCTGATCATTGTTGATGGAAGGAATAGAACATTATACTTATGCAAGTAAAATAAATCAGGCCATATATTTCACAAATTTGATAGCAAGTGTACTGTGAAACAGGCAATATGATATACTTGTTTTTTTTTTTTGTTGTTATTTTTTTTCACCAACATAATAGAAGTGAAGTGATATGGCGATTTGTTAGCTTTACTTGTAGAAGGAGACATTATTATCCTTTACGTGCATTGTTTCATGCAAGAACTAGCACCTGAATAGAGAGAGACAGCTTGAGAGCTACTTCAAGCAAAGGAGTTTAAAGTCCCACCCACGGCGGTGAGGGACAAGTATGTCTAAAGTAATCGAATTAACCACCCGATCACGGGCCCCTCATTAAACAATTATACCTTTGCATTAACATCCTCTTAATAATGATAACTATTTGATATTCTAGCAAAAGATGATTTGTGTAATTGCAAAGAGCATATATTTACACATTCACACATATAATTTTTATTTTTCAGATGACTAGCTTGGATTAATGGTTACAGTCTCAACAGCAGTAAGTAAATTATTGTTTTGGATGACTGTTTTTGTGCGTTTTTTATTATAATAATTTCACAGTTTTCCCCAAGACTCCATATACAGCAGTATTTATTAACTTTAAGGCTTGTATTTAAGGTTTAAATATACAAAGACATAGCGCAAAAGTACCAAAATATGTACTTAACTGGTGGTATACCTTAATGTGTTTTTAAATAGTTGTTTAAAAAACCCGAAAAGGTTTACTAATGAATTAGAACGTAGAAAATTAAAGATGTATTGACATTTTCATCTTGTTCAAGTTTGTATAAATTCTGTTTCAGCTTAATATTGACGATACAAAATAAAACACTGCTTTATTTTTAACGAAAATGCTGAATACACATTTAATCCGGCAGAAAACAAGACACTTTATTATGAATAAACGCAGCACATACATAAAATTAACAGTACTTTATTATCGTATTTGTCTTGTCTTTTCTGTTATTTGTAAAAAGCATTCATTATGCTTGTTAATGGTAAATTTAGCAAAGAACTTTAAAAAAGTTACCCTGACAAAATACTGGTATTCTGTATACTTTTATCCTACACAGGGTATCGCGTAATCTGTTTGTTTATTAGTTAACACAAACAGTGGCTTCTTTCAGGATAATAGTATTCTATGCTTATTTACAAGTATAACACAATAGTTCAATACATGTACGACGGTTTACTGAAATTATATAAATCTTCTATATAAAAGTTTTTGCTGCTAAGATAGAATGAAATGTCACCTTGTATTATTACATGTACGCAAATTGTTTCAAAGTCTTTTAAACAATATTGTGTATTCTGTAACTATTATAAATCAAGTGACACACAGTTAAAAGCAAACTTGTGCAGACAAAACTGTCAAATAAAGCATTTGATCTTTTGAAATAAACATTGATTTTCTTTATTAAATAACATAAAATAACACTTAACAAATTGAATATCACACCCGCCGATTTCAAAATTGATTATAGAAAGTTAATATTCCATAAACGAATTTCTGAAACGTGACTTTTATACGAGATTTGTACGTAGATAGAAATCTTGAAATTGATTAGCGAAAATATTAAATATCACAAACTTTAAGATTGAATTAATAATACGTTCGTTTATGCATGCAATGAAAGCAACACAAACCCAGTCGTTGGAACAGGTAATGTCCACACAATGCGGTGAGTTATAATGTTCTCAATCAATTTGAAAATAATAGATCACAGGTGGTCGTCCAGTCTTGGTGCCCATATAAAAAAATGAAGTTAAAAAAAAAGAAAACAAAAACAACAAAAAAAACACCAAAACAACTTTTGTAATAATTTTTTTTTCCCTATATACCCTTACTACCAAAAGGTCAACTAGTCGCCGTAACGCTATGGAGCTTTACTAGGACACGCTGTGGAACAACCACAATGTCCAGTTCTGTAATAATACAAGCTATTTTGCAACTCTTTACACATCATGCATTTAGAAAATTGTTAACATTCTTCTTCTTCTACCTTACATACAATCTTGAATAACTTACATTTTTTATATGGCACCAAGACTGGACGAGCACCTGTGTAATAGATAGGGTTTAAATAGAGTTTTACTCTCATCACAGATTTTTCTATGCGTCACAGATTCACATATCAAGCTAATACATGTATGTCCATAATACATTTGTTATACGATTATTTTTTCTGTAAGTTTTGTTAACAAGCAATTCCAGAATCGCAAATGCTTAAATATGGATGACAACAAATTGTTCATTTTGATTTGCTTGACAGGTAAAACTTATACCTTCACTTCGAATCAACAAAATTTAATGCTTTTGAATAGAAATATTTTTTTCTTTTTTCAGAATATCGTCTTTCCACCCACTCCTTTTAGAATAAATGCAACACCTGAATGGCTTTATTTGTATTTTGTCTTTTAATGTGTGGTGTAGTTATTTGCATAAAATTCTGTAAAAGAAATCGCCTCTTTTAATTGACTTTGAATTGTCTGTCAGCTATTTGCAATATGTTAATAGCTGAGCTATGTTGTTGATGCACAAAAATCAATAAGGAGTTTGATCTAAGACAGTTAATATCATTGCAATTACTTTGGTTTACATGCATTTGCTTGAATGAGGCGTTGAAATCATCTAGATTGTCAGGTAACAAATTCTGCATGATATAATTTTTGATATGACCGAATTTTGCTATTTCAGGTATTCATTTATTTCATTTAATAATAACTGTCTTACCGCTTACATTTTATTGTTATGGGATAATGATAGAAGCATTTCAAGTGAGCTTCTATCAATGTCCTTGTAAATGTGGTTTAATTGGAGAATGGGTGTGATAACTTTCCAATTCAGATTGCAATTGTGTTGATATGATAATTATGACTTTAAGTACATTTTCTGTATTTTCAAGTGAAATGAATCAATAGGCTCTTTCATTTATAATGTTTTATATTCTATATTGACAGGAATGCCTCGTCTGTTTCTTCGAGTGCCTATAAACATGTACTATAAGAATCAAACAAAATACAAAGTGTTTTTAATAATGAAGTTACCAGAAACTGAATGAGCACAATTTTTTTTCAAGAGAGTGCCTTCAAATATAAATGACACAACTATTATTTCAAGCGATATGAACTTGACATAAATTGTTTCAATGATGCTAAACATAAATTTGATAATACATTTATATTTACATTTTAGAAATGCAAAGAATGAAACTTCAGTTATAACAACGTGTTTTTATTGTGTGGACTATGCACGTAAAAAGCGTAACCGCAAATCCTGTTTGCCTTTGTGTGCCTACTCGAATAAATTCCAGACAATTATGACTTATTCAAAATGAGTTGATATAATTCATAATAATACACCACCTTTCAATATGTTGGTATATAATAATTTAAGTAATTAGAAAATGTTGTTTAGAAGATAATGATGTCATAAAGATATAAAAGTGAACGTTATGTTGAACGTGCAACGTGCAAGTCTAAACAATTGCTGAATTTGAGATCATCTAATAAGGCAAGCAAATTATTGCGCTGAAATTCGTAAAAGGCGTAATTTCGAACGATGTAAACTAAGAAATACTAAGACTTCCAGCTAATGTATGTGTATTTAATCCATTTCTAGTAGATCCGAAAATGTATAATTATAATATTTCATTATCTAGTTCAAATAATCTTGTGTTAACTTCGACACGAACACTAACGAAGGACACCATTTCAAAAAGTACGTGAAGAACTGGTGTTGATGCACGGGTATAAAGATTGTATGACCATGACACTGAATGTAGCCCCGTTAAATATGTGTCTTAATTATTATTGACAATAATACGCCTTCTAGAATATTAAAATGAAACTAAATGCTTCAATTATGTTCTTACAAAAGATAAACGCTTAAATATTTATTTTGAATTCATTCTTTGTGATATTTAATATTTTCGCTACTCAATTACATGTTTTCTATCTACGTACAGATCTTGTATTAAAATCACGTTTTAGAAATTCGTTTATGGAATATTAACTTTATATAATCAATTTTTAAATCGGAGGGTGTGATATTCAATCTGTTAAGTGTTATTTAATGTTATTCAATAAAGAGAATCAATGTCTATTTCAAACGATCAAATGTTTTATTTGACAGTTTTGTCTGCGCAAGTTAATTTTAAGTGTGTGTCACTTGGAGGACTTTTATTTATAATAGTTACAGAATACACAACATCATTGTTTAAAAGACTTTCAAACAAATACATTTTCACCACGCATTGAAACAAAGTGTACAAAAGTTGAAAGTGTTCATTAGCGTGATGGGAATGTTTATTTGTCAATATTTGGCATAATTATTTTCTTTGATAGTCTTTTGGAGTTTTTTATTTTAGTGCATTTTAAACCTTTTTTTACATATTGTCTCAAAGAGTCACTTTACATATATAAGTGCTTGAAACTTTGGAAATTATCCGATGGTCAAGTTTGACTTGAATGTATTTTCTAACCGATGTGACTTTTCTCTAAGTTATCACAATATGTATTTATACGTCGAACATTAAAATTCGTTTCTTATTAAGCGATATATTCGAATTTTATTCTTTAAATAAGCTTATGAGGATTTTAACAAGACTAAAAATGTCTTAGAGTACGAAATTGACTGCTTTTCCTGGCGACAAATCTGTCTGAAAAGGCTTGTTTATTCCATTTGACAAACTTCCATTGTATGTTTTAGTAACGGTAGACTTCTAATGTCGCAACATTATTCAATTACCGTTTTGGAGGCGAAATCCATTCCGTTCTATTATTTCTCTTTATCATATTTGCAGTAGTAACCATTGTAGTAATATCTAAGTAGACTTAGACATTCGTATACATTAAGACCTTCTAGGAGACGTAAATCCCATTTAATGTATTAACATCATTTATGAAAGACAGAAGTGTTTATCTGTTATACAGCACTTTGATTTATACGAATAGTATATAATATTAGATAATTGTTAAGGATCAAATTATGTATTTCTTGCCGCCTTTCTGTCAACAATCGGATATTTGTTTCTACATTTGTGCAGCATTTGCACTTCCATGAATAACGGAAAATACATCAGTCCCACAAATTAGAATATAATTATCATTACCATTGTTATCAGCACGCCAATTTGTTATTGTGAAACAAAATTTATTTTGCAATTTCAACGATAAAGTACATCTTGAATTGATATTGTTTTATATGGATTTATATCCATATTGTTTAACGTACTTGAATTGCAGTTCTGTTTTGAGTTTCCCAAATCTGATTTTCTCGAAGCTCTGAAACATTAATTTATGAGCTTAACTTCTCATATACTTGCCATATCTGTTCTTAATCAATCCAAACTAAAGAAGCCGTCACCTATAAATAAGATACCCATAAATACGAAAGTAGGGGTCCGTAAAATGTCTTAAATGACTACATTTTATCCGCTTGGCGCCTGGCATAGTGGTATGAGTTGGGAGGTACATGGTATGCAAGCAAAGGTGTCTCACAAGTCAGAAACGGCTGGCCCATTCAGTAGGGGTGACACTATAATAAACAATACCTTTACCTTTACCTTTTTTATAAGTGAAAATTTATATAAAATGCTAGCATTTTATTCGATTACAAAAAATATCCTGGATTAGATGTGCTTCGTAGATATAACAAAAATCTATAAGGAAGTATCGTAATAAGTGGCAACAACAAATCTGAAAATGCATTTTGATTAAGAATAATGGATTCGTTCCGTAGAACTTTGTCTGCTATAAAAAGTCTAATAATCTAGAGGAAGCTTGTTAAAGCATATCCAGACAATGGTATAAGATGTGATTTGCATAGAAACATTGATAAAAATCAGAAAGAGAGATGTATTTCTTCAAAACATCTAAGTTGGCTGCAAATGACAAATTTTGTCTATTTACAAACTGACAAGTGGATTAGAATATTGAGTAGATTTTTCCTCCTTCTCTTTGTTCTTGCTTGAACTTAGAAAAGTCTTAATAACAGCTCGTATGCATCGATGTGAAGTTCTTAACATATATTTGTTTAAAAAAACAAATATTTTATCATACATATCGGCCAAACAAAACCGCTAAAATATTTGAAAATATATGATTACAGGGTTTATCACCCTAATAAACTCTAAGCGTTCCTACATTTAGTCTAAAAAATTCACCATATCTTTGTAAATATTTTAGACACACCAGCAATATCACATTTTCTTATTATCATATCATAAGCCGTTTCTTATAAATTGCATGTGTTTAAAACAGTGAAATAATATAACAGAGATGAAATAATATAATTTAAAACATAGATGAATTAAATACATTTATGTCACTTGTATTACAGTCAAAATTATAATTTTATTGTAATTAATGTCACGCATTTGTGAATAACTTATACATATGGCTATGTTTGATCTTATTGTTTTTTTTGTTTATTGTTCGTTTTTCAAGTTTGTAAAAAAACATTTTATTTGATTGTGTCCCCCTTTTAGATTTTTAAAAACAAACTGTGCTATAGGTTTAACTAGTTAAAGAAAGAAATCGGGTAATTGTTGAAACCTTTTGACCGAAGAGAAACTTTCAGTGCTGATAATATATCTGGAATCGAATTATATCGTAGTTCGATAATAGCACTTTAATATATTCTCCAATTAAAGGGATGCTTTCATTACATTTTGCTTACTGTCTTAATATTTTTTTACAGATTACCATAAACGTTTCTTTTATAGCAAAGTTCTTATTCTACATGATTGCATGCATGAATGAAATGTCTTTTTTCAGCTACATTTGTATTACCCTTTAGTTAAGAGAACAGTCACTGTGATTTTAAAATTTTATAAATGTACAATTCAAACAAACATTTTGATAAGCTGACTCAAATATTTATCAAAGTTTGTTATACACTAGACAGAGCATTAATATCAAAATGTTAAATGATTTATTCGTTACAGACCTTAAATCTATTAAAAGCAAACGTAATCTAATCTATTCTAGACTGTCAGAATAATATTTACATCATACAAAACCTGCGAGAATGTCTGGTATTTCACAAACTGACAAAGCCTGCATTTGACATGTAATTTAAGTCCCTGGCTAATAATGAATAATGACTAATTTTATGCTTCAGGAAAGAACGAGCAATTCCGTGAAATTACTAATGATGCCCAAGCAAATGTCTCCGTTGAAAATTGCTAGATCGAATTTAAGGCACAAGTTAATGATCGTTTAATATGGGCATCATTAGCGTTGTGAAAAAAAATCATGACAAAATCACAAATGTCTATGTTATATACATATATTATAGTATTGATTTTAAATTGGGATTAAACAGACACGTAATAATCTACAAATACGTTTCTTTATGAAAAGACATGAGACTTTGTTGTCTGTGGTTCTTAATGAATATAGAAATTACATTTTCTTCACAAACACATATCTAGTAAGATATTATGAAAGCAACCTCCATAGGAGTTATCATAAGTAAATCGTCAAAACATACTTTTAAAATGTTTGTATCTATCATTTTAAAAAATAAGAAATCAATATTTTTAATTTGAATATAAATAAAATAAATATAATGTAAATTATAACGGTATGTAGTAGATTATATCCAATTATTAATATTAAGGAAAGTTTGATGTAGTCTTTGTAAACCGTTATTATTATAATTGTTAGAACAATTTGTTTCTTTCATAAATAAACCTTCAGGCGTACTACTTTAAACTACTTTAAAAGAATCTTTGAGTTAAGAAAGGGGTCAGATTTATTTACTTGTGTCTTTTTAATTATTAATGTACAGCAAATAAATAGTGACTGTCTGTTGTCTAACTTCTTTGACATGTTGTTGACATTACCTATTCTGTCAAGAATACAAAAGAAACGCAATTGAAAGGTTTGAATAAAATTTTAGTTGCAACGTAATAACGTTTAACAAGCTCATACGACAGAAGAAAGTGACGCTAGGTCAGGAGATTATAATCATTTTTACACTAGTGATGAGACTCCGAAAACGTATTTATTGAGAATGAAACGTGTTTTCCATTTTCTTGATTAATTATACACGTATCTTAGACTTTTTGGATTCACCTTTAAACTTGTATCGACAATAATTAATTCACAGTTTAGTATAAACTTTAAAGGATTAGTGATGTACCGATACTTTATTCATGTCTGCTAGTTTGGGATCATTTTATATGCGGATTTCAAAACAAATCAAAACTAGAGATAGATCTAGTGCCCTAAGGGAAACATTGCCCGCAATAAATAACTAAACCCAGTAACGATATTTATATACTATTAAGGCAGCGTCACTGTGAGTGCATTGGGGTGAAAATTACTTATTGACTTTTTGCGTCCGTCTATTCTTCTTCTTATATTTTCCAATTTACTTACATGATTAAAATGGTTGAGAACTTCACAAAACAAAACCCGTAGAGAACAATTTTAACATTTTTTCTGTTAGAAAGTTTGTAAAGAAGCACACGGAAATCTAGCTAAAGCAATGTAGAACTACTTTCGTTTACATTTGGGCTATAAATGATCTTAGGACAAAACTCATCACTCAATCGTCTTGTTGTTAAATATAATGTAGGGCGATAGAAGGTTATTATTCGGCAAGGATGCAAACAAACATTATAATATATTAATTAATTATGGCCGCGAAGACATAAAAATGCATAAGGAATGAATATGTTTGACGAAAATATACTTTTTGTATTAATTTGCTTGTTATTGACCTAATATTGTATACATTATTTTGTCGCCGAAGAATTTCAATCGTCAACAAGTATTTCCGTATATTGCTTATAACAAATCGTTTTTATTGACCAATACAAAACTTTCATACTGCATTTTCATTTTAATGCAATATATTTACTATAACTATCGACTACTGTCATGGTTTGGAATTCAGGACATCATTTTGCTTTTCTTGCGACAACACAATATAGATCAGTTTTCCGATTAATCTTCTTTAAAGAGTTTTTCTTGCACTGTCAGCGTTAAATCGCAATTACAATAGATCGTTTCTGGCTTAAAAATGTTATGTGTAAACCCAAGTTTTGTCTATTGACAATATCCCAATAATGGAATTTACCCTCTACGAAGTTTTGGCAATATCTCACTTCTCATAAAATACTGACAATCAATACTGTAGCTCATATAGCGGAATTAATTTGATCGTATTTTCAATATAATATAGCTACTTCATTGTAATGAGAGTAAGTGTATGCATACCAGTGTGAGAAAGAACATCGTGTTTCAGTCAGTTTTTTATGGTGATATATTGCATTTGACTTAAGTGGGTGCTAAATCAATCTAAACGTGCAACATTTTAAATTTTAGCAATGTTGGCCTTTCCCCACGGTGTATTTTATAAACTGCTATCATAGAGCAATACACTATATTTGCATTTACATTATTTCTCCTTTCTCCGTATCTGTACATTTTTACACTGTCACAAGTAGTATCGTGTTAGGTACAATGTAGAACAGTACAAAATTGGTGTTGCTTTAAGTTTGTTAACCAAAATCATCTTTTCCTGTTTTGGTGCCATATACCGGTACCTTTATTGTGTTGGTGCGTCGTAAACCCAAAACATTTAACGAACACGCAAACAAAAGTATTTACTGCACTTCCGTAACATTAAATGAAATCTTATCTGCCTGATATAAATATTGGGCAGCTGTTTTGAACAAATGTTGACTACATTGAGCAATTAATGGTTTAATTAGCTCCTTTGTTTATATGTTGTATTTACCTGTAGAAAACCAATACTGCACTTTTCAACACATTTTTTACTTTCATTCCCCTAAAAAACAATATAGTAACCTCAATGATTTGGCGGTTAAGGTCAATGTTTTACGGATAAAGGACTAACCAAAAGTCGCTCTACGATAGGTTTTGTATATTCATTTATGTAATCTAAACATTAATTCCTACTATGACTTCATACTTTAAAAATATAAAAATATACAACGGCTCCAGTACAGCTTATTAATTATCCTTAATTTGCGCTTAACTGTGTAATATTTCTTTGAAGTTAACAAAAATACATTACTCCCTTAATAAATTAATATTATCAACTGCAACTGTATTTATTTTAAGCATGTCAGATGGTAATCAGTTTGTTTCCTGTAAACACTGTATTTTTGTCATTGTTTCTTGTAAGTGTTGTACTGGTATAGAACGTCGTGCATACAAATCATGTTGCACTATTCAAAATGTGAAGCGATGCCTTTCACACATTTAAATGAACATGTAACTTGCGTCTTCCGTCCATACAAAGGTTTGTTTTTACAATGCAAGTGTTTTTGTTTATATATTCTTATACCTTTTATGTAGTATGCATGTATATTCATATGCACTAGCACAGACATAATGGTCATTCATCCAATCACATTTCTGGGTAGTATTATGTCTACTAAAATTTGTCTAATGATAACGTTTAAATGACTTTAACAGAACATCTTTGTGCATGCAATATGGCGTTGATATTTGTTTACTATATCACTTAAATCAAAGGTTAAAATATGGGACTGAATGGACGAAAGAAAATTACATGTATAAAAAATATTGACACAAAATATATACACCCTTAAAATATAATGTAATACAAACAAGATAAACAAACATCGTATGTTCAGTTATGCTTAAATTTGTTTTTGGCCCATGTACTTGATTGTTTCAGTCGTGTGTTAAATATAGAAACGATTATCATAGTGCTGAAAGCTTAATGTGGCGACATCTGGAAGAAATGTCTGTTTAATATATTATAGGTTTGGTACACATCTAAGCGTCATAGTGTTTCGAAACTTGATCACTCTACAATAAGCTTGGTATTTATGTGTTATATTTGTATGTCACAGGCATTTTTTCCAGAGAAATAGCGAAAAAACAGCTCTTGGGAATTCGGACTTATGTGAGCCTCCTATTACAGGCAACTTCGTACAAGCCAAGAAACTGTTACAAATTCTTGATATACATTTTATGGAGCAGAAATGTTACACATCATTAGACGATCTTAGCCCCTTGAGAGGTACGAATGGAATTTGCATATCATAAGCCGAATAAGGCCATATCGCCAAGAATGTGGAAGATTCTTCTAATATTATTTACAGTCTGTGGCAATTTCTCCCAGGTATATATGGCTGGACTGGGTTTCAGTTTTGGTGAAGGGTATATCCACCAAAAGTACGTTAATGGTGTAAAAGCAACTTTTAATTAATCTTTTTATAATCAAACCTAGTATATCAAGAAATGTATCATCTCTTTTACTTAAACTTTATTTTAAGCAAATCAATATTGATGTAAAATGATGTATCTATTTTCTAAATTAAGATAAGAACGGGCTTCTGCACAGTGCTTTTATTTCAAGGTCAAACGAACGACCATTTGAGAAAATCACCAAGGTTGACAACAGCCATATCATAAAACGATTAATCATTCAAAAAAACAAAAAACAACAACAACAAAAAGAATAAAAACATATTGCCTGCATGACAAGAATAGCATATACCAACAAATCATGTACATGTACCTAGTTACTTACAATATGTGCATTACAATATAAAAAACTATGTAAAAACTATTAAATAAAGATATAATCACCAACTTTTCCAGGTAGTTTAATCAGTTATTTCATTTTTTATTTTGCTTAATTTTTTTTTATGGATAATTTTAAAGTATTTTAAAGGGGTTCTAAAAATGTCCTTTACTGTACTTTGGGTTTAAATTTGGGGAAAAGGGGGTGATAAAATTTCCAATTTTTGCTGCAATTGTTTTGATATGATAATTATGACTTTAAGTACATTTTCTGTGTTTTCAAGTGAAATGAATTAATTGGCTCATTCATTTCAAAGTGTTTTATATTTTATATTGACAGGAATGCCTCGTCTGTTTCTTTGAGTGCCTATTAACATGTACCATAAGAATAAAACAACATACAAAGTGTTTAAATAATGAAATTGCCAAAAAGTGAATGAGCAAAAAAAATTTGGCCTTCAAATATAAATGACACAACTATTATTTCAAGCGATATGAACTTGACATAAATTGTTTCAATGATGCTAAACATAAATTAGATAAAACGTTTATATTTTCGTTTTAAAATGCAAAGGATGGAACCTCAGTTATAATATCGTGTTTTTATTGTGCGGACTATGCACATAAAAAGCATAAGTGCAAGTCATGTTTGAAGTTGTTTGCAAAACAATGTTTTGCCTACTCGAATAAACGAATAAACTCTAGACAATAATGGTATATTCAAACTTAGTTGATATAATTCATAATAATACACGAACTTAACTGTTGCCTTTCAATATATTGGTATTTAATAATTTAAGGAATTAAAAACTGTTATTTAGAAGAGAATGATGTCATACAGATATAACAAATGAACCTTATGTTGATCGTGCAACGTGCAAGTCTAAACAAATGCTGAATTTGTGATCATCTGAAATGGTAAGCAAATTATTGCGCTGAAATTCGTAAAAGGGGTAATTCCGACTGATTTTAACTAAGAAATATTAGAGACTTCCAGCTTATGTCTGTGTATTTGACCAGATTCTAGTAGATCCGAAAATGTATAATTAAAGTATTTCTTTATCTAGTTTAAATAATCTTGTGTTAATCTATACAACAAAACCAACGAATGACATCATTTCCAGAGGCACGTGAAGAACTGATATTGATGCACCGGTATAAGTATTGTGTGGCCATGACATTAAATGTAACCCCGTTAAATATGTCTTCTCTTAACCATTTATGACAATAATACGCCTTCTAAAATATTGAAATAAAACTAAATGATTCATTTATGTTCTTACAAAAGATAAATGCTTAAATATTTATTTTGAATTCAATCTTTGTGATATTATATATTTTCGCTAATCAATTACATGATTTCTATCTACGTACAAATCTCGTATTAAAGTCACGTTTTTAGAAATTCGTTTATGGAAAATTAACTTTCTATAATCAATTTTGAAATCGGAGGGTGTGATATTCAATCTGTTAAGTGTTATTTTATGTTATTCAATAAAGGAAATCAATGTTTATTTCAAAAGATCAAATGCTTTATTTGACAGTTTTGTCTGCACAAGTTTGCTTTTAACTGTATGTCACTTGATTTATAATAGTTACAGAAAACACATTATTGACGGTTTAAAAGACATTCAAACAAGCACATTTTCATTTTTTTCTCCTTTTTGGAACAAAACCACCACGCATAGAGACAAAGTGACAAAAGCTTGTGAGTGTTTTAAAACAACACATTTTAAGGGTAGTACAAAGGTATATTCATGGTTGAAAGTGTACAATGGACATGATGGGAAGTAGAGCGAATGTTTATCGTCAATATTTGGCATACTCTTTTTATTTGTTAGTCTTCAAGCGTCTTTGGCTCTAATCTGTATAAGGAATTGTTGTGAATCTTGAGTGGGTATGTAATTGGAATTTTTTGTTTCGTTTACGTGTTTTGCCGGTTCAGGCAAAAATAGACGAAAATGATGAAAAAAAAAACAAAACAAAACGTGATATATGACATTTACAAAAATCATGCGACTGAAATTGTTTCTTTGATACTTAAAGACTCACTTAACTGACAAAACTGCTTTAAACTTTAGACATCCTTAAGACATGTAAGAATAACCAATATTCAAGCTTGACTTGAATTTATTTTCTAACCGACCTGGATTTCTCTAAGAAACACGATATTTTTTAACGTCGTACATTAATCTTCGTTCCTAGATTAGCAATGTATCCGAATTTTTTTTTAAAGATTATGGGGATTTTAGTAAGACTAAAAAAGTCTTAGAGTACGAAATCGACTGCTTTTCCTGGCGACAAATCTATTTATCTGTTTATTCCATTTGACAAACTTCCATTGTATGTTTTAGTAACGGTAGACTTCTAATGTCGCAACATTATTCAATTACCGTTTTTGAGGCGAAATCCATTCCGTTCTATTATTTTTTCTTTATCATATTTGCAGCAGTTACTATTGTAGTAAGATCTAAGTAGACTTAGACATTCGTATACATTAAAACCTTCTAGGAATCAAAAATCCCATTTAATGTATTTACATCTTTTATCAAGAACATCAGTGTTTATTTGTTTAACAGCACTTTGATTTATACGAAAAGTACAAAATTAAATAATTGTTTAATATCAAGTTATGTACTTCTTGTCGCTTTTATGTAAACAATCGCATATATGTTTCTACATTTTGCAGCATTTGCACTTCAATGAATACCGGAAAGGGCACCAGTCCCACAATTTAGAACAGCTCATCACCACAGTTATTAGCACACCAATTTGTAATTGTGGAACTATTTTTTCTCTCTTTTATTTTTGCAATTTCAACAATAAAGTAAATCTTAAATTGAATGATATCAATATTTTTGAACGTATTTGAATTATAGTTCAGTTCTGAGTTTCTCAAATGTGCTAGTCACGAAGCTCTGAAACATTCATTTATGAGCTTAGCTTGCCATACACTTGCCATTTCTGTTTCTTAATCAATCCAAAGAATTAAATCCAAACTAAAGAAGAAGCCATCACCTATAAATAAGATACCCATTAATACGAAAATTTCGGTCCAGAAAATGTCTTAAATTACTTCATTATATCCGCTTGACGCCTGGCATAGTGGTAGGAGTTGGGAGGTACATGGCATGCAAGCAAAAGGTCTCAGAAGTCAGAAATGGCTGGCCCTTTCAGTAGGGATGACACTATAATAAACAAGACCTTTACCTTTACCCTTTTTTTAAAAGTGAAAATATAAAAAGCTATCTTAATATTCGATTTAAATTAAAAAAAAAAAGAACTAACTCTATAAGGTAGCCTCTCAATAAGTGGCAACAACAGATTTGAAAATGCATTTTGATTAAGAATAATGGATTCGTTGCCTAGAACTTTGTCTGCTATAAAAAATCTAATAATCTAGAGGAAGCTTGTTAAAGCATATCCAGACAATGGCATAAGATGTGATTTGCATAGAAACATTGATAAAAATCAGAAAGAGCGATGTATTTCTTCAAAACATCTAAGTTGGCTGCAAATGACAAATTTTGTCTATTAACGATTAGGATATTAAATAGTTTTTCTCCTTTTTGTTCTAGCTTGAACTTGGAATATTCTTGATCACTGAAACAGCTTTTACTCGTACGCATCAATATGAAGTTCTTAACATATATTTTCTTTGAACAACAAATTATGTATCATACATATCGACCAAACAAAACCGCTAAGATATTTGAAAATTATGATTAATAATATCTGTCATATTTTGCGGTTCGGATCGGAATATCCGTGCCGAGGAGACCTGCCCATTGGGCGGTAACGAGGCTTGAAGTTCTTATACTACGCGAGTGCATAAATGTAACATTCTCTTTTATATCTCTTTTTTCAGCTATTATTTTGATAAGCTGACTCAAACAGATATTAAATTTTGTTAAACACTAAATATAACATAAATATAAAAAAATGGTTTATTCTGTACAGACTTTAAATCTATTAATTTAAAAAACATCACTGCATTTTGATACAAAATCTGCGAGAATGTCTGGTATTTCACAAACTGACAAAGCCTGCATTTGACATGTAATTTAAGTCCCTAGCTAATAATGAATAACGAGTAATTTTATGCTTCAGGAAAGAACGACCATTTCCGTGAAATAACTAATGATGCCCAAGCAAATGGCTCCGTCGAAAATTGCTAGATAGAATTTAAGGCACAAGTTAATGATCGTTTAATACGGGCATTATTAGCTTTGTGAAAAAAAAATCCTGACACAAATGTCTATGTTATATATTATATAAATATATTATATTATTGATCTTAAATTGGGATTTAACTGAAACGTAAATTTCTACAACCCTGTGTTTTATGAGATTTGGTTTTTATTTGTTACATATACATGTAGAATTTAAACACATATCGAGTAAGAAATTATGAAATCTATCTCCAATCGAGTAAGAAATTATGACAGCTACCTCCAATCGAGTAACAAATTATGAAAGCTATCTCCAATCGAGTAACAAATTATGAAAGCTATCTCCAATCGAGTAACAAATTATGAAAGCTATCTCCAATCGAGTAAGAAATTATGAAAGCTATCTCAAAACGAGTAAGAAATTATGAAAGCTATCTCCAATCGAGTAAGAAATTATGAAAGCTATCTCCAATCGAGTAAGAAATTATGAAAGCTATCTCCAATCGAGTAAGAAATTTTGAAAGCTATCTCCAATCGAGTAAGAAATTTTGAAAGCTATCTCAAGTGGAGGTTATCATATTTAGTAAATCGTCATACAAGTAGAAATATTGTATCTTTAATTAAAAAGCAAGCAAACAAACAAGAAATCAAAACAATCAAATCGAACATATAGCAAATAAATATAATGTATGTAGTAGATTATATTCAGTTAATAATGTTAAAAAAAAGTTTGATGTAGACCGTAATTATTATTAGAATATTTTGTTTGTTTCATTAAATAAACCTTCCGACGCACTACTTTAAAGGATTAACTTCTTTGATTACATGTACCTAATGTTGTCAATGCTATTGAAAGAACGTTTGAATAAATTAAGCTCACCTGACAAATGAAAGTGACGCCAGGTCGGGAGAGTGTAATGATTTTTACACGAGTGATGAGAATCCGATGACGAAATTATTGAGAATGCATCGTTTAATTAGCTTTTTTTTATTAATCATACACGCCACGTAGTCTTTTTAGATTCACCTTTGAATTTGTGAAGAATATAATTACTTCACAGTTCAGTATGCACTTAATAGGTTTAGTGATATACCGATACTTTGTTCATGTCTCCTAGTCTGAGATCATTTTTCTATGCGGATTTTAAAACTAATCAAAACTAGAGATAGATCTAGTGCCCTCTGGGAAACATTGTCCGTAATAAATAACGAAACCCAGTTACGATATTTATATACTTTTATGTGTAGCGTCACTATGAGTACATTGAGGTGAAAATTACTTGTTGCATCCGTCTATTCTTCGTCTTATATTTTTCAAGTTACTAACATGATCAAGATGGATGAGAACTTCACAAAAGAAAACCCGTACAGAACAATTTTAACACTTATTCTATTAGAACTTATGTAAAAGTAACTCATGAAAATTAAACAAAAGCAGTGCAGATGAAGTACTTTTGTTTACTTTTGGGTTATAAATGATTCTAGGAAAAACAAATTAGTTAATATATTTGTTTTAAATACATTTTAAAGATAATATAGGTCGATAAAATAATTTAAATAAAAGAGGATGTTATTTTTTTATTTTTTTTTTATTTCCGCTGAAGAATTTTAACAGTTAAAAGGTCTTTCCGGTATATAATCGCTTATATCAACCTGTCTTATATACGATTGTATTGTCTCTAATTTTGTAGAAATATAAATCTTTCACACACCATTTACATTTAAATGAGATATTTACTATAATTACCGACTAATGAAAGGCCCTAGAACTCAGGATATCATTTTGCTTTTCGCACGACAATACAATATAGATCAGTTTTCCGATTAATCATTTTAAAACAGTTTTTATTGCACTGTCAGCGTTAAATCGCAATTACAATAGATCGTTTCTTGGCTTTAAATGTTATGTGTAAACCAAAGTTTTGTCTATAATTGACAATTTCCCAATAATGGAATTCACCCTCTTCGAAGTTTTGGCAATATCTCACTTCTCATAAAATACCGACAATCAATACTGTAGCTCATATAGCGGAATTAATTTGGTCGTATTTTCAATATAATATAGCTACTTCATGGTAATGAGAGTAAGTGTATACATACCAGTGTGAGAAAGAACTTCGTGTTTTCATCCATTTGTCATATTGATATATTGCATTTGACTTAAGTGGGTGCTAAATCAAACCTTACCTGCAAGACTTTCATTTTGTTCGCAATATTTGCATGTATATGGTTTCCCTTATACACTGCTATATAATCAAATACAGCACCATAGAGAAAAAAACATATGTTGCATTTACATTGCGTTGTTCTTCTTCTTCTCATTACATGTACACTTAACATTGTCATGACAGTATCATGTTAGTTAACACAGTATATCACTTTTGAATTATTTGAAGATCGATCATTGCTTACTAAAAGTGAAAGAATTTAAATAGGATAAAAGTAGATACAAACTATTTCCTTGTGGCTGGAGGTTGTCTTTATAGATTGAAGTATAGAAATTTCAAAAAACAAAAAACAGGGGTGGGGGACAATATATGATATACTGCCGCTATGTATCATTTGTCAATATAACATGTGTACAGATAATTTGAAATTATAAAGCTTATGTCAATTTAGAATTTGCTCAAACTCAAGGAAAGATTCGACATTTCAATTTATATACATATATATTCAAAGAAATTGCGAACAACTGTATCTTAACACAGTAATGCCAATTAGATAAGAAGACAAAAAGGCAATAATGCTTATTTCAACGTCTGTGCTGCATTTTGTAACACCCGAGGTTACCAAAATCATCTTTACTGTTTCGGCGCCATATACCTTTATTGTGTTGGTGCGCCGTAAAACCAACCAACCAAACAAACAAACACGCAATCAGGAGAATTTACTGCGTTTCCGTTACATTAAATGAACTCTTATCTGCCTGATAGAAATATAAGGCAGATGTTTTAAACAAATGTTGACTACATTGAGCAATTAGTGGGTTAATTAGCTCCTTTGTTTATATGTTGTTTTGTTTTACCTGCAGAAAACCATTTCTGCATTTAATTTTCACCTCATTCTTTAAAAGATATAAAAATATACGGAACCTATATAACTCATTAGGATTTAGTTATCCTTAATTTGCTCCTATCTGCGTGTTATATTTTTTTAAACTAAAAGTACACTTCTCCCTTATTAATATTATCAACTGCCCTATTATTTATTTTAAACATGTCAGCTGGTGATCTGTTTGTTCCTGAACAGACTGTTTTTGTGTTATTGTTTCCTGTGAAAGTTTTTCTTGTTTAGAACGTTGTGCATACAAATCATTTTGCATTATTCAAAATGTGAAGCGATGCCTTTCACACATTTGAATGAACATGTTACGTGTGTCTTCCACACATGCATAGGTTTTTCATGGAATAGAATTACAACGTTTGTCATTTTTATTTGTTCATACATTTTAATACACTAGATATAGTATGCATGCATTTTCATATGCACAAATACAGACATAATGTTCCTTCATCCGATCACATTTCTGGATATTATAAATAGATACTTTAAATGGTCTAAAGATAACGTTTAAAGGACCTTGACAAAACTTCTTTGTGCATGCAATATGGCATTTATTTTCAGGTAAACTATAATGTTAAAATGAAGGGTTAAATTGACAAAATAATACTATAAAAGTATTGACACACATTGTGTATACAAACCCTTAATATTAGAATGTAATACAAAAGAGATTAACAAACGTCGTATGTTCAGTTGTGATTTATTTTGTTTTGGGCTCATTTACTTAATTGTTAAAGTCGTAAGCTAAATCAAGAAAAGATTATCATAGTGTTTGACATTAAGACTTATGCGGCGACATTCAGAAGGAATGTCTATTTGAAAAAATATCTTTTGTTGAGAGGTACACATTCAAGCGCCGTAGTTTTCCAACACTTGATTACTTTACATATAGCTTGGTATTTATGTGTTATATTTGTATGTCACAAGCATTGTTTTTCAGAGTAAAAGAGAAAAAATAGCTCTTGGGAATTCGGTCTAATGTGAGCCTCCTATTACAGGCAACTTTGTACAAGCCAAGAAACTGTTACAAATTCTTGATATTCATTTTATAGAACAGAAATGTTACACATCATTAGACTTTCTTAGCCCCTTGAGAGGTACGCAGGGTATTTGCATATAATTAGACGAATACGGTCAAAACGCCAAGAATGGGGAAGATTGTTCAAATATTATTTACAGTCCAAAGGAATGTCTCGATGGACTGTATGGCTGAGATGGGTTTTTAGTTTTGGTGAAGGATATATTCGCACGAAAAGCTATCCAAAACATTAAACATGTGAATATTGAATATTACGTTAATGGTGTAAATAGCAATTTTAAATCTTTTAAACTTTAGACCTTGAAGTATATCATGAAATGATTCAACTCCTTCATTATAAATAATCATTACTTTCAGCAAAGAAATGTTCATGTTATGACATTAAGTTAAGAACCCATGATACTCTTTTCAAGATCAGAAAAACGCTGGTATATCAGTTCGTTTATAGGGTGAACATCAAAGCATCAAAGAACGTTTCCTTAAATGGAAACAGCAAAATCATATAACGATCAATCTTTCAAAATCTTAAATGTACATTGTCTGCACGAAAAGAAATAGCATATACCAATAGGCCATATACCTAGTGACTTATATATATGTGCATTACAATATAAAAGAGCTATTTTAGAACTATTGAATATAGATATAATCCCATAACGCATTTTAACGTAAATTAAATATATTATGTGATTTTCAAATGAACACCGATAACCCCAACTTAAGACATGTACAAAATCAGTGCAGAACCACGGTTTCCTTCTTTTCCATTTATTCATGAATAATAAGTATTCTTGTTGTATTCCCATCTTTAAATCATTATTTTCTAGACCCTTCTTTGGCGTTGTACCATTTAATATATTACACGAACGCTGGTGTGCGCGTCTACAATTTCCCCGGTAATGGCAATGTTCTCTATAAAGTTTTGGCAATCTACCACATCTAAGCAAATCCCGCTAATCAATACAGGAATTTTATCCTAAATTAGTCGAATAAATCTGCCCAAATCTTTCTTAACACTAAGGCTAGAATATATGAGAAAGGTAATAGTTACTAGAGAGGGAAAGTAGGCATTATTTAATGATTAATCACATTTATAGGACACGAGGATAATCATTTATATGCCCTTTCAAATCTCTGCTTTTAAGGCCTTCCTTACTTTAACTATGACCTTGTGCGTTTATATTTATAAGGTTTGTGCAAGAACAGTATTTATGCTTTCAACGGTATTGACGTTAAGAAAACATTCTGGTTGTGCCCGTGTTAATACACTGAACTTCAAGTCCATATATTGATATATTCATGTATATGATAATTAAAAGTGCTTTATTAATCAAATATTAAATGAAAAGTTGAACCAAAATAGTTTATATATACCATATTGATAATAAAAAAATCAATGTGCCTTGCGCCATCTTATGTACATAATCAAACTTAAAATAGAGAAAGGAAGAATCCAAAAAGAAATCCCAACACGGCAAAATTGTAAATGTTGCAGGCTTGGTCCCCAAGTAAAACATGCATGTGCCCTAAACGAAAAAAAAATGGGCGGAACATAATAAAATGGAATTTTGAAAGGGGCTCAGAGGTTATGAAGCCTGCATATCACAGATAATACGTCAAAAGACAAATTTAAAAAGCATGCCACATATTCTAAGGGTGATTCAACAGTATTCAAGTGAGGAATACTGGAACCACCCAAGAAGAAAATAGCCGAATAGACAGAGCACAGCAAAATTGTCGTGCTGAACGATCTTTAAGGATCGGAAATATAACATCTCTGATTGAATGTACGGGGCGACTTTTTACAGCCTCCACACGGCACAAACAACGCTGATGTGGCGATAAAATAGAGAAAGTAAGAATCCCCATTTTATTTTATGCACTATGAATCATATGTTAAACTAAATGTGCACTAATAAAATATGTTAATAAATTTAAATATACAATTAGTATATGTTTGTAAGCATTTATGTGTAGACCAAAATTAAGAAAGAAGACACAATTAGTATATTTTACGATGTATGATTTGTTTAGGATTAGGCACAATTATAATGTACATTCTACAAATATCACAAAATGCCTACATAGCACTTTTGTGTAGATTGTACTTAGAAATATAGTTCCTTTAAAGGCGGGAAATGTTCGTCTGATACACATCTGCCACTTAATGTTTATTCAAACACTAGGCACATACATATAGCTTTAGGCAATAAATGGCGATGACATATGTGTCTCGCTCTGTGGGAAAATGTGTATTATATTACAGCAATATCAATCTTACTATTGTTTATCTGTTTCAAGACAAATACAAAGTAAACAAGCAATAAATTATTGACACTGTCTTGGGAAGTAAGTTATTTTCTTGCAGAGGGTTGTCATAAGAATTCAAATGAACCACATCGTCGACTGCAAAAATGTTTCCACGTCAATATTTTACTACCGTAGCAATTGAAATTTGTGGCAAAATGACAGCAATGGATTTATTCATATTCTGCCTTGTTACGTAAACATTTTTATAATACATTTTTGCAAAATACTTTGAAGGTAATCAACTATTTTCAGATAAATTGAACACTATCACACGTTTTTCACCGGAGAAGTTTTTATAACAATGCGTAAAATGTAAAAATGGGTAAAGTAAATGACCTTTCGTAAAAGATATAATTTTATCACGGAAAAAATGTCAAAATGGCTGATGGAAAAGCTAAAAATTACTTTTGCTTATGACAGTATTTTGCCTTAAATTTCCACAGACTAAAGGGGCTCCACTAAGCTTTTTGACATGGTTGGACCAATTTTTTTTTAATTTTCATTTGACGCAGGTCTAAGCCAATAACCTTTGTGAATTTTTTAGATAATTCTCCCACTCCATTTTACCAGAATAACTATTCTAATTGTGAGAAAATTACACTAAAATGAAAAATGTTGCATAGCTTTTTTGTGTATTTTTGTAATTCACATTTTGCCTAGTTTTAAGTGATCCAGCTGATCTTTGTAGGAAATTCTTTTTTTGGCTTTTAGACCTCAGTTGAGTTCCTTTAAGCTGTTTCTATATATTAATAACACGACATTACAAAACACACTTAATGTTAGTATTGAATGACAGTAGACATGAAATATACGTTACAGCTAATAGAACCGACATTGGTCTTTGAGCTAAGATATTTTCAAAATAAGGTCAATCTAATAAACAACCATCAAACCTATAGTTTTTGTTTGCATTGTTAAGCAAAGCTTACTAAACGTAGGAATATGGTTAAAGAACTTTTCATAAACAACATAGACATAATGCTTTAGACTGTTTTCGTCAACTTGTCCCTTTCCAAGACCATTTATGTCAATCTTCACTTCAAATGACCATTATTTGTCAATGTTATCCAAGTAATATTATTCATTTACAACTCATTATAAAAGCTATCACAGTTTTAGAATAGTACATTTTGTGCCAGTCTTAATCGATATCAATCAAGCCAACGATCCAAAATATTGCCATTATCACGCTTGTTTAATCATACTTGTGCGCTCATTAGGAAACTTTACAAAGTAGTCAAGAAAAATGTACTTTAAGGAACCATGCGAAGAGAAATATTTTCCACCCAAACAGTTTATTCCTCTTTCTATATAAGGTAAGAGTGTTCAACGTAATATTCGCTGCACAGCTGAGCCAAACACCCATGCATGTGTTTTATTCTTGGAATTCAAAGGAGCTTGTTCAATATTATACTCAATCTATCAAGCTTAAACAGAAGACTTACCACATAATCTGTCTTCATCATATGTAGATCGCTGTCCATCAACCTCACTAGTGTCATGAAGCGGAATACTGCGGTTACAGTATGTGTTAACAAAACCTAATTGGGTGCAAACTTGAATCTTATGAAAAAGAGATAAGGCTGTCTCCGAATTTGGCAACAGGACACAAGTAAATTCAGTTTAATAAAGAAGAATGATTTTCGTCCTCAGAAAATTGTCTGCAATAATAATAGCTGATAAACCCTAAAAGGTTCGGTATTGCACAACAAGGCGTATGTAACGCGCATATGTGCCATGTTTGAAGAGATATGTATGTTGTTTGCCAAATAAAATTACAAATGCAATATCATGTTTCCATGCAACCACACACATTTAATAGACAGATTGCCTTATATGTTGTGCTTCCGCATGTTAGTTGTTCCTTGAACAGGACATTGCATGTTTTTATTCTCAACCAACATAACCATTTTAAATGAATTTTAAGACCAAATGCATGTACTGCTTAATATAAGAAAACTCTTCTTTATACTTAAGAAGGCATGTACATAGGACTATATGAAATACAAACAATGATATGGAAGATACAAAACATAGAAAGCGGTGTTGAAACTTAAAATAATATAGATATGTTAAAATATTGAAAATGTTATTTTAGATGAGTTCTTTAAAGTTGTAAAGCTATAGATGGTTATATTACTTCAAATATTACAAAATTTATGAAACAAGGTTGCTAAAAATTTCCAATGTCATTTATATGGCGCAACAATTCAATATAACATAAAGGATCTGAATTTTAAAGCCCGTCTAAAAATATTCTACTGCTATTTTCGGACAGTGTTATAGTGTGTCCGTCTATTTGCTACGAATCTTACAAACTTGTTTTCAGTATAGGTACTGTAATGTGATTTCAATCAAGTAACAATCACAAATAGCGTTTATACTATATTTAACATTTTTAAATAAAAAATATTAGGATTATCAGAATAACTTTTACGCTGAAGAGCGTCTGGTTCAAACAGAGTTCTTTGAATTATACATTTGAGGCATACATGACGTATGCGAAAGAAAAGATCGTTGCTGCTGATATGTGAACTAGCCTTTTGTCACTAATGACAATATCGTGACCAAACTATTGCTAACGATGATCCGATAATGACAAAGGCGTAAAATCAAATGAACATAATTGTCCCGCACATCCTCTTCAATTGAACTTAATTCCGATGGGAAAAATGTTATCGAACTTTATAAAAATGATAATATGCCGATATATCTTATTTGAGAGGTTTCTGTCTTCAAAGAATACAATGGAAATATAAAACAAAGATATGTTTATGCCGCATTGTTAAGGTATAAAAATTTGTTGATTCATAGTTTACTAAGGAAGTATGGAGTCGGAGGATGGAGGATAACATCTTAAGATGTACATTCAATGATGCGCTCCAATGATTGATTGTAACAGCTGTGACAGTACTTTCTTTTAGATGATCGAACTATTCCGAAAGAGTATCGGATTTTTGGCAAAATCACAATAACATCGCCCTTTCTAACTTACAACACTTTCCAGTATACTAAAATGAGTTACAACTATTTATACTCACTAGGTTATCTTGAAGATGTCGTCAGAAATATGACGAAGTAATAAGTATTGAAGATATTACTTTGCTTGTCAACATTATCAAACCATTTTTCATCGGGTTAATTGTCTTTTCTTAAATTTACTTCAAGCATTTTTTTCAGAATTTACTTTTCTGTTCACTTTCCTTATGCAAACTATGGAGGACATAGCCAATCACTCCAATTCAAGTTGTACACTAAATATAGATTGAAATTCATTTTTGTCTTCAAATTGTCTTGTAAGGTACTCAATATGTTTCATTTTCTTTGCTCTAATGCTACACAATTAAGAAATAAGCATAACATAAATTTATCGTCTCTCCATAAATTGAGAGACAATGTTTTTAAGGAGGTTATTACAATGTACTTTGGAAATTAAGTTATCTCAAATGATACTGCTATTGTCCTTATTAAGATATTGATTTCATGTAATAACGTAATGTTCTAATTCATTCTACAATAACAAGATAATGAGAGCTTTGAAGGAAAAGTCTGAATTTTGTAGGCGTGCTTGATATTTAGATTTTGAAATTCTTTTTGGTCTTACCAATATTTTACTTGATTGGCACACACATTCTTTTGCATCTAAAAGGTTCCAATTTCACCAAGGATTCAAACTTTCTCTATCACCGGTTTATAAATGAAGAGGAAAAACCACTAAGACTGCTGGTCTTTTTTAATCAGGCTTATGTGTCTCAATTTGTTTATTATAAGGTTAACACTTGAACTTATATTCACTTTCTTTATTTTCTTAAGTTCTACCGCTTGAAGTATTTCCTTATGGAACAATATTTTTAAGTGGTTAAACATGATAATAAACCATGCATCAGCATTTCAATATTTGAATAAGAAAGGAACACCATGCATTGCATAACATACTTCCTGATCTATGTCAAGCGTTTCTCTATGTTACATTTCCTTCTTGCTTTATACAAACAAGTTACAACGCATATAATTAGTTCAACGGCTACCATTTAGTCTAAGAATAATCTAGTGGGTAGATATACATGATTAAACATAGTTAACAAGGAGTACATGTAAATGTGTATATAAATTTTATTATTATCAGAATAAAAAACAATGATAAACAAGAAAGGACAACATCAATGCACACAGCCCAAAATCGAATAAAAGTCTGCTAAGAAAATATAAATGTCATCATTGACATCTTTAAATTTAGACAATAACATTATTCAAAGTACTAGTTAAAGGGAGACACATGCAAAATTTTCATTTCTTCGTTTTGAATTTTTCATTCATTTATCTGTAAATGTTCTCAAAATGAATACACTAGGCAGTCACAGGAACAAAACTTTACTCCTTATAAATAAAAAAAGGGTGGTTTCCTAACCTGACCCACGCGGGTCAGGTTAGAGCGATAAGATTTCACAAGTCTAGTCACAGTGAACTCTGGAAACTATTAAGAACCGTCAAATGAATGATTTATGTTTGTTTCAATCATACTATAGCCACAATATCTGTAATTGTAACTTCCATGGTTTGTTCAAGTCGCATGACTTGTTTTAAAACTACTCAGTGATTCTGCCGGCGTCTAAATTTCGTTAAACATATATAGGTATATTTAAACTTCAAACCCAAAATATATAGAATATTTACAGAAATCCATGCTGGAACTTTTACAAATGTCATATCAGCGTGATTCGAGTACAAAAGATAGTTTTGATATTTTTGTCATTAATTTGCCTGAGGTAACAAATATAGCTATAATTCGTTAAATGTGAAAGTCCTGAGACGAACTCTCGTTTACAAACATTTAAAGAGTTTCTGATTTTAGTTACAAACAGATTAGTGAAGCAATTATGAAATTTTGTTAACTACCTAAACATGCTTTAATTTAATGCTTTTCTTTATTAAAATCATTGGAGAAATTGAATATTAAAACAAGATGTTATTGTGTTTTCATATCACATCCTTCAAAATTTATTTGTAATGTTTCAATAGCCTGAACTTATGTGCGTGTCGAATAATTTAATGATATTTTTTTATCATTGAAAGGTAGTATTTGTGATACTTTTAGACTTTACTCATTGTTTGCTCCACTCTTGTTTTATCTATTTAACTTTTTAATATGCATCGGAAATAATTGTATAGATATGTAATTATTCTTTGTGAATTTTTGGCGATGTCTCACGTCTTGTCTGATAATATACTGCCGATCAATAATGGAACTTTAGCTCGCATAATTGGAAAGAATGAATTTTATATAGTCAGCACTAGAGTTTATATATACACGTATTAGAGCAATAAAGCTGTACTTTATGATTTACAGGATAAATATATTATTGCACACTCCTTCCTTATCTTTATAAATAGAATATAACCTTCATTTGTATACAATTTACAATACGATAATTGTCGTTTTTCAAGTGTTATTTTTATATTCCTTTTCTCTTTTCAGATGAAATTGCGGGATTAAACACAAGAATGAAAACACATGTAAGTAATGAAAGTTATACCATTCATGGTTATTGTTTCAGTAATACTGTTATAACATATTTTAAATATATTGCTGTTCTCGCTACACACTTTAAAATTACTAATTTACCCATATAAACACGGACATTAAAGTACATTGATATTAATCATTCATAGTAAGAAATCAATGTTTAATATATCTTAATTATTGGTGCTTATGCCTTAAAGCAAACAACTTATAATAATTTACAATCTTAAACTATAATAATGCATGCACTTAAAAGAAGCATTGATTGTAATACGTAATTTTTTGCTAACAAAAATGCAGTTTAAATTATTTCCTATTCAAACAGTTAAAAAAACTTATCAGCCTTGATATTCATATATGTGTGTACTTCTTAAACATTAAGTCAAACTCCCCATATGCAAATGGAGAATAAAATTGTTAATTGTATCATAAAACGACAAACTGCATATTTGTTGGACAAATTTATATATCTTTCGTGATCGACTAGCTTATTTGCTTTCTGAAACTGCAATTACATGTTGGCATCTGACTCGAGATGACTGACATACCGAATACTTTCTTTGTCTTGTAATCGATAATTTGATATTGTAAATGAGCGTTTGCAGAATATCCTGTGGTCATTTCCTATTTACTTTAGCCATGATATTAAACAACATACGACACATCAACTCATCGATTAGGAAGGAATTTCTTAAGATTTAGTGTTCGTCACATTATAGTGGTTTTTAAAATTCACAAAAAATATTTTAAATTGGCAAATCAAACTTGTGTCTTATTATAGATTACATATATTTTTTTGCTTTTGTATATCGAGGAATTGGTTTTAAATTATACAGAATTTATTTTAGTTCGATTGTGTAGGAAGCTATAAGCTTATAGACACACTTACGAATCCGTTCCTGGAACCAACCAGTACTGAGCAATGATTGTAAAGGTTCTTGTTTCTCCACGAAACAACGACTTGCCCCTGACGGGGTTTGAACCCATGCGGCTAGCGATCATGAGATTACTAGTCCGACGCGTTAACCACTCGGCCATGCCGCCACTTATATCGAGGAATTGACTTCCTTTATTAATGATATTGAACATGTTTTGTCTTTACTGTAAATATATGAACGTGTTAGTCATATTATATGTTATTTAAACAATAAATAAGGAGGAGGTTGATTTCAACAAAATAAAGAAAAGGAAGCAAGATAAGATACAAACTTTAAAGTAATATTGTGGTAGTTCTTGCATATTTATAATGTTCTTTGTATGTAAACGTCCGGCAGGAGAATCATAAAAGTTAACTTATTACACAGCATGCCACTCTTTGGGTTCGAAGAAATGTTGTCCTTAATAAATGTCAAACTTATAGAAAGTATATCGTATTTGTTTCAGTGTTTTTTAAACATTTTATAAGTTGGATTTAGTTTGAGAAGCAAAAATGAAAGGAAACTACCATATACAAAATATCCAATTCTTACTTTGCTACATTTAATATTTTCCGCGTACATTTCCATCTCAGGATCAAACGAAAATATACTATAGGAATTCTTTTCGTTGAACAAATATATGTTTTTCAGGATATCTGCTGTAATAGAAAATTTATGAGATGAAAGATTTTTTTCCTTTCAACGGCTATGGTGATGATTTTTATGCGTATTTATACACACGTTTATTATTTTGTGTAGTTAATAGATATAAACGCATTTATGTATAATTAATAAATATGCATTGTAATGTTCATTTAGAGAGAACCCCTTTGAATAAGATACTACATATTATTGAATATCACGTTGCCAACATGAAAATAAATACTTCTTTAAAAACTATGTATGAAGGAAGTCAAGACAGATTGCATTAACAGCTGGGTCATAAAACCAGCCCCTTTTCTCTCTGTAAAAACAAAGTCCGGATGTTTTGCACAAATGCTGACTACTTAATTGATCCATTACAATTTAATTAGCTCCTTTATTTATAGGCTTTGTTTACATATCTTTTGCCATAGGAAATCAGTTTCAGCAGCAATTTCCACCATTACTTATTTCTTAATTGCTGCTTTCGTCAAGCATTCAAAGTTGCATTGAATTTATCACAAATGCATTCTCATGACGTAATTTAAAAGAATTCCATGAAAAATTTCTAAACAAGATATTTTAAATTGACTCATTCAGTGAAATGCAAGATAATTAAAAGATAAAAGCCTAAGGGTATTTAGGCCATTGTTTTCTCGTTTAAGGCACACGCTTTTTATTACTAGGGGACCATACGCCGCTTTTCATGGAATGGCACGGAAGTGTCACATTGAAGGTTCCATGATAACCGCCGTATGAACACATCTGCGGATGTTTCTAAATTCAAAATTTTACTATTTCACGTTTAAATGTTGAATTCTGCTTAAGCCGGTGCTAGGGGGCGTGGACGGTAACTTGCACTTTCCAGTACCGTCCATGAACAGGCTCAATCAAACCGAGCCTGCAACATTTTCAATTTTGCCGTGTTGGGCTTTCTTTAGGGATTCTGTATTTATCTATTTTAATAAATAACAAAACATTTCACGTTTCGATTGGTTTCTGTGGAGTATGGCATGATTTGTTTATTTCCTCTTTAGATAACAGATAAAACGATTTCCTGTATGTGTTCTTGATGTTTGTTTTGATAGTGTTTGAATAGGTTTCGTTCACACTGTTTAAATGGGTATCGTTAACAATATTATTAATTTAAAATAACAATTTGTTTTTTTTTCTAGGATATCACCCCTTAACAACATATACTTGGAATCACATATTTTCTTACTTTATCGCTTCATCGTTCATAGCCATTGGTATCTGAACATATTGGTACTGATACCTTCCTAAAATACATGTCTCTTGCACTAACCTTTGTATGTGACAGGTACATATTGATTTGATTTAATGTTTACCGCCTATTTGTCATGAAGAGGCATGGGTTGATTTTTTTTTTCATCCAGTTCTTTCAATTTTCAATGAGTGAAGAAGGTGCGATTGCAAGATATGAGAAACAATTTAAATTATCTTTAACCACAATACCATGAAAATATTTATTATCTGAATCGGATGAAACCCCTTGAAATGCCATCCAAAATTATCATGCGAAACTACTTCAAATTATCTGCTCAATCCTCTTGATTTATAGCTTTTTTTGTGTATAACACTGTTCGTGTAACCATGTAGCAAATCTGATCTATAAACTGAAGAAAGTCTTTACTTTCCAATAGAACTTTGAGTTGATAAGGTTTCTTAAGTTTTCAAGTGCGCTTTTAAATTGTAGAAGGTGCATGTTGTTTTATTGACAGTGATATGTCTTCCTTAGTTTATTTTATCAGATTGGTTTGGTGGACAACACATTCTGAGGCAACGAAACAAAAACTCTTTAAATGTCTTTACTTTACAGTGCTTTTGTTTGAGTCCTCAGCAGTACTAATGCTGCTGACCGTTTTAAGGCGGCGCCCTCTGTGTTCCTCAGATGTATGTCTTTGTTGTTTCATACCGTTTTGATGACACTTTTGTTTGTGTCCCTTGTTGTTTACATCTTCGATAATATTTTCCCTTTTGCCACTTGATTTCTTTCTCATTTTGACCCTCTTTTCCCCTAATCACGTATCACCTTCCCTGTGCCCCTTTACTTTGTGGGTTAATAAATCAATCGGTTATTTGTTTTCATTAATTTTCTTGTCGGTTATTATTTAATCTTTTTAAGTATCATTTAAATGATTAGCCTGTCCGTGCTCTGCCGTGCGCCCTGTCCTGTTTTTGTTTGGGGTCCTCCTCGGCTCCTTGCCACTTGTTCTTGTTACTGGGTCGAGTGGGTGATGCGTTCATTAAACGCCGCCTTTCCTTGTTGATCTTGTTTACCATATTGTTCTAATTACTGGTGTCCATTCATCTAAATATTGTCATACTGCATATGTAAATATATCCGTAGTTTTGATTTATTATTACTTTATTCCTGGTTCTTCCTGTTCTATAACATTGTGTTTGCTGGATTAAATTTTATAAAACATAATAATAACTGAATAAATATGTACAATAAACAAATAATAAACAAATACATAAATAAACAATTTGTTATCACATTTCTGCTGACTAGCACACTTTATCTGACTATTAAAGACATTTTCTCAGGGGGGATATAATACTTATTACGTGATCATTTGACATGTGCAGTCGGCACACTCGTTCTCAATAAAGCGTTGGTAACGTAATACTTTAGGTTATGGTTCCTAAAACTTAATTAATCCGACATAAAAGTGTCTCAGCTAACACATTTTAATTACAATGTCATCCGACGTCTTTATTTGTCGAGGATATTTCCTGTTACAATGTTTTTGATATTAATAGAAATTAATTGGCATTGTGTCTGAAAGATGATAGGGATATAATAAGGGTGTTCTTCACTATTTTTGTGTTCCTTCAAAGTTAATATAGAAACTGTTGTCCATTGGGTGTTTATAAGTACAAAAACGCAAAAGTGATTTCCTACATACTGTCCTTTCTACTATATTATATGGCTTTCTACATGTTTGGCTAAGCATCAATTGAAAAGTTAGAAAGATGATGAAGACAAAGAAAGAGATATAATAACAGGCAAAATGAACAAAGAGTCAACAATGATAAGGATTGTTGCAATTGCAATAAATAGATACTTTGTACTTACATAAGAAAATGGTCATTATTCTATCACAAAAGGAATTACAGGACTTGTTGTCTAGCATTCCTAGTTTATGCGTTGTTAAAATTAATAACAAAAGTAACACGCAGCCCGACAACATCCAGCCTCATTGAATTATCAGGAATTAAGCCAGTGGTGCACCAAACAGAGACAATGCAAAAATGGGGTAGGAAAAAAAAGGACGGACAGGTGGCGAGTTAATTAATTACATAAAAATGCCATATAAAAAACAAAGATCTAAATCTGGAGCTTTTTGGTGATATAGTTTAATTTGGTATAACAACACTGAGAATGGACTGGAGCAAAGCGTTTAAGGCAACAGTACAGTCCTTCTTTATCTTCCATTCTTACAGGAATAAGCTCCGGAAATACCAGTAAACTGAATATGTATAATGATTGTTAGTTTCTTTGGCGCACGATCATTCGTAATGCAGATTAATTTATATGCTCAATGACCGAATATTATGAAATTTCCCGATGGGAGAGAAAATCCGTTTAATCCAATCATCTCACTTGATTGTATTTGCAGCAATAAACCGATTACTGACATTTATATTATTAACTTACAGAATACGATTAATTTAAGTACATTTTCTTGTAAGCGATTATCTTATTAGTATTGTCGCTGTTAGTACTGTTGACATTACTATAATAAAGCTAAGTTGTATCATTTTTATTGCACTAGTTGTTGAAGAAATAAAATTTAAAAAAAAATGATAGAGAAATGGCAACAATTATTTCCTTTGAAGGAACAAATAGAAAACTTCTTTTATAACTTATGAGTATAACAAAGAACGTCTAAACATAATCTGTCAAACTACGAACATAAAAGATCTTTACACAATAAACGATCTCAATCAATTTGAAGTGCCGTCTGTCAAGATTTACATATGCCTTCTTTTCAAAATCTGCAAGTGAAAAGCTGACGGAACATAATACGTTTAGTTCGTAATTGGATGCACGGCGATGTAATAAGAAAAAAGGTTAAGATCGTCTCTGTGTGTGGTAATGGCAAATCAGGAAATATTTTTGAAAAGGAGAAAAATCGATTCCTAGAATATTGACTGCTTTAAATACAGAAACGAAAACAAAGAAAGCTTGTTAAAGAATACCCAGACAGTTGTAGTACTTATATGCATCGATATAATATTATAAGATGAAAAAGACATGGATATGTCATATCAAGTGCATATTTTGCAGACAATTACTTGATATATATAGAGTTATATGTTTGTTTGTTTGTTTATTAATTAATACCTATATTTGTACCTTACTTTTAATGTTAACCACCCGCTGCAAGTAAAAACAAAATAGAACTTCTTGATATTAAGTGAAAACAAATAAGTAAACATATTATGAACATAATATTCTGTAAATTATCAATAACATGAAATAAAAATCTAAAATGTTCAGGTTAACTTTATGATAGCAATCCAATGTACTTAAGAAGTCATGTTATCGAAATAATTATAATTTAAATAAAGATCATATCATAATTATTTACCATATATTGTATGTTTTACATATTTTGATGACTTTTCTATTGATAAAAGCTACAACTTTTAACATTTCAAACGAATGAAAAAATGCTAAAAAATTGAACCTGCAGTAGCACATCATGTGTGTAAGAAATGTAATGCTAAAGTGACAGAATTTTACATTTTTACCAATTTTTTAAAAAAAAAATAGTTAAAATAAAAACGTTTGTGACAATCACGTACGAAAGATTAACGTACGATCTAATAATTCTTCTTTCACTATCTCGTCCCGAAATTATTGTTGACATGAGCGCAACCAAGTTGTTTCCGTGACCCAATGTATCAGATACAGCTAACACTCTCAATAAAACGCTGAAAATATATTTGTAACACTGAATATTTATACGCAATCAGTTAGAATTTTTAGTGTCTGCGTTTGTCATGTAATTTAAGTCCCTTGTCGAAACTGAATAATTTGCAATTCTGTACCACTGTA
The DNA here is from genome assembly GCF_026571515.1 of Ruditapes philippinarum. Classification (NCBI taxonomy): domain Eukaryota; kingdom Metazoa; phylum Mollusca; class Bivalvia; order Venerida; family Veneridae; genus Ruditapes; species Ruditapes philippinarum. The sequence continues at coordinate 247,908 of NW_026851624.1, forward strand.
AGAACTTTCACACAGTAACTGATTTTGACAAAGTTAGAGATTCAGGGGAATGAGTTCGATCTTGTACTTCAGGGAAGGTACTTGACCATTTAATGTAGTTCAATGTGCTATGTTCCATTTTGGTTTATTTGTATAAATAAGTTTTGTTTTTTAAAAAGGCCTGAATCTTGTGAATTTTGGTTAAATGATAGATTTCAAAATTGTCTACATTCAATTTGTTGTTTTTGTTAAACCCTTATCATTTACTCATTGTTCACTTGACTCTTGTGTACTTGTTTTATATTCAACGAAAGTTATTGTACAGTCTACAATTTTCATAGAAATGCAATTATTATTGGTGAATATTTGGCAATGTCTCACGGCTTTTCAGATAATATACTGTAGATCAATAATGGAACTTAAGCTCGTATAATTGGAAAAAAATGAATTTTATATAGTCAGCACTGGAGCATAATAGAAAGTTAATAGATACAAGAGAAATAAGGCTGTACTGTATGATTAATTGCGTACATAAGACACCACACTTATAATACACTGTCCTTTCTAATCCTTAACAGCGTTTGTGTATATAGTTCGCTATATTATATTGCTTTTTAATTTATTCATACTCCCCTACACATTTCATTTAATTTGTTTCGACTTGACAAGCATCCATGAAATGAACAGTTAAATATTCGGATATTTTTTTATTCGACATAAACATAAATTGGGTTCCTTTTCATTATTAGATCAAAACGAAACTATACATTATGATATTATTTAGTTGAACAAATAAAACCATTTCAGGATGAAACATTTCATAACTGCTATAATAAAAAGTTCATCAGATGAAAGATTTGTTTCCCTTTCAAAGACTGAGGTAGTGTTTTTGCACTTAATTAGTATTTATACAACAGTACTATTGCGTAGTCAATAAATATAAACGCATTAATATATTTATATAATTGGCATATTAATGTTCATTTACAGACAAATATCCTTTGAATTAGGTACTTCTTATTATTGAAGGTTACAACAAACAAAACTTGTTGACAACATCAGAAGAACGCTTCTATGATAAACATGTAGCAAGGTTAAAACAAATTGCGTAAACATCTGAGCAATAAAACCAACCCCATTTCTCTTGGAAAATCTTAAAGCCGGATGTTTTGCACCAATGTTGACTATTTCAATGATTCATTACCGTTTAATAAGCTCCTATGTTTAAAGGCTTTGTTTACATATCTGTTGCAGTAGGAAATCAGTTGTTTCACCCTTACTTCTTTAGAAAGTGCTGCTTTCGTCAAGCATTCAAAATTGCATATTAAAATTAACACAGATACAGTTTCGTTATGTAATTTGAATGAACTTAATAACAAAATGTCTAAAATATGGAAAAAACGTCACAAGGACAGGCAGCGTTAAATGAACCATATAATTAAAAACTACTTCATTCAGTGAAATGCAAGATACAAGTTGAAAACCTTACGGTATTTAAAATAATGAAACATGTAAAATATCGATTGGTACCTATCAAGTATTACATGTCTTATAAGATTGTCATGATGTGTTCTTTTCGTAAGTTATGGTTTTTACTTGTATGTGTTTTTATTAATTTATTGTTTTCTGACGTATATATTGAATTTATCTAATGTTTACAGTCCATTTCTGTAATGAGGCATTGATGAGATTTATAATTGTTTCTATCAATTCCTTCGTTAAGAAATCAATTCGAAGGAAACGGCGGTACGAGTAACAAAACAACTGAGATTTTTTTACCTACACATCCCTGAAACAATTTATAACCTGTACGGAAACCCTTAAAATACCATCAAAATAATTATGCAAAACTACTTTGAATACTCTTGATTTATAGAGTGCGTATATCATACTGTCCCTGTAACAATTCTGATATAGCTGAATTATAAACGGAAGGGTTGATACTACTTTCCAATTTCCATAAAAAATGCATATATAAATGCAGGCTTTACAATACGTATTTCAGCAGACAATAAGTATTTAAAGCTTCTGATATTAATTGATATTCGTAATTGTTTGCATTACTCTTAATTTCCTCAACATGACCAGTCTTTACTAATATTGCTTTTGTCAGGTTAAGTTAAATTACTGATGTCAGTTTCTCTACATATTGTCATATTGTACCTTAAGTAAATAAATCCTTAATTTTATTTCGTGACCTTATTCCTTATTCGCTTTGTTCCTTATCACTTTGTATCCACTTTGCCAAATTAAATTTTATAAAAAAAATTTTTACATCACATTTCTGACTTGCAAACATCATTTGATTATTATAGACATTTTCTCAGTGGGATATAATACTAATAACGTGATCATTTGACAAATGCAGTCGACACACTCATTATGAACAAACCGTTGGTAACGTTATACTTTATGTTATGGGCAATCAAAAAGTCCCTAAAACTGAATTAATCCTGCATAAAAGTCGGACAGCTATCACTTTAATTACCATGTCATCTGAGGTATTCATCCGTCGAGGTTATTTTTGAAACTTTTTTTCCGATATTTATAGAAATTAATTGTCTTTGTGTCTGGAAGAGGATATGGATGTTATTAATTTGTTATTTACTACTTCTATGTACTTCTTTGTACTTCATGTTGCATAACAGTTTAACTGTTGTCCACTGAGTTTTTATTAGTACAAATGCGCAGAAGCTGTTTTCTATTGTCCTATCTAATATATAAATATGCTTTTCTACAGATATGACAAAACAGCAATTGAAAAGTTAGTAAGATGAAGACACATTCGAAATCTAAAAACCCCTTTTAAAATCAACCAAAGTATTAGCTCCACAAGCTTATTTGACAGTCGACACAATACCTTACAGTTCAACGTTTAACAAAGACAATCTCCCGCTTAGTCCAACGACATTCAAGAGAATTTGCTGCTAATGCATTTGAATAATATATCATAACATTATTATTACAAAAGTTATCAAGTTGTAGCATTTTAAATAAATAGTAAGTTACATAAGAAAATAAAGTTATACATAAAAAATAAAGTTAAAACGGGTCAGTTATTCTATGATAACAACGAAAGTGCAAGACTTGTTGATTAGTAGTAACCTTAGCAGACGAGACGCCATCATAGTATGCAACACCTTCTAATACAATATTGCTCAATACCATACCATTGAAAATGATCTGTGGAGCAATTGAGAAAGTGCAAATAACGGGGCAGATGAGAGGAGGGCGAACAGATAGCTAGATAAGATAGTCATACCGTCATTTTATACTAAACTGAAGCCTGGTGTATTCAAAGCAATCAAGAAAAATATGAGCTACATCTAGAGCTTTTCTTTAGATAAAAATTAATTCAGGGTGACCCTAAAACAAAAGAATACTTTCAGTCTACATTAGTGTCAGTTTGTTTTCCTTTTATAACCAGAACAAAAAAAATAAGCCGAGTTAATCTGTATCATGGTTTATACGGTCATTTAAAATGCAGATTAAATATTCTCAAAACGATTGAATATCATGGAATTACCCGATGAGAGGGACAATCCGCTGAATTCAATCATCTCACTTGATTGTATTTTTAAGTAAACGATAAAGGTACATTTTCTTGTAAGAGATTAGCTCATTAGTATTGTCGTTTTAATATTATCTCAGCCAGCTATGTTATGTCCCTTTTTTGTACTAGTCGTTGAAGATGATAATTAGAACAAGATATGTCCAAGACATTTGTTGCTTGCCTGATCAAAGATATGCACTTTGAGTTATGCCTGTTAAAAGACTTCAGCCAAATCTCCTGAACTTATTTTGATTTGTTTTCACTACTCTGGATGATATATATAAAATTTTCTTTATTTTTTTACTACATTTAACTGCTTCAGGGAAGCAAGGACAAGGGGAAAATACCGATACAGATATAACAACAATACTTTCCTTTCATGGAACAAATAGGAAACTATTTCTAGAACTTATTAGTATTCAAAAGTACGTCTTAAGCAACCTTATTATCCTTATAAGCTCCGATCAGTTCCTAACATTTATTCATTTGATGTTTTCAATGGAGCTTGTCAAATATGTTACCTAATCTGTCAAACTGGAAAAAAAGATTTTTACAATATAAAAGATCTCAATCAATATGAAGTACAGTCCGTCAAGCTTCACAAATGTCCGCAAGTGAAAAGCTGGCGGAACATGATACTTTTTAGTTCGTAATTGGATGCACGGCGGTGTAATAAGAAAAGAAGGATAAGACCATCTCTGTGTATAGCAAAACAACAATCAGAAAATTTATATTAATAGAGAAATTGTCTCTTTCTTTCTAGAATATTGGCTGCAAGTAATACAGTTAAAAACAAAGAAAGCTTGTTAAAACGTAGTAAGACAATTGTAGACTTAATATGCATTGAAATGGTCCAATAAAGGAAATAAAATATGGATATATCGAACTAATCACAAATCTGCCTACAATGACGTACCTCAAAGTAAAGCGGCTTTTGAATAATTTTAACATTGTAAAGTACATAAAATACCGAAACCAGAAATGTGTCTAAATACTGGCAAATATTTTTTTTTCGAAACTCGGTCCCTAAATGTAATATTTTAACTTAAAGTAAAAGCAGCCAAATAAATTGTTTTCGTGACCTTAATTATGAATTCCAGTGAACAATCTCGTTCAGAATTCTTAAATCATATTTACATCACTGAATAATAATGATACTCAATCGGCAAGCATTTCTAGCAGTCATAAATTGACAAAGCCTGCGTTTGACAAGTTATTTAAGTCCCCTGCCGATAATGTATAATTTGCAATTCCATTCTATGACACTGTTAAGTATAAGAACGTTTACAGAAAAACTGATATTGGTAGAGTTTAAGTTTTCGGTCTCGGTAGATTTATTAATCATTCATTGGTGTTCGCCATATCACTTCATATTTTAGAAAAGGGTATACAAGTCTACCATATCGTATTATTTTTGATAATGCTTATCAACAGTAAAATTATATTATTTCGACAATCTTATGGTCAAGTTATGAGAGAGTGACCATATAAAATGTCTCTGTTTTGTCACGTGAATATTGTGTATGAACTGAATTATATACATACGGGGACAAGACTCTTTTGCAATGCGAATTCCTCTGTTTAAAATTGGAAAGGTGACTTTAATCACTTTGATCAGAGTTTAAAACATAATGTTTCAGGTATTTGATCCCGTTTTTATTATTAACACCTTTGCACGTGAATTAAAACATTACTCTGTATGTTAAAAGAATATAAATAATGCCATTGAATTGTAATTATATTTATGTTTTAATGCTTTTTTGTATTCATGTAAATTTGATTGTAATTAACTAATTTAAAATTAACCCATATGTCGTCGTGCACTGCAAAAAGTAACATTAATTAAATAGATGGATTCTGGCAGGATAAATCTATAATCATAATGAGACTTGTGGGCGGATTGTATCTAATTTTAGATATCAGATGTTTTCCCTTTCATCAACGGCCAAAACTGTAAGTGTAGTGTCATTCTTTTCGTAGTTTCTATTTTATATATTAAGCTTTTGGGTGATATAATACGACTGGGACAAATTGAGTTATAGAACGAAATTTGGAGTTCTCAACGTAACAAAACTGTCTGAAAGTACCAGTTATTTGTACGTAACAGCTACTAACTCCATTTGACAGACAACTATTTGTGTTTAAGCTAAGAATGTCGGGACATTATGAAATTATCCCATGGGATGTGAAATCCATTATGTCCCATCATCTCCCTTCATTCTATTCACTTCTGTAAGCTAATTATCGTTTCCCATTTTATCATACTAGATATACAAATGCGTTAAAGGTACAATATTTAGGAAACCATTATATCCTAATCCATATGTTTTATCCTTAAAAGAAATGTTGCATCTATGCTTTATACAAAATCTAGTTGTTTCAATTTCAACATTTTTTTTTAAGTAAGATTGTAATTTGTGATAATTTGTACTTATACGAACACGTATACATCTACTGATTGAAGTCAAACATCATTGAATACAAAAATGAAGGATGTATCATAATTATATAACAACAGCATTAAAAGAAAGGCATAAATATTGTAATAATATATTAAGTATATCTAAACATTTAAAAAGTATGTTTTCTTCACGAGACGTCGTGTAATAATCAGCATGTTCAAAGACAGGAACCATTTAGAACGCCGAAATCTTTTTTAAAATGTTGCAGGTTCGGTTTGATTGAGATGCTTATAAACAGTATTTGTCAATTTTAGCGACCGTGCAAGCCCCTAAGTACCGATCTAAACATACTTTATCATAAACCAACCCAGGACAATTTAAATGATCTTTATTTGTTTTATCAGCATTTGAACATTGACACTGTGTCTTTGTTTATAGAAGACAATAATGTTTCAGTTAAAAGTGTTAACATATATACCAGACATCAACCCTAGGGTATTGACATACTACTGTGTTTGTATACTTATAAAGCAAATAATTAACGGAGGGACATTTATAATACATTGACAAAAGATCTTTTTTATCATTAAAAATTTTGGAAAACAAACGCACTTGACGTCCGTTTATCGTGCTTTACACGTTTTCGAGTTTTAGTTTCTTTATATTTCTAATAAATATTTAACTTAAAATGGTTTGTTTTGCCGAACACTGGTTTATAACACTGGATGCGTTCATTAATCGCGACCTTTCCTTGTTGTCTTGTATTTTATTATGGCTAAATTATCAATATATGAGTAAAGGTATATTCTCTTTAAAATCGTTACTGCATGAATTATAATTGATTATTTGTCAGTTTATAAGCCAAATTTGTGCCTTATTTGGAACATTTATTAAACACATGCATTCTAATATCATAGCTGTAAAAATGAATTTGAAACACGTGCAAAATCCCCAATTTCCGAGAGAACTACCATCTAACATTGTTGCAGGAATTGTGTATATAAAGGTAATAAATGAAGTCCCTGTAGATCCGTGTACATTCGTAAATGAGGCCGTTTTGATCAAAACACCGCTACCAATGATCCGTTAATGACAAAGGTAGAGAATTAATTGCAACAGAGGTCCCCTGGCACCGTCTTTGATTTCAAAATGTAATCAAGTTTTCTTGGAATCAGATGAACCTGATCTTATTATATCTCTTAACCCTAATATAAAACAACGCAGTGTATTAGTTAGTAAACCTCTTATTTCGTCATACACTTCTTTTTTTAAATATCATGTTTTCTGCATTCAGATATACAGTTACAAGCTCAGATTAAATGAGATAAAAGCCGCTTTCATTATTGGTACCATTGAATGTAGAATTAATAGAAATGTTGTTACATAACAAAGCTTCCAGGTTCATCCAGGAGTTTGTTAAACAAGATAGTTATATAATAACATCATTATTCAGAAACATTGCTTTGCGATATAAAATACTTTAAAGGGTCATTATGCCTCTGAAATGTTACCATTTTTATTTTACATTTTTTTCTATTTTGTTATCGTATAACAGTTTCAAAAATACTTATTTGCCATATAATAAACTATCTTTGCTTCGTTTGCTCTGTTGGGAATTTGTATAATCCTAGTGAATTTGTATTATGTATGTGAGTCAAAATGCTACTTTGGTTACAATAAGTGCACATTCAACGTTACTTTTGCAGCTTTGTAACACCCAACATACTATTAATCATTCATCAAAACATTATTTAACACAAGTTTGACATGTCGAAAGAAATTAATAAATATGTATTTCTATATATAATAGGCATAAAAAAAGATTTAAAACGCAGCTTATAAACTCCTGTCATATATCCTCTGAGAAGATAAAATTGATTAAGGTAACCAAGCAGAAACGCTAAGATAATGCACATAGTAATTAGATGTTTTTTGTTTTAAAATGCATTAAATTTGATCCGTTATTAAATGTTCAATACTCCTAGGCAGTATATTTGATAATACTAGATTTACATGGACATGTTATCACTTATCTATCTTCTACTCAGACTATGTGTCTCCATGCGCTGGAGGCTTACACTGGTATCTGTACAATCTATTATGTACATACGAATTGATTGATTGTTCCAGTATTGACAAGGTTTTTCCCTTGATTAAACTGAAGGGAAAATTGCTCTACTTTTCGGAGATATTTGTACAATTGAATTTCGTACTATTCCATGTAATATTCTCAATATATAAATTGAAAGAAAATCAACCAAATCCTATTTTCACTCAGAAAATTCTTAGTAAGATGTGAAATTTAAAACTTATAGTCAGTTGAATGTTGATACTTTTTTCTTCTTCTATAATCACGACATTAAATACTACATCTAGCGATAAATTTAGAACCAAATGATTTTATTAATATTATTCCACAAACTGTAATTCGCATGAAAGCTGCAAAATTGTTTTTCTGATCTATTTGAAGAGTTCCGTAATCCAATATCTTGTAAGCTGCCAGGATGATATTTACAACGCTGAGTATTGATACAAAAATAAGAAAGAGTTTCTGAAGTGTCATAAACTGACAATGGCTGCGTTTGACGTGTTATCTTAGTCCCTGGCTGATAATGAATTACTTGTAATTCTATGCCATTGAAATGGAACCAGCAATTTCTTGAAAGTACTAATGATGACAGTGTTAAGCGTTTATTGAAGGCTTGTGCCGATCTAATTTAATAACTTGGTAACTATTTTTGACACCATAACTTTCGTAATAAAAAGATGTGTGTTGTTCATTGGGAACTATCAACTAATTTTACTACATTAGGACACGAATCAGTTGTTAAACCTTAAGCGTTCCATTTCAACTATCTAACATTTATAATAGAAATAATTATTATAAGGGCAGAATTTGTGATAATGCGCAAATTCTGGAAAGGATTGCTGTTTAGATGGCGAAATACCTAAAACTTATCAAATGTAAAAAATAAAGAATCATTCTTATTTCATAGGTAACGTTTTCACTTAACCTTTAGACACGTACACTTTACTAATTGTAAAGTAGTATATATACTTAATAACGGAACAAATTATAACAGAGTGTCAATTATGATAACGACTGTAGCAATTTTAATAAAAAAGCTACTTACATAAGAAAATGGTCAAACAGGTCACTTATTGTATCACAAAAGAAAATAACAAAACTTGTTGTCTACTTACTATAGTTTATGGTTTGTTAATGCCAGTAAGGAAAGTAACGGCCGCAGTTAGTTTATTAATTACAATATACGTTGAGCTGGAGCCTGATATGTAATGCCGAAAACAATCGAACTCCATCTGAAGATTTGTTTTGGTAATACAATTTAATTTTGGATCAAGCCTACACTGAGAGCGAACTGAAACAAAGCTTTACAGGCGACATTTCTAATACCAGTCAACTTAATATGACTGTATAATGGTTGTTAGTTTCTTTGGCTCACGATCATTTGAAATGCAGATTTATTTATGCTCAAAATGACCAAATATCATGAAATTTCCCGATGGGGGAACATCCGTTAAATCCAATCATCTCACTTGATTGTATATGCAGCAATAAGCCGATTAATGATTCTCATATTACTGGTTTACGGAATACAGTAAATTTGAGTAAATTTTCTTGTAAGCGATTATCTAATAGGTATTGTTGCCATTAGTATTGTCGCAGCTAAGTCGTGTCAATTATATTGCACTTGTTACTAAAAGAAAAAATGATGATTAGCAAAAATATCTCCTTTGCTTTATCCGAGATATTCACGTTGGAATATGTCTCATGAACATTTTCTAATACCTATATATTTTCGTTTGCACAACTCTTGAGGATATATATACAGATATTTCGTTTTTACTAATCTTAATCGCTTTTTATAGACACAAAGACAAGAAAAAATGATAGAGATATAGAAACTATACTTTCCTCCCATGGAATAAATAGAAAACCTTTTTTTTATAATTCAGGAGTATATAAAAGTATGACTCAAGTAACCGTATCACTGTTGCATGCTCCGACCAATTCCTTGCATTTATTTAATAGCTGGTTTCAATGGCACTTGTCAAATATGTTACCTAATCTGTCAAATTGGAAAAAAGATCTATACACAATAAAAGATCTCAATCAATATGAAGTGCCGCCTGTCAAGCTTTCTTTTCAATATCTGCAAGTGAAAAGCTGGCGAAACAAAATTCGTTTTAGTTCGTTATTGGGTGCACGGCGCGTTAATTAGAAAGCAACATTAAGATTGTCTCTGAATCGAAATTCAGAAAATCTATTTTAATAGCGAAAAATGATAGAATGATTTCTTCTTAGAATATATGCAGCTTCAAATATTGTTCAAAACAAAGAAATCTTGTTTAAGCACACATAGACAGTTGTAGTACGTCGTGTATGCATCGAAATAATATAACAAACCAAAATGACATGGCTATGACATATCAACCGCATAATGTGCCTGTAATTACCTAACACAGGATTATATTTTTACATGTATATCTTTGTATTTTATTTAAATGTTTCACACCCTCAGCAAGTAAAATCAAAACAGGACTTCATACTCGATAGTGAAAACAAATAAATATATTATAACATCATTCATTTTGTAGAAGCTACCCAAAATACTCAAACCCGAATTTCATAATTCATTCAAATAAAGTAGTAAATTCTTCAATTGAATACAGATTCTCTTAATTATCAATAATAATAAAATAAACATTCGATTTATACAAATGTTAAATTACATTTTATGATAGCGATCCAATTTTTTAAAGTAGTTATGTTTTTGAAATAAATACAATAAATATAGATGATGATTATATCGATATATGTTACGCATGTTACATATGTTGATGAGAATTTTATTGATAAAAGCTACAACTTATAACATTTCATAACATGCAAAAATGTGAACATGAGGTAGCGTATCATTTTGTTTTGAAATGTAATGCTATAATTACAAATTCTGACATTTAAAATAAAATAAATAGATAAATAAATAAATGAATGAATGAATTAATAAAAACGTTTGTGGAAATTACATTTCGGATGATTATCAATAACTTTTCTTTCAATATTTGTTCCGATAACATGAGAACAACCAAATTGTTTCCGTGACACAATATATAAAATGCAAATCAATCCTGTTCAAAAAGCAGAGAATGTATTTGCAACACTGAATATTTTATTTATACGCAATCACTAAATTGTTCTACTCATAAACTGACAAAGTCTGCGTTTGACATGTTATATAAGTGCTTTGCCGTTAAAAAACAATTTGCAATTCTATGCCAATGTAAGGTATTAAATGTTCGCACAATAACTGATAGTGACAAAGTTAGAGTTTTAGAGGAAGGATTTCGATCAGACTAGTATTTTGGGAAAGGTTATTGACTATTTAAAGTAGTTCAACATATATAATTATTCAAATTTTGGAAAATAGGACACTTTAACACGTCATCGCAGGTGTGATGTAATTTGTATTTGAATTCTCAATTCGTTCTCCTTAGCCTCATCCGTCTTAGTTATAAGTCCCGCCTATATCCGATGTTCTTTTCGGTTCATTTGTTTTAATGTATTTAAAAATATTTATCCTTGTAGAAAATAATGTTAAAAATAATTTCAAACTTTTGATAATAAAATTTTGCAAAGATGTTTTTGAATATCTATGTTATATAATTTGAAAAACGAAATTTGAATCTTAATTAAAAAAAAGCCTGAATATCTTTGTGTCTTGAATTACTTTTGCCTTTGTGTTAAATGATATATTTAAAAAATGTCTACCTTGTAGAAAAATATTTTATGTTAAACCTTTATCATTTGCTCAGTGTTTACTTGACTCTTGTTATATCTATTTATCGTTTTCTATGCAACGTAAGTTATTGTAAAGTCTACAATTTCCATAGAAATGCAATTACTATCTGTGAATATTTGGCAATGTCTAACGGCTTGTCTGATAATATACTTTTGATCAATAATGGAACCTTAGCTCGCATAATTGGAAAGAATGAATTTTATATCGTCAGCACTGAAGCATAAGAAGCATAAGAGAAAGGAAATAGATAACAGACAAATAAGGCTTAACTGTATGATTGACAACGTTATATAAGACACAACATTTATTATGCACTGTACTTTATTAACCTTAAAAGCATTAATAACTTTGTTCATACAATTCGCTATATGATTATGGTCTCGGTACTTCAAATGTTATGTTTATTCCCCTGTTTTCTTTTTCAGAAGACTTTTGAGATTAAATCCATAAATGCCAACTCATGTAAGTTATGATTTTTATAAAAACGTCATTTTTGTTTCTCAGTGTGTAGTGTGTAATGAATGAAATGAAGATATATTATTACATTTGACAACGGATAAGTCAAAATCCGTGTTTTCTATGTTTTATTTTTGTGAATTTACCGTATACGAACAACATAGAAAGCATGAGTTTTATGTATTCATATTTCCCTTTGCCTTTGCTAAATGTGCATAACAAACACTATAGAAGACTTTACACTCTTTAACTTTAAATCTGCTTAAAATGAATTTATTTGAATACGTAGACGTTGAAGATATAATGTGTATGATTGTATCAATTTAAACAGTAAAAAATGTCAGCCATGATATAACCATAAGTGTTTTCTTATAAAATTATACTCAGATAACCTAAAGCAAACGAACAAATGAATTGTTAAACAGGATCATACAGAAACAAAACTTTTAAATTATCTATTTTGATAAATGAATAGATTCTTTTGCAATAATAGTGAAACCCTTTGCAAAGGGAAACTTCGAAACTTACGGCTTATATTATAAAGCTTTTAATTTAATCATACTCGCATAAACATTTCATATTTTGTTTCGAGCATCCATTAAAAAAAGGTTATAGTTCAGGTTTAATTAGTATTTATACACCAGTACTATTGCGTAGACAATAAATTTAAACACATTTATATTATTTATATTATGGGCATATTAATGTTCATTTAGAGACAAATATCCTTTGAATTAGGTACTTCATTTTAATGAAGGTTACAACAAACAAATCTTGTTAACAACATCAGGAGAACACTTCTTTGATAAACATGTAGCAATGTTAAAACAAACTGCGTAACATTGCAATAAAACCAACCCAATTTCTCTGGGAAAATCTTAAGGCCGGATGTTTTGTACATCAATGACTATTTCAATGATTAATTACCGTTTAATAAGCTCCTTTGTTTACAGGCTTTATTTATATATGTGTTGCAATAGGAAATCAGTTTCACCCTAACCTCTTTCGTCAAGCATTCAAAATTGCATACTAAAATTATCACAGATACAGTCTCAAAATGTAATTTGAATGAATTCCATGACAAAATTTCTAAACCAGATAATAAAAAAAACTTCTTCATTGAGTGAAATGCAAAATACAAGTTGAAGACCTTACGGTATTTAAAATGACGAAACATGTAAAATATCGATAGGTCACTATCGTATATTACATGGTTTGTTCATTTCACCATAAAAATAAAATGATTGTTTTTATGTGTTCTTTGCGTAAGTTATGATGTTGTTTTGTTGTTGTTGTTTTTTTTCTTCTTTTCTTTCATTTGAAATGTTTATTTTTTTTATTCTGGCGTATATATTGAATTGGTCTAATGTTTACCGCCCATGTCTATGATGAGGCATTGATGAGATTTTTTTTTATTTGTTTCTATTAATCCCTTCGGTAAGCAATCAGTTCGAAAGACATGACGGTCCGAGTTACAAAACAACTGAGATTATTTTAACCTACACAACCCTGAAACAATTTAAAACCTGTACGGAAAGAAAACCCTTAAAATACCATAAAATAATTATAAACTGAGGGGATGTCATTACTTTCCAATTAAATTTCGAATTTTTAGGGTTTCTTAACTAAGGTTTTCAAGTGCAAGTTGTAGAAAGTGAATGTCCTATATTTGTATTTAACAGTAATGTCTATACTATAAAGATGAGTTTGGTAATTTGATTCCACTTTAAAATGATTCATGAACAACTATTTGTTTTACATTCTAAACAAATGTTTCAAGTAGTGTTCTTGTTACAGCAGAAATTGAATTTATTTATATTCTATATCATTATTGTGTTTATAAGGGTGTTCTGTAAGAATTGAGTATTTTTTTCTGTAAATAATGGATACATAAATGCAAGCTTTACATAATGTATTTCATCAGACATATAGTATTTAATGCTTCTGATATTAGTTGATATTAAATACATGTACATTGTTTGCATTACTCTCAATTTTCTCAACACGACCAGTCTATACTTGTCAAATTGTATCTTAGGTAAATATATCCTTAATTTATTTCGTGACTTTATTCCTTATTCGTTCTGTTCTTTTGTATCCCTTTTGCCGAAGTAAGATTAACAAAACATATTTGACATCACATTTCTGACTTGCAAACATCATTTGATTATTAAAGACATGTTCTCAGGTGGATATAAAACTAATTACACGATCATTTGGCATGCGCAATCAGCACACCCATTTTGTAAATAAGCGTTGATAACGTAATACTTTAAGTTATGGGCAATCAAAATGTCCCTTAAACTGAATAAATCCTACATAAACGTCTCTCAAATAACACGTTTTAAGTACCATGTCATCTGACGTCTTCATCTATCAAGGATATTTGAGAAACATTATTTTTTTTTATATTTATAGAAATTAATTGTCTTTGTGTCTGGAAAGAAGAAGATGAGGATGTTTTGTTAATTTTGTTATTGACTATATTTCTTTGTTCTTCATGTCGCTTAAAAGTTAGAGTAATATAGAAAATGTTGTCTATTGAGTTTTGTTAGTTAGAATACGCAACATCTGTTTTCTACTGTCCTGTCCAATATATTATATGCCTTCAACATATATGTCAAAGCAGCAATTAACAAGTTAGTAAGATGAAGACAAAGAAATTATAAAATCTAAAAGTCCCTATTATAATCAACCAAACCATCAGCTCAACTTTTTGACAGTCGGCACAATACTTACAGTTCAACGTTAAACAAAGAATATCCCGCTTAGTCCAGCTCAGCGACCTTGTAAATGCATATTTATAACAGGTCATGACATTATGTTTACATAAGGTATCAAGTTGTAGCATTTTTTAAAATTAATTGTAATTTACATTAGAGATTGTTAAACGGGTCAGTTATTCTATCACAAAGAAAAAGATTACAAGACTAGTTAATTATTAGTAAACTTAGTAGACGAGACAGAAGAGTAACCGTCACAGTACGCAGCACATACTAATACAATATTGATAAATACAATACTATTGAAAATGCACTGTGGTGTAACTGGAAAAGTGCAAATAACGGGGAGATAAGAAGAGGGCGAACTGGTAGCGAGATGATACAGTCATACCATCATTTTATACTGAACTGAAGCCTAGTGTAATCCCAGAAATCAAGAAAAATATAAGCTACATCTAGGGCTTTTCTTAAATATAATTTAATTTAGGATGACCCTAAGAGCAAAACAAAAAATGCTTTCAGGCTACATTACTGTCAGTTGTTCTTCTTTTTGTTTAACCATAACAAAACAATCAAGCAAAATTAATCTGTATCATGGATTTTAGGTATTTGTGTGATATTTGACGTTAGGTTGTTCTCATCTGCCCGCTCTCACATTTTGACACCCCCTCTTTTAACCATTACTGCCCTTATCCCTTTATATAGACCGGTTTTGGTTTTTGTTATTTCACACATTACATGTCCCTCTCCTTTCGGGGCCATTTTGTCCACTCCCGGTTTTGATTTGGTGCCTTTTGGGTGCCCTACTTGGATGTGTCGTGGTGCTGCGTCCTCTGAACGTTGCCTTTGCCTTGTTGATCCTTGTTGTTGTTTCTTTACTTTTAGTTGACGTACGGTCATTGTAATGTAGATTAAATATGCTCCAAACGACTGAATATTATGAAATTACCCGATGGGAGAGGAAATCCGTTAAATCAAAACATCTCCCTTGATTGTATTTGCAGCAATAAGCCGATTAATGATTCTCATATTATTGACTTACAGAATACAATAATATACTAAGTACATTTTCTTGTAAGCGATTATCTCATTTAGTATTGTCGTTATTAGTATTATCGCAGCTATGTTGTGTCCCTTTTTTGTACTAGTCTTTGAAAACGACAATTTAAAAAAAGGTATGGCAACAACATTTGTTGCTTGCCTTATCAAAGACATTCACTTTGGATTACGTCCCGTGAGAAGATTTCAACCAAATTTCCTGAAACTATTACTACTCTGGTGGATACATAATAATATTTGTTTATTTTTTACTACATTTAACTGCTTCAGTGAAGCAAGGACAAGGGGAAATCCCGATACAGATATACCGACAATACTTTCCCTTCATGGAGCAAATAGAACACTATTTTTAGAACTTATTAGTATACAAAATTACGTCTTAAGCAACCTTATCGTCCTTGTAAGCTCCGATCAGTTCCTAACATTTATTCATTAGATGTTTTCAATGGAGCTTGTCAAATATGTTACCTCATCTGTCAAACTGGAGAAAAAGATCTTTACAATATAAAAGATCTCCATCAATATTAAGGGCAGTCCGTCAAGTTTCACAAATGCCTTCTATTCAAATGCTGCAAGTGAAAAACTGGCGGAACATAATAGGTTTTAGTTCGTTATTGGATGCACGGTGGTGTTATAAGAAAAGAAGGATAATACCGTCTTTGTGTATGGCAAAGAAAAAAGAAAGAAATATATTTAAAAAGAGAAATTTTTTTTCTTTCTAGAATATTGGCTGCATGTAATACACTTAAAAACAAAGTAATCTTCTTAAATCGTAGTCAGACAAATTGTAGACTAAATATGCATTGAAATGATCCAATAAAGGAAATAACATATGGATATTTCGCACTTATCAAAATCTTCCTACAATGACGCACTATGTCAAAGTGCAGCGGCACTTACATAATTATAATTTTACATAATCATCTTTCTTATCTTTATGCTCACCAATCACAGCTCGGGCGTGGCAGCAAATAAATAAGGATATTATGACCCGTTTATATTAATTCCTACATTACAAGTTACACAGAATACCCAAACCAGAAATGTGACAAAATATTGACAAATAACAACCTTTTCAAAAAATAGTTTTGAAAATAAAAGCGTTTGTAGGTTTCATTTTGAAAGATTATCTAATTGTTGCTCTTTCAATGCCTGTCCCCTAATGTTTTTTTTCAACATAAGAGCAGCCAAATTGTTTTCGTGACCTAAATTTAAAAAAACCAGTGAACAATCTAGTTCAGAATGCTTAAATTATATGTAAAACACTGAATAATATTGATACGCAATCGACAATAATTTCTACCAGTCATAAATTGACAAAGCCTGCGTTTGACATATTATTTAAGTCCCCTGCCGATAATGTATAATTTGCAATTCTGTGCCACTGTTGTTAAGTATAAGAGCGTTCATTGGCAGAGTTTAAGGTTTATGAGAATGTATTCGGTCTTGTTCTTCGGAAAGTTTATAAACCATTCAATGGTGTCCGCCATTTCACTTCAAATTTTATGAAAGGGTTTACGATAATATCTTATTATTTTTGTTATGCTAATTAACAGTAAAATTATGTTCTTTCGACAAACTTATGGTCAAGTTATGAGAGAGTGACTATATACAATGTCTTTATCTTTTAACACATGTGAATATTGTATGTTAATTGAATTATACTGTATACATACGGGAACAAAACTATTTTTCAATGTGATTTTCTCTATGTTTAAAATTGGAAATGTGACTTTAATCACATTGTTTTTAGATTTTAAAATATAATGTTTCAGATAATTTATCTCTTTATTTTTTAACACCCGTTGTACTTGACTGATTAATAATTACTTACTCTGTATGTTTAAAGAATATAAATAATGCCAGTGAATTGTATTTATATTGATGTTTTAAGGCTTTTTTGTATTTATGTAAATTTGATTGTAATTTTCTAATTAAAAACTAACCCATATGTCGTCGTGCATTGCAAAATAAAATAGCATTTATTAAATAGATGGATTCTGGCAGGATAAATCTATGATCTTAATGAGACATGTGGCCGGATTGTATCTAATTTTAGATTTCAGATGTTTTCCTTTTCATCAACGGCCAGAAAAACTGTAACTATAGTGTAAGCACCATTTTCGTATTTTCTATTTTATATATTAAGCTCTTCGGTAATATAATAAGACTAGGACAAATTGGGTTATAGAACGAAATTGGGTGCTCTCAACGTAACAAAACTGTCTGAAAGTACCAGTTATTTGTACGTAGCAGCTACTAACTCCATTTGACAGACAACTATTTGTGTTTAAGCTAAGAATGTCAGAACATTATGAAATTATCTTATGGGATGTGAAATTCATTATGTCCCATCATCTCCCTTTATTCTATTCACTTCAGTAAGCTAATTATCGTTTCGTTATAGTATTTTACTGAATATACAAATGCGGTAAAGGTACTAATTTTAGGAAACCATTATATCCTAACCTATATGTTTTATCCTTTTAAAAGAATGTTGCATCTATGTTTAATATAAAGTTAATTGTTTCAAAGTCAACATTTTTCTCAAGTAAGATTGCAGCTTGTGATTATTCAATGTACTTATACGAACGAGTATAGATCTACTTACTGAAGTCAAACATTAAGTACAAAACTGAATAATGTATTATAATTACATTACAATATTATTAACAGAATGGCATAAGTTACATATATATAAGTATATCTAAACATGTAAGAAGTATGTTTGCACCATGAGACGTCGTGTTATAATTAACATGGTCAAAGACGGGAACATTTATGAACCCTGAAAAAAGACAATTTTTTAAATGTTGCAGGTTCAGTTTGATTGAGACTGCTTATAGACAGTATTGGTAAATACCAGCGACCGTCCAAGCCTCTAAGTACCGGCTTAAATAGACTTTTCATAAAACCAGTACAGTTAAAAAGAGTGTTTCTTTATCTTAATTTGTTTTTATGAGCTTTTGAACATTGTCTTTGTTTACTGAAGACAATAATGTATCAGTTAAAACTGTTAACATATATACCAGACATCAGCACTAGGGTATTGACAGACTGTGTTTGTATACTTATAAAGCAAATATTTAACGGCGCGACTTCCATGATAATACATAACCGGTTACTATTGTAAATCAAACTTACAAACTAACAAATCAAATACGAGTATGTGCTAAAGTTGTTTGCCTTCTTAGCTATCTTGGGAGAGGATTGCATTAGAAATCCAAAGGTCGCTTGTTCGAGTCTCGGGCTTGGCAAAATTCTCCGTCACAATTGAACGCGGAGAGTTTAGTCTAATGGTCAATTTCCCATCACTATATACGGAAATAATGTCGGATTAGTAGACGGTCACTTGCGTGAAAATGGCAATTTCTTTTTCTTATTATTTATCAAAGAAAAAGAGAAGCTTGGTCGACTGCCGAGATCACAAACATGTGTTTAAGACGGATTGAAAATTTTGGAAACCAAACGCACTCGACATTCGTTTTATCGTGTTTTACACGTTTCGAGTTTTTCTTTCTTTATATGTCTAATAATTGTTTAAGTTAAAATGGTTTGTTTTGCCGAACAATGTTTTTTCATGGCTTATTTATCAATATATACATATAAGTAAAGGTTTAATCACTTTAAAATTGTTACTGCATTAATAATAATTGATAATTTGTTAGTTTATTAGCCAAATCGGTGCTGTAGTTTGAACATTTATTTAAAGCATGCATTCCAATATCATACTGTAACAATAAATTTGAAAACACGTGTAACCCCAAAACGTCAATTTCCGAGAAAACTATCATCTAACATTGTTGCAGGAATTGTGTATGTAAAGGTAATAAATGAAGTCCCTGTAGATCCGTGTACATTCGTAAATGAGGACGTTTTGATTAAAACACCGCTACCAATGATCCGTTAATGACAAAGGTAGAGAATTAATTGCAACAGAAGTCCCTTGGCACCGTCTTTGATTTCAAAATGTAATCAAGTTTTCTTGGAATCAGATGAACCTGATCTTATTTTATCTCTCTTACCTAATATTAAACAATGCAATGTATTAGTTAGTAAACCTTTCTATACGTCATGTGTTTCTGTTTTAAAGATATAATGTTTCTGCATTTAGATATACAGTTACATGCTCATAAAAGTAAATAATGCTCATTAATGCTACCTTTACAAGTAGAGTTAATTAAAATGTATTAAACGTAACATATTTATAAAGATTTCTGGTTCATGCAGAGGTTTATGTAATACTTCTCAAAAGTCATAAAATTATATCATTATTCGAAAACATTGCTTTGTGAGTTTTATTTCTTTTGTTTGGTTTTACGGAGCATAAACAAAATTTAGGTCATGGCGCCGAAACAAGAAGGATTATTTTGACTAATCATAATTCAAGCGACACAAGTGGCCAAGAGCTAAGAGATGAATAGACTCTTGTAATTCAAACACATTTATTCGCCTCTGACAATCATTCTTGATGGCTGCAATGTTGATGCCTCAGCTCTTAAACTTAAGGCAAACCCCCAGCCACAAGGGGAATTGCTTTGTGATAAGGTAGAATAAAAAAAACGAAGCCTATAAACTCATATCATATATCCTCTGATTTCAGTAACCGAGTAAAACACGTTAAGATAATGCGCACAGTGAAAGGATGTTCTTGTTTAAAATCCATTAAATTTGATCCATTATTAAATGTTCAGTATTCTCGGGCAGTATATTAGATAATACTAGATTTACATGGACATGTTATCACTTATCTATCTTCTACTCAGACTATGTGTCTCCATGCGCTGGAGGCTTACACTGGTATCTGTTAAATCTATTATGTACATACGGATTGATTGATTGTTCCAGTATTGACAAGGTTTTTCCCTTGATTAAACTGAAGGGAAAATTGCTCTACTTTTCGGAGATATTAGTACAATTGAATTTCGTACTATTCCATTTTATATACTCAACATATAAATTGGAAGATATCCATCAAATCCTATGACGATATCTACATGCAAAATTTGGATTTTCACTCAGGAAATTCTTAGCAAGATTTAAAGTTTGACAATTTAAGTCAGTTTGCTAGTTTCTTTCTTTTTAGTACATAATCACGGCACTGATATCCAAATCTATTGGTAGCGATCCTGCTAGCATATATTTTCACATTGACAATTAATGTTATTATTGTTTCAATTGTTATTATGTTATAAAAATTTTCTTTTATTATTGTTATAAAAATAAAATGCATTTAAATACTGCTTAATGTACACTTTAAACTACCTTATTTAGTGGTTCATTTGGATATACATTTACAACATGAAATACAGAGTTGATCATATGCTGTGCCCGTATATCACATTATTTCCACTAATTCACCCGTCTTTACTGTTTATACCTGCAAAACTATAAATTTAATATTATATAAGAAGTACATTTATTATGAGGGCTTTAAATCTAAATACCACATCTAGCGATAAATTTAGAACCAACGGATTTTATTAATATTATTCCCCAAACTGTAATTCGCATGAAAGCTGCAAAATTGTTTTTCTGATCTATTTCAAGAGTTCCGTAATCCAATATATTGTAAACTGCCAGGATGATATTTACAACGCTGATTATTCATACAAAATAAGCAAGGGTTTCTGAAGTGTCATAAACTGACAATGGCTGCGTTTGGCGTGTTATCTAAGCCCGTGACTTATAATGAATGCCACTGTAAGGAACCAGGAATTTCTCGAAAATACTAATGATGACAGTGTTAAGCGTTAAAGGAAGGCTTGAGTCGATCTAATTGTATATCTTGGTAACTATTTTTTCAACACCTTAACTTTCGTGATAAAATGATGAGTGTTTTTTTTTGCGAAATGTCAACTACTTTTACTACATTAGGACACAAGTCAGTTGTAAAACATTTAGCTACCCCCACACTTGTAACTGAAGAGTTGCCTTTTAGGGTTGAGGTATCAGAGTTGCAGCCATTGTTCATTCCATCGTTACCGTTAGAGGCGATAAAATAGGTTCAAATTCCTGTAATCTATGCATCTCTTAGCTTCAGCAGGTGAGCTTGTTTGTTTTGACCCGTGGTGTTGCTATATTTTTGTAGCCAAAATCAGCTTTACAGTTTCGGCGTCATATGACCTAATCTGTGTGTGCCACTAACCAAACGAAACAAAACTAAGCACCATTTAGTTTTCATTTTCAAAATCTTAGGGTTGTAATCAGAAATAATGACATGCATGGTAAAATGTGGTAAAATAGAGCGCAAATTAGGGAAACGATAGCTGCTGATATAAAGGTAAATTTAGCTAGCTTGCGATATACTTAAACTCATTCAATGTAAAGAATGAACAGAAACTCACTTACATCACCGAACGGTAGAATCTATCACAAATTGTATTTGGAAAATTTGAAGAAAAAAAAAGCTTTTCATGAAATTCTCTTCTTCGTCCGTGCAATGTGTCACAATCTGGAGGATTCAAATACTTATAAAATTTCGCAGATGTTTTACATATTAACATATCGGACTTGCCGGATTTTCTGAACCAAAGGCTGTGCTCCGATTTCAATAAATAATGGGTTGATAATACAACTTATTAAAGTGCACTATTTCATTTTCATTGCATTGGTGCGAACACAAAGTACGTATGCCATTCTCAATTATGTCGTTACAAGAAGTATTGTTGTCTAACGATAGGAATCATGTCAACTTGATTGCCACTCTTAACATTGTCATTTAAATCTTTGAGGAAACGTGTATTCTTGCGAAATGTTGGCAGTATCTCAAGTCTGATCAAATATCACCGATCATTGCCGGAATTTTAGGTTAAGCTCATATTAGCGGTCAGGAGAAAAATAATTTCGATATCGTGAAAACTAGAGAATTAGTTTTAGAAAAATTGCATACGGCACATAGAGCTGAAATTGTTTGTTAAAATCGTATTTATAATGTGTAGTCTTCATTATTTCTACGCTGTCATTAAATATGATTTTTGTCGTTTTCGCGCAAAGAATCAAAGAATAGTATTTTGGGGTTGTGGCTTACGCCTATCTAAGATTTGGTACGTTGTTCATTATTCTAACCATTAATGTGTTAAATTGCTTATGTCAATAGATTGCGATAACTAAAGTGTCTTGGCCAAATAAAATAATATCCAAATTTCTGTGATAATCTTGCTATTTTGTATAATTCTTATGGTATGTGAACAAGCACTAATTTGGCAAGCTTCCTACATGAATCTAAGTACATTTGAATTACAGTATTTTGAAGGATACACATACTTATAATTTATAGTACATTGGGATATATTCAATTGAAACATACACTTATTGCTTAAAGTACATTTGGATGTAATCATTTAAAGGATTACAATTATAATAGTTAAAACACATTTGAATATAATTCATTGAAACATACACCTATAGTTAAAGGAATATTTGGATAATATCCCTTGAAACATACACGTATTTTTACAAGAACATTTGAATAAAATTAATTGAAGCATACATGTACTCTTATAGTTAAAGGAGATTTCGATATTATAATAAATATTTTTTTTAAAAATGCATGCACACTTAGTTTAAACATATTTTATTTTTCCCAATATTTATACATAAACACTTCAAGTTGAAACTTTACTTTTTGACGAAATCTAATGAAATATTTTACCATTTTCAAACATGTGCTTAGGTATGAGCCCCCAAATGGGCACTATAAGGAACTATAAAATTGAAAACATAGGTCAGTTATATACCTTAAAAGACACAAGAATGCAAAAATTAAACAAAGTTTACCGTAAATTTTACAAGTTATGGAGGGTTTTCTTAAGTTAAACTTGGCTAATAGAAGGGCTCATTTTCAGAAATTCTAAATATTTTACTATATAATTGCTATGAAAAAATGTTTTCCTATAGAACATTTTTAAGAAACAAATAATAGCATTCAGCTAACAAATGACCCTGCAAAATTATGGTTTCTACTCAAAACGATTGAAATATGTAAATAAATGTTACGCTACTCCACCCATTTTAAGTAGTTGTTTGATCAGTTTTCTACTTGCAGGGCCTTATTCAAAATATCCCTAAAATTTACTCAAATCAGGGGATGTTTCCAAAGTTTGCATAAATTTTCTTTAAAGTATATTGGTTGCGCTTGTCAAATATAAAATACTTTTACCGTCTAGTTATTTTATTAGACTTTGAAAATATCAGGTTCCATATTTGATAATAAATTTAGCACAATTTAGTCAATAAATACCTATAAAAATTTATAATTAAAATGAAACACTTTTTTCTTATCAAGAGTGATCTGAGAGAATCAAATTATGTTCAAAGAAAACAAAAGAAAGAAAAAAAGTTGCCTCTTCTGGGGCTTGAACCCGCGCCTCTCAGTTTCAATGCAGTTGACAGTATATAGCAGTTCTAGCCCATTTGTATACTCTTCAAAATGGAGGTAATGCCTTAGGTGGGTCATACCTTAATTATGGTTTTGTTAGATGTTCTAAATACACTTTAGTATCAATGAAAGTAATATTACCTTATTTTGGTTAATATAAAACCAACTGAATATATTTCTCATAATGATAATTTATTTCGTTTGTGGTATTTTCAGTACTGTGATATTCTAATAGCTTTGGTATTAACATGACCTTAACTTTTTTATGCTATCACATATTGATGGGACTGTCTCCTTGAGACATGTGAACATTTTCCTTTTTATTTTTTGTTATCAAATATACTTTATATGTCACTCCAAAGCACTTGCAATTCAATACGATTGGGACAAATTGGCTAAAAGGACGAAATTGAATGCTTATTTACGCGTCAAATCTGTCCGAAAGTTCCAGTCAGTTGTATATTATAGCTGATAATTTTATTTGACAGGGCAGTCATTTGTATTCGTTCCTTAGATAAATTTGAAATGGCTGAACGTTATGAAATTACCCATTGGGAGTTCAAATCCATTTTGTCTAATAATTCCCCCTTGATTATTTTTGCATGCATATGCTTATTGAACACAGACAGGCCTTTTTCGAAATTTAAAAGCTGTTATCAAATCATCCGATATATAAGTTCTTACTTCTTTTAAGAAGGTCATAGTGTTTTATAATTGCCCTTAACAAACAAAGAAAAGAACTTCGTTATAAAAAATACGTTTCAGTTTTGTAAAAATGAACTCTTACCAGTTTCTATCTTGAGGCATTTATCATAATATTAAGACATTTATGTTACAAAGGTGGCTCTAAAATGCCTTTTGCCAGATTTTGAACATTTGGTCGATCTCTGTGTCTAATAAGGACTACAACAAATGTTTTCTAATGTGTAAATCATTTAAAAAAAACTTGACCCCTGTATGACAGCTTATTACACCATTATTTTGCTTTTGATGTTTTGATAGTGGATATTCGACTTATAGAAATTCGATAGAGGTTTGACTGGTAAACAGTTGTCATCGGTTTGCCTAATTATCGCGAAAGATACAAGGGTAATAGAATAAACAAGTTTTACATCTATTCAATGAATTCTAGGGCTAAATTCCTTAACCTCAAATCTATAATCAGTGTCCGATTTAAGACACACAAAGGGCTTGCAAGTACCAACGTGTCATTCATTGGAAAAGTACACTTAAAACTTTAAGAAAATCAATTCAACAAATTCAATATTGAATAAAAAATATCAGCTTTCAAATTTGCTGATTCAATTCGTACTTGCATACGATTTATGGATAGCTTCTTCATTGTCGTCAACTCATCACGATTTGTTCAGGCCCTCATACAATTATTCATCAGTTTGGTTTGAAAAGGACTTGTCAAATATGTTACCTAATCTATCAAACCAGAGGAAAATTCTTAACCTAATAAAAGATCTCCATCAATATAAGAACCGTTCGTCAAGAAACCTCTTTTCACGGACATCGAATGAAGCCTTCTTAGCATAAATTGTTATTAGGCGTCGAAATTATTCGGGGACTGACTATATAAAGCAACAAATTTGGACATCTATTTTAATAAGAGAATGTTTTCATCCTTCGTATATTTTCTGCCGTTAATTATTCATGAAACACTGAAGGCATTTCTAGGCATAAGTATAATTGGTTTTGTGCATAGAATTTATTTGTTCATACAAATAAGGATAATAGATATCATTCTTTAAACACATACATTACTTTCAAATGACAATGTATTTCTGTTCACACTTACACACATTGAGTAATTTTAGTTTGTTCAACTTTTGATTAAATGAGTATATCAGTCGTTTTATTCAATACTAAAATTACAAGACATTCTGAAAGGAAGTCCAGCTGCTTAGCTCAATAGGGAGGTCACATGGTTCATTTTTCTCGGTCGAGGCAAAATTTTACTATGACAATTCATCTCAAACATTACGTTTAATGATAATGTGTCTCTCAACACAGATTAAGAAGTCATGTGGGAATAGCAGTAG
The DNA here is from genome assembly GCF_026571515.1 of Ruditapes philippinarum. Taxonomy (NCBI): domain Eukaryota; kingdom Metazoa; phylum Mollusca; class Bivalvia; order Venerida; family Veneridae; genus Ruditapes; species Ruditapes philippinarum. The sequence continues at coordinate 274,333 of NW_026851624.1, forward strand.
TAGTTGGTCACTTGCGGGGATATTGGTATTTATTGGTTATTTATCAAGGAAATCTTGTTAGGTGGACGATGTGGCGTGACTTAAAATGTTACAATTGGCGTGACAAACAACAGGAACAAATAGACCAACATTAAGAAAGACATTTCTATTTTATTTACTGAATCATAACACGCAAAACTGTATTACAACTTTTCAAAACAATTTACATAACAATTTGTAAAGATGCAAAACAGCTATATTTACATTTAAATGTTAAACATTTATTTTGATCAAACACACTTTACAAATGATCCGGATTGATATTTGATCTTTGTACATGTTACAACGATTACAAATGTGTACCTTTGATTAACATGTTGGACATTGGTAATATTTGTAAATCTGTACAGATTAAAAAATAGATATTTTAAGGAATAAATATGAAACTACATGCAAGGAAAGTATCAACTAAATCAAAATAATCACATGCATATTACATGTTTAATAAATATTATTTATATCGGTGATGTTGCATCCAAAGTTATAACCCAGTACAATTGACGTAATAGCGTTTAATGAAAAAGTCCTCATTGGTTGTGTGTAACGTCACAAAGTCCAGCGGCTAAATTCACAATCTAAGAGGTTGTTGATTAACGCACAGCAGACGATGATCCGTTTATTTAAAAGAAGACGGTGGCAAATTAATCGCAAAATAATTCCCTCGGGGTCCTCCAATTTATTACAAAACGTTATCGATCATTCTTGATCATTCTTGATATCTCAACATTTATATACATGTATAAGCAAGTCCCTTGAAGGATATTTTTCATTTTTTAAAACAAAACTTTTTAAATGATATCCGCCTCCATGAATATTATATTAATTGATAACAACGATGGTTGTTAAAAATAATGTTCATTTAAAACTAATAGAATGTTGATATGCCTTGTCTTGATTATTATGTATTGCTTAAAGACATTTTTTAGTTAACTTGCATAGTAAGGAAATTATAGAAAGCATACCAATGATTTAAGACTCAAGCAATAGAACAATTCTTTTATACTGTTGTGATCCTTTTTTCATTAGGTATTTTATTTCCATTAAAGTATATATTGCGTTAATAACCCATAGATACAGTCACCAAGTTTCCGTAGGTTTATTAATTTAAATAAAGTGCGGATAGTGTTTACCACTGCATAACCTTATGAATACTTATAAGTTCGAAAATCTTTGTTATTCATTGCATACCATTACTTATGCCTTTGTAATATAGTATCTCCGTGTAAGGTTGAACTTCGTGTAAATTATCTCTTCCAAAATGATTTGTTTGTCATTCAGAATTGAGTGCTTAATTGTAACTTTATTCAAAACACAGAATAGTACAACTTACAACCCTCTCCCTCTAATTTATTGACTTTAAAACTGCATAATTCATTTTCTTATCAGTTTTATGGCATCTCGTTATCCGATGTCTTCCCAAATGCCAATATGTTGTTTACAGCACTGAATATTGATACACTGCTAGCAGGAGTTTCTGGAGTGTCATAAATTGTCAAAGTCTGGATTTGACATGTTATTTAAGTCCCCCGTCGATAATGAATAATGTGCATTTCTTTGCCACAGTGAGGAACGAAGTAATTGGTATATGCAGGCGTTCTACAATCCAGACTATTCTGTATAATTATACCCCCAACACAAAATGTGGGGTGGGGGAGGGGGGTATAATGGATTCGCTTTGTCGCGTCCGTCCGTCTGTCCGTCTCCATTGTCGTGTCCGCTCTAAAATTCCTACACCAATTGAATGATTTTCTTCAAACTTGGCTCAAATGTTTACCTCAACAAGGGGATGTGCAGAACCCATCTTGCCTATGTGTCACCTCAAGGTCAAGGTCACATTTGGAGGTCAAATATCAAACAATCAAATATAAGACAGTATGTCGTGTTCGCTCTATAAATCCTATACCAATTGAACGATTTTCTTCAAACTCGGCTCAAATGTTCACCTCAACAAGGGGATGTGCAGAACCTATGTTGCCCATGTGTCAGCTCAAGGTCAATGTCACAAATGAAGGTCAAATATCAAACAATCAAATATTAGACAGTATGTAGTGTCCACTCTGTAAGTCCTACACTAATTGAAAGATTTTCTTCAAACTTGGCTCAAATCTTCAACTCAACAAGAGAATGTGCAGAACCTATGTTGCCCATGTGTCAGCTCAAGGTCAATGTCACAATTGAAGATCAAATATCAAACAATCAAATATTAGACAGTATGTCGTGTCCGCTCTGTAAGTCCTACACATATTGAAAGATTTTTATTCAATCTTGGCTTAAATATTCACCTCAACAAGGGGATATGCAGAACTCATGTTGCTCTTTTGCCGGCTTAAGGTCAAGGTCACACTTGAAGGTCAAACATTGACTTAGAAAATATTCTTAAATTCTAACATGTATTTGAAAATTTCTGAAACTAGAAAAGGTATTTGCTTGAAACTTAAAAAGATATATGAGGTGTCACAAGTAAGATATGCAGGTCAAGTTTCATAACTCTGTATTGCATTTTGACAAAGTTATGCCCTTTTTAAGTATTCAAATTTGCATACAATCAATACTAGATAATATGTCGTGTCCGCTCTATAAATTCTATACTAATGGAAGGATTTTCTTCCAACTTGATTTAAATGTTCACCCCAACTGGGCAATGTGCAGAACCCATCTTACCCTTGTGCCAGCTTAAGGTCAAGGCCACACTTGAAGGTCAAAAATTGACTTAGAAAATGTTCTGAAATTTTAACATGTACTTGAGTATTTCTTAAACTAGAACATATAATCATTTGAAAGTTATACGAAGTGTCACAAGTAAGATAAGCAGGTCAAGTTTCATAACTAAAAAGTCTGGGGGGATAACTTTGTATTGTATTTTGACAAAGTTAAGTCCATATTTATGTCGTTAAATTTATTTACTATAATATTTCTTAAACGAGAATTGATATTTACTTGAAACTTAAAATTTATATGAATGGTTAGAAGCAAGCCCAGATGACGAAAAGTATAGAATTCCATTGAATTATGACACAAGTTATGCCCCTTTTAGGCTTAGAAAATATTCTGTCAAGGACATTGGTGGGGGTATGAATCGCATTCAGCGATAGTTCTAGTTATATATTGTTATGTTGCTTTTGATTTAAATTGACATTCCAAAAAATGTGAACATCAGGCATGCCATTTGACAAGGTAAACACAGCTCATGCCCCAGTTATAACTTTGAGAACCCTGTCAAGTCTCAAATTGACAAACATATTTGCGTTATCTGATTATTTAACACAAATGTTAAACTAACAATTAAAATTATCATAAAACATTTGGTTTTTATAACACCAAAGTTTTTAAAAGAAGATAGGGTTTGCATCACTTTGTCTGATGGTAAACAAATTTTTTGAGGTTAAATATTCTTTAGAAGCTAAATTTATGTTCCGATACACAATAAATATATTAAGTTACCTGTCCTGATTTCTCATAATGAAAACAACGCATACCATCATAGAAAGTGTGTAAATATACCGGACAACCACCATCCAAGAACATTGGAAGTAACCAACTATAGCAGAGATTCGTCTTATAAAACGGACGTAAAAATAATTTTGTTAATTAAACGTATTTGCTATATTTTAAAATGGTTTTTAAAGAGACATGGAGAACATTTGAAATTTAAAGCACAATAGTAAGTTATAGTTTGTCTTTTGTTTAAACAGGTGGCAGTTGGCATTTTAGGGAATATGCAATGGCATTTGACATACATTCACACGCCAATGTTGTGTGAGCCAGGAATTATGTGTTTAATTTTATATGCTTATTCATAATATGGTTCAAGCTTTCTTCTTGATCATTTTAACACGATGTCATGTCTGTGTCTTCGTCAAATCTCTATTTGCTTACGATTGTATTTTTGTACGGTTTATACGGAAATTTCTGTGCGTGACTAAAATGTCCCCAATAATGAACTAAATACCTATGAAGTATGGCGATACAGCCAACGTCTGGATCAATACGTGAATTTAGTTAATATAAGTAGAATAAATCTGCCTTTATGTTCCATGTCGTTAATACTGGAGAAAATAAGAAAAGTTAATTGATACCTTAGTATGAATCATTTAATGATTAATCACGTTTCTGTGACAAGATAATTATTACAGTGCTGCCTTTGATTATGTCCGCTAATTTATATTCAAGGACAATACATACAATTACAAACATTGTCTTACAGTAGTGTATACTCTAAACAAAAGTAAAGTACGTTTTTTTTCTTTTTCAGAATACATGTTCTTATCGTGAGATATGTTCAGAAATTGTATCACAAGTAAGTAAAATGATACATTTATTTACAATATAGCAACATACTTTTAACTTTCACTTTTACTATTCATTTTGTCGAAACCTTTAGCGATACATACGCAATAAAGTATAATTTTGTCTGCATCCATAAATAAGCTGGAGATATTTTATCCTGCAAGGTCAATTTATAAATTTAAGAGCAGAAACTAATTACATCTGTAGACGTATAGACTTTAAAATTATAAAATTGGCTCTTCAAAGATCAATAACATACATTTGGCGGACAAATCCTTATTGATTTCTCTTTTGCAAATGGGTTGAAAACTTTCTCAGAAAAACTCCTTAGATCCATTCATATTTTAGTGAAACTGACTGCAGTTGATTGATATTCTGTCCTGTTATTGTGCTAAAAATTTTGATCACTGTAGTTTAAAAAGGAAATGTCTGTAGCTTATTTGAATATATCCATACTAAGCTAATATTACCATGTTCGACTGTGTAAAATCTTTAAAGGCATAAAATGTTACTTTTTTTATTTTAATGAATATGTAAGGATTTTTAATTTCTAACGATATAATTATAGCCTCTTAGCAGCTCACATCATTCCAGCATTATGTCTTTTGATCGGTATCTCGCACGATAAATTTACAAAATATTAACAATTATGTTATGTCATAAACTATAAACTAATAACATTATGAAAATAAAAATAATACTCATGCATTTGAATGCAGAATAATTTACTTTAATTAAGATGTATGTGCATTTTTATGTCGGTGTTTTTTATTGTAACTCATAAAAAATAAAACGACAAAAGAAACATCTTAAAAAATGTAGCAGCTCAATAATTTTCTTGGCAAACAACGATAAGTTCCGCTTATCCAATTACGTGACCAAGTGCTTAACTGAAAGAAAAGGTGCGCCAAAATTAAATGAAGAGAACTCATGTCAATTATATTGTTTCAATTAAATTTTATTACATTCATTAACGTACGTGTTATATTTAAAACCCATAAAAACATGGACACTAAATGAATTCAAGTATGCTCTAGATTCATGTAAACATGCTATTTTGATTCTTAGCACTCGATGAATGTATTCTGAATATGAAGGTTCATTCGGTGCATACTTATGCGATGTGTACCTTTTAATGCAACAAAAAAAAACAGTTAAATGTCTGAAATTATTCCCGATTTTCATTTCTGCATGATAAATAATGTAACCAACTTTACGTGAATACAGTTCGAGTTTTTTTTTTCTTCTTAAATGCAAATATACTTTAGCATTGATATTGTTCATTTTCTGGCACCCTATTTAATTATAGGAAAGTGTTATAATTGTTTAATTTTATTTTCATAGTTGATATAAATTTGACTTTCAATGATTCTAATTTTTTTGAATTGAAAATATGTTATGTAACCCGTGACAAATGCATTGACGTTGGATAATGTGTCAGATTGAATTTGCCGAAGTAATGATGGATGTCATTCGTATATTTACAAAATTATTGATGTTTACTTTCAGAAATCATTAAAAACATATCTGAAAAAAGGGGAAAGTCCCCGAAAGACAATTAAAAGAGTCTAAAAGTGGAAATTGCACGCTTGGGTTGTTTTTTGAGTCTTTTCATTAGAGATAGTCGAAAAAAAATAATTGTAAAGATTGATAACTGTGATTTAATGTCTCACATGAGTCTGAAATTTACGTTTATAATTATAGTGTGAACTGTTCTGTTATGATTGGATAATTCCGTTTGATTGATATTTAGCTAAACAACTTTTAAATTAGAAATACGAGACTGACCTTAAGCATGCGCGGTATCTGACCTACATCATGTGCGGTATTCTGGAGTTTCATCTGACAATCCTCATAAAGCTTATTTTGATTTTATCTTCAAAGAAATTCAATTCATTCATCTGATTATGCGTTATTAGTTAACTCTGTGTTTCGTATTACTTACTATGATAATAGGTTATGACTTTCGACGACTAAAAAGCATAATGCTCTGATTTCAGGCTGAACATTTAACTTTTAGTTAATAAGCAATAAATTCAAAACGTCGACATAAATCAACTTTAATTTATCTACAGTTTCTTAACATCTCTACTTAAGCAGAGCACTGACACTTATGTAATCTGGAGTTCCTGCTAAATGTTCACAAAAAAAATCAGATCATTTTTGTCAGATTTAACTCTTTTGACGCTGACAGAAAATCAAAGCTTGTTAGAATTGTGAAATATTGATTTTAAGGAAATTAAAGCAGAAAGATTTGGAATGATTTGACTTGAATGTCCTAATGAGAAGCTATATCTGTCAACTTTGACACAAATTAGCAACAGAAAATACAAGTCATCATTAAATCACATTGAATACGGCTAATTCATTACATTGTCGCCGTAAAGGGCACAGATTTTATGTTAAATGTCAACTTTCAATAATCTGTATTACAACTTTCATTAGAGATTCTTATTTATATAATAACTAACGATTCATACAACTGCCATCGGATGTCACATCAACAGAGTAAATATAGGTCTGGAAAAGAATGTCTTCATACAATTTTTGTTCTATTGCAAAGTAATACGATACGTAAGATTTAAACTGTCGTTATATTTAAAACGGAATATCATATAGCTGGCATGTCTTGTCTTAAATTATCACTTTTGTACACATTAACTGTTACAGTTTAACCGAAAGATTCAGAAATTTGAGAATTCAAAATTTTTGCAATTGTTTCAAGTACATTTTTTCGATAAAATATCTCAATGAATGCCATAACGTCCGAAATAATTCACTTATCTAAATAACATATCTTATATATGTTAAGCGCGTCCAACTTCGGCCTCATAGATTCATTCTTATCAACTGTTTTTTTTAGAACTAAAGTGGAATACATTATGCATGTACATTATACGCGTTCGTACAGTGCAATTGCAAATTACACGTGAATGTTTGTTAACCGCATAATTAAAGAAATATAGTTAAACATTGTCTCAGACAATTGAGATACATTTGTTTGCAACACTGAAAAACTATTTCCTCCAGGAGCAATTGTAAAAGTTGCAAAAAGGGTTTTTCTTATCTTCACTGAACGTTATTTATTTCTTACTTAGGTCGTCGGACAAGAAAATTTAGTGAAATTTTAATTAGTATTGCGTTATATTCTAATACATTATATAATACTATATAATACTTCAAACCAGTGTATTTAATAATGCTCGTCCCTATTACAATGTACCAGCAAACGTCCAAAATATGATTCAATTATAATGTCATTTCGTGACTCCATTATCTTAACTTGATGATACTAAACCCGTCAAATCGTAACGTAGGATTACATGTAATGCTTACGTATTAATTTTGGTTGATATTGTTCGTATGCCTCAATTGTTTCGTTTTACCCATATTGATAAAGTTACATTAAAAGTGGTGTGCGTCAACTTTTGTAAAAATAATATATCTCAAAAATACATTTAATCCGCTCTAAAATATATATTGTTCTAATTGTACTTGTATAAAATGAATGTCTATCTTGTAGTATGATGTATCCTCAAAATTGTGCAATTCACTGCAAAAAATAGCTCTTTTTCTCTGTAATATTGTTTTTCGACTGATATAAAAGGAGTTTTACCAAAGTGTTTTTTTTTCCAATATAAGTATCCCAACACTGGAGAAAAGCACGAACACTGGCTTTTTTGATATTCAAACCATAGTTGAGGCAAAACAATTTGACATTGCATATAACTTTGTATTCGAAAATTGAAATACTCCCTATATTTTGATGACTTGACTCATGTTTACAGTGAATTGATATTCGCATCAACCTTACAGCAATAAAATATGGAAAAAAACATAACATTGTAAATTCTAATGCATTCGTTGCATCAGAAATGATTATCGTCGCACAAATCGTTTGAAGTGCTAAAAGATAAGTGACAGGTAATCCAACGGCTACATTCTTAAACGAGAGGCTGTTGATTAATGCACAGTCGACGATGATTCGTCAAAGAAAAAAGCACTTGCTACAATTATAATGATTGCGGCAGAGGTCTCCTTGGGCACAGCCTGTTAATTGGAAATTATCATCAACCATTATTAAAATCTTATCTTAAATTGTTTCACCAATTTTTATCAGCAATTTATAATCAGTTTTATGATTATCTAGTTTCTTATAAAAAAGAGTTTTTATTATATTATATTTTCATATTTGCTGAATATGGTATCATAATTATAACAGGACTGTTAAACAAACGGTTTTTAACTAGTCTCTAAATTTTTTAACAAAATTAAAATGGCTATTTAAGCAAAAAATGATTAGGAAACTAAACTAACCGATTTTTTCTTTCAATATTATTAATAGCAACGGTATAAATGACGATTCATAAATTTTCCAACGTCTTATTATTCAATATAACCTAGTATGAACATTTAAATCCGTATAGGTATTCACGAGCAGTAAGAAAAAAATGCAATCTACATTGTGCTTATGTGTAACCTCATTCGAACAGGTTTCCAAACACATGCCCCCAAACCTTTCTAATTCTCTAATATACAATAATGCTGCCAAATTGTTTTACTTATCTATTCACGGCATCTCATAATCCAATTTGTCCCAAAATGACAGCGTGTTATTTACCCCACTGAATATTGATACACTATTAGCGGGAGTTTCTAGAGTATCATAAATTGCCAAAGCCTGAGTTTGTCATGTTATTTAAGCCACCCGCTGATGATAAATAATTTCAAACGCTTTGCCACAGTATGGAACGAGGAAAAGAATAGAAAAAATGCTAATGATGGCAATGTAATTGTGAATTATAGAATAAGCCATTCGAACTTTAATTTTAATTTTACGATGTGTAAATTAAATGTTATGTTGACTTGAATCTATTTTGGTGGTACTTAACACAAATTTTTTTTATAAAACATAAATATTATTATAGAAATGTGATTAAAAGTAAATACGCCTCCTCCACATTCACACTCGAATGTTAACATTGCGTTTGTCTTATTGTGACAAAATGCTGTTTTGTAGACTAGTTTGGGACGGCAATATTTGCTTTTAGGACAAAACTCTCATTCATTTATCATTTGGTTCAAAGATACACAAGTTAACAAGTTATATGTGTTTATCAGACAATTAACGGAACAATGTACAACCATAAATCTTACATAGAAACCGGTACACTCAAACACAGTTTCTTTGTATACAAAAGTCGAGCTTCTTAACCTGAAAAATAATTCTTTCAGAAATATTGTTCGCTTCTTATATACAGTTACGTCATTTACTTGATCACTTTCTGTGTGTCATATATTTGGCATTAAATCCGTTTTGGCTGTACAATTATAGATTATTTCTATTTTATTTTAACCGGAAATTTCTGTGTATGACTAAAATGTCTCTTATAATAAAATTTTCTGTGAAATTTTGGCAACATACTCTACGCCTGATCAAATACATTCATCCGATCAATTCGTGAATTAAGCTCATATATATGCAGAATAAATCCGCTCAAATTTTCCATACAAGAAAGTGAGAAAGTTAATTGATACGACGAGAGAGCGTGTGAACAATCTTATGGTTTATCACATAAGAGGGATACGGTTATCATCGTCATGGTGTCCTTGGTGATGTTTTGTGATTAATTTCCAAGAAGAACTCTTACAATGCAGACACTTTATTAACACCACCAATGCTTAAGGCAAAACGTTAAGTACTTTTTAAATTGCTTTTTTTCTTTTTTCAGAATGTATACCGGGAGATAATTTAAAAATGACAACACGTGTAAGTATCATAGCGTTTATTTGATGTGTTTTTTGTCGTTTTATGACCTTTACAGTGTCGATATATAACCTTGCAATTTATGTTTAATCTTCTGTGTGTTGCTTCCAAAGAAATCTTGTTGCTTTATTGTTAACTGTTTTCAATATGATGGCAATATGTCCTTATAGCAGCAGTAAAGTATACAGTGTGCATATGGTTACAAAAGTAAAAAACGAAAACACCATAGCTGCTTGTAGTTTATTTTCTTAATATGATTATTTAACAAAAAAAATATAATTATCTTATATACACTCGGAGGCATTTATAACCCGACACTTACATTTTTCGATATAAATTGGATATTTGTGAACGGATTTTGTTCAACTTTGGACCATACAAAATTCAATATATCATACTTGCTCCTTAGAATTTTATTAACAATTCACCAATAAGAAAATAGAGAAAATAACAAAACATGTATGCTACTGCAAAATGAAAAATCAAAGAATGGCTGTATTTTTCGTGATTTTGTCTTATACTTGTGCATTTAAAAGTACATTGTACATGTACTTCAATATTCTCAAAAACAAAATTAGTCTGCATTTTATATTTTTCTCTAAAATAACGGAACGTTTTTGGTTAAATTCGTATCCTCGTGTACGTATGAAAGTATTGTTTTGTCTGAACTGGTAAATTGACTGTCGACTCAAACCCTGTAAGGTCAATGTATATTACTGGAAAAAAGAATAATTGCATCTGAAAATAGACAGACAGTAAAATTATAGAATTGGCTCCTCCAGTATCAATAACACACTTTTGGTGGACAAATCCCCATTTTTCTACCCTAGTTTGCTCAATAATGTTCTTAAACTGTACTTACGTAAAGGCAACTGTCTACAATTAAATGACACTCTTTACCCCTCTTGTGCCAAATTATACATATACTTTTAAATAAACGGCGGCTGTTGTGAACGTTCGGATCTTTAAAGGTATTTTAGATTCAGCATATTAATTCTGCCACATCTTTGAATAATACAACAATAATTAGTTGTAGCATATCTGCAGGTATGAGTTTTGTAAATCTGTGGGGTTTCTTCTTAACTAGATTCTTGCGTTCAATTTCAGTAAAGACTGTTGTCATCTTACGCTTGATATAATATAAGAATGACACGAATTTAAACACAGTTTATGTGCCGAGTATGATCTCTTACTTATTTACTTTTTCTTTTCTAGCACTCATTTTATCCAATGTCATCGATTGCATTGTTATTTTAATGAATAAAATCAAATAAAACGGAATGAAATATAAAATGTTGTATCAGTTGTAAAATAATTCAATTACCTTTGAACTTTTATGTTCATGTAACTGTTTCTCCGGGTGAATATAATTCATTTTAAGAGCGATGCGAAGTTTCGTGTTTGTAAAACCTTTATCATTCATAATTAAGTTGATAGTAATGGCAATATTTGTCATTATAATAGAACTGTACATGTTTACATCTTGCCCAGGGGAACTGCTGTTGTTCACTTCAAACTACAACATTATGAACAAATACTAATAATATTATTGTTTATCTTTACCAAGATTTGAAACACAAAACGAACTGCAACAAAACAAAATTGATTACCATCATTTTGAAATGGTTTGAAGATAACGTCTGAACAATAATTAAGAACGATTGTTTTGCTGTAGTGTAAATATTTGGCGGATGTTTTGCACAAATGTTAACGTCATTGACCAATTAAGATTTAATTAGCCCCATTCGTTTATGTGTATTGTTTACGTGGCATTTATCTTCAGCAACTTCAGTAATTCCGTACCCATTTCCATTTATGCGCTTAATTCACTACTGTTCAAGTACTGAAAATTGCAAACTTGACGATTGTGTGAATTGTATGAAGCGATAGCGATGTTAGTAATTTCTGTAGAACAGCTACAGACGAATAATAACATACTTAGTGTCAAGCTTTATTTGGGCTCATTATCATTCACTTTTTAACGTCACTATACGGTTCTATGAAGTGCTATGAAAAATAGAAGTCGACTATGAACGCAATTCGGTATAGTATCGACTTTTGTTCATCTATTAAAATAAACACATAATTTAAAGAAAAACAGCGTTTTCATTGGATGACAAATAAAGTTGGCCACTAATACGAAGTGTCGTTTATTTCGTTAATATATGACTGTTTGTTAACGGTACATTGATATTTTGGTAAGTACACTTTAAGATCTAACAATAACTGCGCTAGTTTGACAGGTAATTTGTGTGCTATGGAATTAATAATCATTGCACAATACTATGGAAGGAATTATCCGCCAGTTCACCTATTCTGCTTTATGACATTCCAATTTCCGTTTTTACTCTTGCGATAGTGAATTTGATGTTAGATTTTGGTTATTTTCGTATCTTTATAGTTTTCGTAGTATCAGATTTGTGAACACCGGTCATGGAGCGGTATTATTTTTTACATTTTTACCAGTTATTCCCTGTTGATTAAAAGGGCCAATTCTAGCGCAAAAACCTAATTAATTTTGAATTATACTTCGAAACTCTTAGTGTGCTATGCAAACTGCTGTTTCGAATACATAATACGCAATGTCAGCATGGGACTAAAATTACCATGATTTTTGTAAAATAAATACTGGAACACTGTAAGAATAAAATGTGTGTCAAATTAATTTTAGAAAGCAAATTCAAATAAAGGAAACATATTTGAAAGCCAGCAAATTAAATATCTAATTATAGTTTGCATGTTTACAGGCTAAATTGAATGTTCGCATATTTCAAAAAGAACTCGAGTTACGTCAGCAAGTACAACATCTTAATATTGCATAATGATTACAACGTATTAATAATAATGTCTTCATAATAATTACAATGTTTTCATAATAATAATAATGTCTTCCTATCAATAAGAATGTCTTCAAAATAATAAGAATGTTTTCATATTATTTACAATGTATTCATAATATTTAGAGTGGCGGATAATCCCTTCCATACAATACACGTATTTTTGCATTATTAGAACATCCAACATCAGTTAAAACAAACTATTCTTCGGCCGAGTATCTTTATGAAAGAGGCTTCTTGTATTATCTCGAGATGAATTCAATTCTTTGAAATGCGATACCAGACATTTTCAATTTTCCAATACACTTTTAATACTAATTGGTTATGACTTACAACGATTGTCAGCAATAATGTTTAAATTCTAGTTTAAACATCTAACTTTCAATGATGGGCAATAATTTCAATACGCCGACATAAGCACTTACTCGGAAAAGTTAATAAATTTAACTTTATCTACTAAACATCTCGAATTCAGCAGAGGTCTGGTAATTAAGTTAATTGGATTCCCTGCATAATGGAGAGTTATCGGATGATCTGTGTCAGATTTTATTTTTTGATGTTGACAGAAAATCGAAACTTGATCAAATTTATAAAGTATTGATTTAGCGGAAATGCAACCAGAAATTATAAATTGTTTGGACTTAAATGCACTAATGAGTAGCTAAAAACAGTTTGCAATAGCATTGATGAAACACGGCAAATACTAGTTTTGCATTACTTTGGAGTGGCTTAAATTGGTTAATTTTCGTTCACAAAATGCAATTATTTTGTTAAAGGCACATTTCCTGTTGTAATTTAAGTGTAGCGTTGTGCGTTGTAATTATTCTAACGACATGAGTAAATTACAATTACAAAATTTAGGCAACAGTAAGTGGCCAACAAAATGTAATATTATTTAACTGGACTAAAATAAAAAGTTGAAATGCAATCGGGCATAAATTTCGCAACGTTAGCTAAAATGAAATTAATAACTCAATGATTCTAACAATATTATACAAATCACTCTTAGTTTCGAATTTAATTTACAACGTGTATTTGAAGGGCATGTTAAACTCCCTCCAAAAAGCAAGACAATTTACAAGTCATGTACTCCATTGATATTCTGTTAGATCATGTTGTTGTTTTGTTTTACACTTATTTCATTTGGTTAAGTATGAATTAGTCTTTAATCAGTATATTTGTAGGACCATATTTCCTCATACGACACCAGTTCTGATTAATTCCTGGAAACGGACTTAAGTGATTACCTTAAGTTGCAAGAACTTGTTTCTCAATCGAGCTAAAATAAAAACGTTTAACTAACGTTAACTAAAGGTTAAAGATATACTATGCTCATCTTTTGTAAAATATTTTTATCTTAGAAATGTACTGAAATCCATGAAATTCTTACTAAATATGTTTAATTTGAATAAAATAATGAATAAACTATGTATGGGAAGCTGCATTCCCTATAAGTTAGTCTTTTCTTAAAAAAACTGCCAGTTTTTTTTAATGACACTATATATTGATATTGCGACCACCTATAGTGTGTAGAGTTCAAAACATAACATATCTACTTTAAATGAAGTCAAAACATGTTTATTTTATACATACAAAGAGACTGTGTAGCAATAAGTAATATTTTTAAAAATCAAATTTGAGCATAGTATATCTAAGTATAGTATTTCTTGTATTGAGCATAGTATTTCTTAGTCATTGATAGGAAGCAGATTATATATGATACAGAAAAGTTTTTTTTTCACTGAAAAAGCACATACTAATATACATTAATGAAAATGTTCATTATAATAATATTAAACAAAATGCGATACAGTTGATATAGCTTTCTTAAACAAAGCAGCATATTTGTGATATGTTGAATAGTATGATCAGAAGTTTATTTGTTTTGTTTGTTTTTTGTTGTTTTTTTTTTTTCATTAAACATGATTTTTATGTCAACCTACATCGTTTTGATAAATGTGACATTCATCAAGTGCTCGCATTGTTTGCAATACAAATGTATAAAGCAACACACTTAATTTATGAGAACAGATGCTGTCTTCTCCGTCTTAATATTCCTTCACAGAAAATCAATAGTTGGATGCAAATTAAAAAAATGACCATGCTAATTGATTCTTTAAAATGCTTTTAAAAGCTGTTCAAGCAAATGTTAACTACTTTTTGTCTAATATTATTTAATAGCAATACCTGTTAAAATTAGTTACAAATGCCTTTTACCGGTTTAATTATCTCTCTACTTAAATGCTTTTAGCTCGATTCCCACGTGAAATATCAATAAAAGACACCAGGAAGCCATTAATTTAATACATGTTTTATATTTATTACTCTGAAATAAAACTTTGAATGAATGTAAATAGAACGTGAAACTGAAATGCGCTACAAACCTTGTGTTTCATTTAAGAAGTTTTCGAGTGCACACAAAAGTGGACAGTAACTTGCACTCACTACTAGTCTTATGTCCATTTACAGCAGGATCAATCAAGGCGAGTCAACAACATTGTCTTTTCTTGCGTTTGTTGTGTTTAGGCTTTCATAAAGATAACAAACTCAATCAAAAAGAGTATGCAATTTCCATGTATTTTTTGTAATTAATGCTTCCGATGGATCATATTTTTCCAGATTTGTATACGTTATACCAAAAAATAGCTTTCAATCTAAGGTGTGGCTACGAAATATATGGTGACGTGGCAGATTAAGTTTGTTCTATAACTTGTTTTGATAAAAAAACAGACATCAGTTTGGCAGTACACTGTATATGGAATCGTAATATTATGTGTGAGGTTCCTGCAAGTAGTAATCGTTCCTTCGTTACAACAGTAGACTTACCTTAAATGAATTATGTTTTGACAATCGCTTATCGTTTTGAATAGCAGCAAGTGAATTTCAAAGCTTGTGAACCCCCAAAAATGTAATTGTTCCACGATAGTATTGAGTTAGATTTAAAATACAAGTATGGCATTGCAAATTTATTTAAATTAGTTGCATTAATCAAAGAATTATGCTCTAATGAGCTCTTACTTTATCTCAATAACGCACGACTACTTTTAAATTAATACAGAAATGCTAAACTCATACAATCTTGCACGTTGTGCTATTATATAAGTATCAAAGAATCTAGTTTGAACTAAATACTGTATCGATCAATACTTTGATTTAATTGGAAAATCACGAACACTACGGTTTACAAAGAATAAGATATTGGTGTTTAAAGAACGCAGGAAATATTTTGTGAATTTTAGATTGATTAAAGGAATTTTAAATGTGACACGCGATTTTTAGTTTTTGTTTACTCTTTGATATTATCTCTATTGCATTTAGCTGTGCATATAAATGATATATTATACTTTAGCACGTTACCACACAATTCAATCAATGCATCATTAAACATTTGAAAAAACAATGAATAATAGCAACGCAACACGATAGCACCGTGACATTGATACTGCAACAACTTCGCTATTAATCGCAACGTCCTCCTCCATGTTTGTTAAATTACCATGCAATGTAATCTTTCTAATAAATCAAATATATTTTTTCTCTATTGTTGTTACATAAATAGACATTAATACCATAATCAATTTCGACAACATAATCATAGTTTATGTCAAAAGTTTTCTTATCGTTTCCTTTCTTTTCATTTTAACTTGCTGAAATTAGTAACGTATTCACTTGTTTAGCTATTCTATTACCTGTTTTGCGATTTATTAAACAAATTAACTACTTATATTCTTAAAGCGGCCTTCAGCTTTTCTAACGATTAAATATTTTTTAAGATAAATCGTTTCATATAATTGTCAAATGAAAAGGATTTAGTTGGGAAGTGAAATAATTTGCGGACGATGAACTATACAAACAATAAGGAAACCCATCGATACCTATAATCTACCGATCCGCTCTCTATATTTAGATTAGTAAAGCGGTTGATTCGTTTCCCGTTCTTCTATTTTTAGAAACGAAAGTCACTGACGCGTTATAAATAGCTTTCGGGGCGGCTTCACAGTGATATGATGCACTTTTGCAAAATAAAATTACTGAAATACTTAGTTTGAAACAAATATATTTGTCCAACAGAAAATTCTAGTAAAACCTGAAGGCCGCTTTAAGTCATCAAAAATGAATTTATATTATTTAATAATTTTAAAATCTTATACTGCAGTTTTTGTTAGTGCAATGACATTTCTGAGATGCTGTTTCTCATAAGATTGCCCTCTTGATATTATTTATATCACAAAAACAGTTTATAACAAATTTACGATATTACATATCTCGTATATTATTTTAGGCTATATTCCATGATAAAGACATTTGAAAAGCAGACAGCTATTTATAGTGAAATATTCAGTTTGATATCAAGATGCTTCTCGGAAAGTACTATGGTGAAAAATGCTACACCATGTTCAATAATTAATAAATATAATCATTTAATATATATTTTACGAGGGCGTTCCGTTTGGACAAGTGATTTTTTTTATTTCGTCCTTACGCAATGCAAGATGGTACGATGGTGAAAACGCGATGGTACGATGACACGATAGTGAGAACATGGTGGTACGCTGGTGAATTCGCGATGTTGCGATGTTACGGTGGTGAAAACGCGATATTATATAACTGATTTCACAATAATTTATATCTATGATTAATTGTCATTTAGGTATGATGCTTGCAATATTTGGTATCACAAGTATGTTACAAATATGGCATGTATAGCAGAGATAATTTGTTTTTATATCTCTTCCGAGCTCATTAAAGTTTCCTTGTAAAATTAACAGCAAGAATAGCATTGTCCTACTAACGAGCTGTGTGAATATATTTAGACTTTACAATTAAGTTTTGTCAGTAAATACGCTCGATTAGACGAAATTATAGGAGCGTGTTAAAGTATAATTATGGAACAAAATTTACGACGCCGTATTAATACAAAAAAAAACGCTAAAGAAATCAAAACTTTGCTTTTATTCATTTTCAATTTCACAAGCCATTTGCATCATTAAAAGGCATGCCGACTATATGCCATTATTTTAAAATATTATTTTATTTCAAGTAAATGAATTTACAAAAATTGCACTACATAACTTAATCTAGAAAAGGACACTATTTTTTTCTTTTTGTTTCTTGTTTTTGTTTTGTTTGTTTTTCTTTCTTTTTTGTTGTTGTTGGTGGTGGTGGTTTTTTTTCTTTCTTTTCTTTTTCCTAGCTTTGCTTTTTGTTTAAAATCGCATTATGATTGTCATTAAAAGCACATGAATATTTTACAGCCGGTCGTAAGAATAGCATTTGTTTTATGTTCAACAAAATGCTCATATCTCTATTGATTTAACACAGTTTTTTTCCAGATGACTAAAGTGCTTAGTAATTTTTCATGCCCAGATAGCTATTATACATAATTGATTTTTTAATGTTTTGCTGGTGGACTTTGGTAGCACCTGATAGTAAACAAGTGTATCAATTAGTAAAACAGTCAATGAATATTAACAACGTGATCAGTTTCGCTTAATGAGGAGTGTCTTGCCGTGCTAATAATTCAACTTGACCTTTGTGTCTTTGGAGGTTTTGTACTGTGTGTAATTATTTTATTGAAAGATCAAACCTATGTAATATCGGCCGTTGTTGTTAGATCCTGTAGATATATATCATATATTGGATCTTGTGTATTTTTGTTTTATTGTGAATATTTTGATAAAAGTATCATCCTATAAAATATCGGCTGCTTTTCCGGTGCTGTTTGATCCTGTAGATATGTTTGACCTATCTGTTGCTATTTTTATATTGTGAATGTTTTGATAAAAGTGCCTTCCAATAAAATATCGGCCACTGTTTCGATGTAGATATATTCGACCTATATCTTTTATTGTGAATGCTTTGATGAAAGTACCTTCCTGAAAAAATATCGGCTGCTGTTTTCAATGTTTTTTGATCGTGAAAATATTTTTTTAAATAATCGTATTATTTATAAACCATAAAAGACAAAAGAAACATGAAACTAATTGTAAAATACAAAAGAAATATTTCAGCTGAATTAAAACAAATTATAAAGTGTTATTGCAATACGAACAGCCTCAAACAAACCGAGTCGGCAACAGTTTCATTGATGCTATAATGGGCGTTCTTCAGGAACTCTAAGAAAATTTTCTCTATTCTAATAATATTTTAACCAAACTTTAAATATTATAAACTAATTCACGGTTGTTTTAATAGATATTATGATAGCGTTATCTGTTAAAATCAATAACAAAATCCTTTTACCGGTGGATATCTTCTTCGAAATGCTTTTAATTTTGCACACGATTATAATATCAATATTGGACTTTAGACAGTCTTTGCAATACTTCAATGTGAATCATAAGTACGTGTTATCTCAGAGTTAAATATTAAATAAATACAGTAACTAAGATGCGTTATAACGTTAAATGCGTTTGAAAAACCCCTACCTCTATTAAAATACCATGCGTTGAATGTGCACACATTTTTTATGGTACATGTAAATAATCTAAAAGCATTCTCGATAAATAGCAACTGACTTTTACTTTTATGCGTTTGTGAAGCATTTGTTATTTTTAGATTCCTGACTTCGTACAATAAACGATAACGTGCTTTTAGATTGTTAATTTGTATCTGTAATCATTATAATGTAAATCAAATGATATGTTTCTCTGTAACATATTTAATCAAATGCAACAATAAATCGATGCAATTCTTTCAATGGAAGTGAAATGCAATTAACAGGCACATCGATATTGCAACAGATTGATTATTTTATGTGACGTCATTTTGTTTGAATTAAATAATACACCGTTATCTTTCCGTTTTATCATTTATACTAAATAAATTCAGATTGTATCTATAACATTTATTTATTTCTGTCCAGAATATTTGTAAAACGAGACACAAATATCAAACGTGGTTACTTTGTAATAAACTTCATGAATTTTGATTTGGTTTTGGATGAATTTTTCATCAATATTGCTTTAATACAAATAGAAATAAAATCTGGAAAACATTCTGTAAATTTTGTGGCGATAATAATTATCAGTTCCAGCGTAAAATATATCATTTGTGTTACTGTCTTTAATATCACCTCCCCCTCACCGCTGAAGGTACGGACACCACCGTTGGCTTCGGATTCTTTCATGTGAGGAAGCTATCCAGCTAGCTTACGGAACATCGGTGGTTCTAGTCAGTTGCCCGTTCGTCCCTGAAATAATGCGCGTGCGTGAAACTGAGGTCTTCCTCCACCATTTAAGCTGGAGTGTCGCCGCATGACCTCTACTGTGTTGGTGCGGCGTAAACCGAGCAAATTGCCAACAATAAATTACTGTTTTTAATGTATTGTAGGATATCCCTATTTTCTCCTCTGCGAAAATAAAATGAGAAGAAATAATCATTTTTTATTTAGATGCTAAACCAATTGATATTTTATGAATTATAACATTCCGGAACAAATATTCTTGTTTTGCTCTGGTGTAAATACTTGGCGGATGTTTTGAACAAATGTTAACTTCGTTGACCAATTAAGATTTAATTAGCCCCTTCGTTTATGTGTATTGTTTACGTGGCATTTATCTTCAGTAACCAATTTCCCTACCCATTTCCACTTACAGATAAACATGTATGCGCTTAATTTACTACTGTTCAAGTACTGAAATTGCAAACTTGAAGATTATATGCGCTGTTTTTGATCTTTGATTATGAGCTTAACAAATGTAGAAACCCGAACCTGAGCAATTTCAAGCGAAATGATAATTTGATTATCTGACAATCCGTTGGATACTAGTTCAGTTTCGGTTTTCATCATATTTTTAGTCTATACTTCCTTGATGGATGTGTGACTTTACCGTAAATGTGACTTTTTCTCGTTATTTTGCAAACAGGTAATCGCATTTTATGTTGATAATAACAAACTGTGTTATAAAGATAAACCTGACAACGTATAATTTTCTAAAATAAACTGTTACGAAATAAAGTTGATATATTTGTTTGTTGGAGGTACATTGGTTATTGTTGTTTGTGAACTTTAAGTTGCAGCAATATCTGAACCAATTCGACAGGTGTGCTATGAAATAAGTAAGCGTTGGTAATTCTTCTCGTGTTTCTGTATTAGAACATCAGTTAAAACAAACATTACTCAGGCCGAGTATCTTTATTAAAGAGACTTCTTGTATTATCTTGATATTGATTCAATTCTTTGAAATGCGATACCAGACATTTTCAATTTTCCAATACACGTTTAATTCTAATTGGTTATGACTTACAACGATTGTCAGCAATAATTTTCAAATTCTAGTTTAAACATCTAACTTTCAGTAATGGGCAATAATTTCAATGCGCCGACATAGGCACTTACTGGATTTAACTTTATCTACTAAACATCTCGAATTCAGCAGAGGTCTGGCAATTAAGTTAATTGGATTTCCTGCTTAATGGAGAGTTATCGGATGATCTGTGTCAGATTTTACTTTTTTGATGTTGACAGAAAATCGAAACTTGATCAAATTTATAAAGTATTGATTTAGCGGAAATGCAACCAGAAATTGTAAATTGTTTGGACTTAAATGCACTAATGAGTAGCTAAAAACAGTTTGCAATTATAGCAATGATGGAACACGACAAATACTAGTTTGCATTACGTTGAAACGGCTTTAATTGGTTAATTTTCGTTCACAAAATGCAATTATTTTGTTAAAGTCACATTTCCTGCTGTAATTTGAATGTAGCGTTGTAAATAACAATTATACTAACAACATGAGCAAATTACAATTACAAAAGACAAAAATACTGACATCAACAGTAAGGGGTCATCACCCTTACTGAACAAAGAAGATGAAATGCAAAGGATCGTGCATAAATTACGCAACTTATTTATTCTAAGAATAATACACGAATAATGTTTCATTATTATTTTCGTATTGTATTGACAACGAGTATTTGAAGGGAATGATAAATTTCCTTCAAAAAAATAAACACTAGAATATATACATGTCCTCCATTGATATTCTGTTAAATCACGAGGTTGTTCTGTTTTACACTTGTTTCATTTGGAATTGTATGAATTAGCCTCAATCACTATATTTTTATATTTCCTCAGATAACACCAGCTCTGGTTAATTCCTAGAAACATATATCAAAGTGATAACCATAAGTTTCGCAATCGAGCTAAAATAAAGACGTTTAAACTAAAGCTAAAGGTTAATTATTTCTTAGTCAGTGAAAGGAAGCAGAACTTATATGATGCAGAAAGGTTTTCGTCAATGAAAGTATCACATACTAATATACATTAAAGAAAATAGTCATCATAGTAATATGATATTATAAGCGATACAGCTTTCTTAAACAAAGTAGAATATTTGCGATAAGTTGTAACGAGTGGTCAGGATTTTTTTTTCGTAAGTCATGATTTTCATATCGTTATGATAAATGTGGCATTCATCAAGTGCTCGCAAATGTCTGCAATACAAATGTATAAAGCAACACACTTGATTTATTATAAAAGATGCTGTCTTCTCTGTCTTAACCCTTTACTTCATATAGACGTGTTTTGACGGCTTTTCGACCCCCCCTCCCCTCTTTGTGAGGCCTCAAACAGTGACAAACTGCCCTATTTAGGCCCCACACACTGCGTTTTGTTTGGGAAATGTTGCTAAAAAAGTTATCACTTTATCGGCGCCGCCCCCTATCAAAAAGGTTCATCAGGGGGTTGCCAGAAGCGAGATGTGCCCCCTTCTGTTTTGGGGGTTTGAAGGGAGCGGTATACCCCCTTATCGCGAAGAAAATTTTGGACGTGTGAGAGGCTTAAAATGACCCAAGGTTGATCATAATGTAATGTGTAACCAACGCTGAAAAGCCTTTTACTCTATCTCAATCCATTGAGAAATTGCAGCACTTTGAAATCAATTTTGATGGAAAAAATCAACGCAAAATAGTGATTTTGGGCAATTTTGAGATGTCCCCTCGTTGCCATGGTAACATGAAATTTAAGACTGAGCATGTAGTTACAAAGGTAATGGTCCAGTCAACATTTGTGCCAAGTTGATTAGAACTGAAGCATTTTTCATAGTTTCATGGCAGTTTGAACTTGTAACAGGAGGCTTTTCAATGAAAACGGCCATTTTTCACAATATGCTAATGAAGGAAATGGTTAATATTCATTTACAGAAAATAAATAGTTGGATGCAGATTCTAAAAAATGACCCTGCTAATTGATTCTTAAAATGCTTTTAAAAGTGGTTCAAGCAAATGTTAACTACTTTTTGTCTCACATTATTTAATAGCAATACCTGTTGAAATTAGTTACAAATGCCTTTTACCGGTTAAATTATGTCTCTCCTTAAATGCTCTTAGCTCTAATCCCACCTGAAATATCAATAAAAGACACCAGGAAGCCATTAATTTGATGCATGTTTTATATCAATTACTCTGAAATAAAACTTTGAATGGCAGTACCTTGCACTCACCACTTACGCCCATTTACAGCAGGATCAATCAAGGCGAGCCAGCAACATTGTCCTTTCTTGCGTTTCTTGTTTTTAGGCTTTCATAAGGATTTCTTCTTTATTCTCTTTTATTAGAAATGTTGATTTAGCCGACCCTCATTCTTTACCCTTTTAGACAGGTTTGATACTTCAAAGAAAGATATAAGACGGAAAGCAATGAGCAAAGGTGGCTCAAAATAGCATAATTTCGACGTTGATAAGCCGATATAAGAATGTAGAAGGATTATATGGATTAAATTCAGTATTGTTATATTTTCTGGTCCTTCGGAATCACTGGTATCAGCTCTTTAAGTGTTCAATATAAATTAACGTTCAGGACGGTCCTAGAGTGCATAGAGGATTTTGCTCTTTTTTATTATCCCTCATGTACAAATTTAATCCATCTGAGCCTGCAATTTTTAAGTAATTTTGTTGTACTTAAGCTTCCAGGGGATCACTTTTCCAGATTTTTAAACGTAATGCCAAAATAGTAGCGTCCAATTTAAGGTGTGGGTACGAAATATATGGTAACGTGGTAGATTAAGTTTGTATTATAACTTGTTTTGATAAAAAAACAAACATCAGCTGTATATGGAATCGTCATGTTATGTGTGTGTTTTCTGCCAGTAGAAATCGTTCCTACATTACAGTAACAGTAAACTTACAATAAATGAATTATGCAATATTTTGGACAATCTCCTATCTTTTAAACTAACAGCGAGTGGATTTCAAAGCTTTCGAACCAAAATAATATGTTATTGTTCCACGATAGTATTGATTTAGATTAAGAATACAAATATGATATAAAATTCATCTGGATTATTTCTATTAATCAAAGAATTATTTACAAGTGCTCTTACTTGATCTTGATAACGTACCGCATGAATACTTTTAAATAAATACAGAAATGCAAAACTCATGCAATCTTGTAGGTTGTTATATTATATAAGTATCAAAGAATCCAGTTAAAACTAAAAACTGTACCGATCAATGCTTTTATTTAATTGGAAAATCACGAAGAACTACGGTTTACAAAGAAAAAGATATTGGTGTTTAAAGTAGGCAGGAAATATTTTGTAAATTTTAGATTGATTAAAAGAATTTTTAATGTGACACGCGAGTTTTAGTTTTTGTTTACTCTTTGATGTTATCTCTATTGCATTTAGCTGTGCATATAAATGATATATTATACTTTAGCACGTTATAACACAATTCAATCAATGCATCATTAAACACTTGAAAAAGCAATGAATAATAGCAACGCAACACGATAGCACAGTGACATTGATACTGCAACAACTTCGCTATTAATTACAGCGTCCTCCTACATGTGTGTGTATGTTAAATTACCATGCAATGTTATCTTTCTAATAAATCAAATGTATTTGTTTCTCTATTTTTGTTACATAAATAGACATTAATACCATAATCAATTTCGACAACATAATCATAGTTTATGTCAGAAGTTTTCTTATCGTTTCCTTTCTTTTCACTTTAACTTGCTGAAATTAGTAACGTATTCACTTGTTTAGCTATTCTATTACCTGTTTTGCGATTAATTAAACAAATGAACTTCTTATATTCTTAAAGCGGCCTTCAACGTGTCTAACGGTTAAAATATTTTTTGGATAAATCGTTTCATATAATTGTCAAATCAAAAGAATTAAGGGGAAAACTGAAATTTTCTGACGATGAAATATATAAACAATAAGGAAACTCATCGATACCTCGCTCTCTTTCCGATCTTCTATTTTTAGAAACGAAAGTCACTGACGCGTTATAAATAGCTCGCACGACGCCGTAATGCACTTTTCCAAGATAAAATTACTGATTCAAATACTTAGTTTGAAACAAAAATATTTTTTCCAACAGAAAAAAAAACTTGTAAAACCTGAAGGCCGCTTAAAGTCATCAAATGAATTTAAATTAATTTATTCATTCCAATGCATTAAATTTCTATACGAATAGTTTGCTATGTATGATCTTATACTGCAGTTTTTGTTACTGCAGTGGTATTTTTGAGATGCTGTTTCTCGTAAGATTGCCCTCTTGGTATAATTTTATATCATAACAAAAGTTTAAAACAAATTTACGATATTAAATATCTCGTATATTATTTAATGCACTATTCCATGATAAAAACATTTGACGAGCAGACAGCTGTGTATAGCGAACTATTCAGCTTGATATCAAGATATTTCTCGGAAGAAAATATGGTTAAAATACTACACAATATTCAATTATTAATAAATATAGTCATTTCATATATCTTTTTACTACGGTGTTCTGTTTGGACAATCAAGGTTTTTATTTCGTCCTTACCCACAATGCACGATACTACGATGGTGAAAACGCGATGGTACGTTGACACGATGGTGAAAACACGATGGTACGATGGTGAATTCGCGATGTCGCGATGTTACGATTGTAAAAAGCGATATTATATTGCAGATCTCAAAATAATTTATATCTATGATTAATTGTCATTTAGGCGTGATGCTTGCAACATTTGGTGTCACTAGTAGGTTACATAAATGACATGTATTGCAGAGATAATTTATTCCGAGCTCATAAAAGTTTCTTTGTAAAAAGAACAGCAAGAATAACATTGTTCTACTAATGAGATATGTGACTATATTTAGATTTTACAATTAAGTTTTGTCAGTAAATACGCTCGATTAGACGAACCTATGGAGCGTGTTAAAGTATAATTATGAATAAAATTTACGACGCCGTATTAATACAAAAATAACGCAAAACTTTGCTTAAATTTACTCATTTTCAATTTCACAAGCCATTTGCATAATTAAAAGGCATGCCGACTTTACGCCATTAGTTCAAAATGTTATTTCATTTTAAGTGAATGAATTTACAAGCATTGCAATAAATAACTTGATCTAGAAAAGGACAATTTTTATCTTTTTGTTTCTTGTTTTTGTTTTTTGTTTTATAATTTTTTTTCTTTCTTTATAGTTGTTGTTGGTGGTGGTGGATTGTTTGGGTTTTTTCTTTGTTTTTCCCTAGTTTTTTCGTTTAAAAATGCATTATGATTATCATTAAAAGCATCTTAATTTTTTACAGTCGGTCCTAAGAATAACATTTGTTTTATGTTCAACAAAATGCTCACATCTCTATTGATTTAACACAGTTTTTTTTCCAGATGCCAAGCCCTATATTAATCAAGTGCTTAGTAATTTTTATGCCTAGATAGCTATACATAATTGATATTTTAATGTTTTGCTGGTGAACTTTGGTAGCACCTGATAATAAACAAGTCTATCACTTAGTAAAACAGTCAATGAATATTTACAACGTGATCAGTTTCGCTTAATGAGGAGTGCCTTGCCTTTCTGATAAATGAAATGACCTTTGTGTCTCGGGGGTTTTGTATTGTGTGTGAACATTTTAATAAAAGTTCAAACCTATGTAATATTGGCCGCTGTTCCGTTGTTGTTAGATCCTGTAGATAAATATATATCATATATTGGAGCTTTGTTTTGTGTTTTATTGTGAATATTTTGATAAAATTACCATCCTATAAAATATCGGTTGCTGTTCCGTTAATGTTTGATCCTATAGATATATACGGCATATCTGTTTTTTTTTTCTATTTTAAATGTTTTGATCAAAGTACTTTCATATAAAATATCGGCCGCTGTTCCATTGTTGATATATTCGACCTAACTCTTTCATTGTGATAACATATCGGCTGCTATTTTCAATGTTTTTTCATCGTGAAGATGTTTTACAATAATCCTACTATTTATTAATCATTTTAAACATAAGAATCATGAAAATTATTGTAAACAGAATAAAGAGAAATTTTCAGCTGAATGATAAATAAAAGGATTCTTGCAAATACTACTACCGTCTAAGAAAAGACTCAATCAAATCGAGTCGGCAACAGTCACAATGTTGCCGTGTCGGGCGTACTTCTGGGAGGGACAATGCGAAAATGTTCTGTATTCTAATAATATTTTTACCAAACGTTAAATAAACTTATTTACGATTGTTTTAATAGTTATTAATAATATGATAGCGTTACTAAGTATCTGTTAAAATCAATTACAAAACCCTTTTACATGTGGATATCTACTTTGAAATGCTTTTATTATGATATCAATATTGGACTTGAGTCAGTCTTTGCAATACTTCAATGTGAATCATAAGTACGTATAATTTCTTAGTTGAATGTTGAATAAATAAAGTATCTAAGATGCGTTATTAAAGCTTAATGCGTTTTGAAAAAAAAACTACCTCTATTAAAATACCATGCGTTGAATGTGAACATATTTTTATGGTACATGTAAATATTATCTAAAAGCATTCTCAATAAAAAAAGAACTGACACTTTTATGCGTTTGTGAAGCATTTGTTAGATTCCTGACTTCGTACAATAAACGAGAAATTGTGTGCTTTTACATTGTTAATTTGTATCTGTAATTTTTATAATGTAAATCAAATGATATGTTTCTCTGTAACATATTTAAACAAATGCAACCATAAATCGATGCAAGTCTTTCAATGGAAGTGAAATGCAATTAACAGTCACATCGATATTGCAACAGATTGATTATTTTATGTGACGTCATTTTGTTTGAATTAAATAAAATACACCGTTATCTTTCCGTTTTATCATTTATACTAAATAAATTCAGATTGAATCTATAACATTTATTTATTTCTGTTCAGAATATTTATAAAACGAGACACAAATATCAAACGTGGTTTCTTTGTAATAAACTTTATGAATTTTGATTTGGTTTTGGGTGATTTTTTCATCATTATTGCTTTAATACAAATAGAAATAAAGTCAGGAAACATTCGGTAAATTTTGTAGCGAATTGATAATAATTTTCAGTTCCATCGTGTTTTTTGTGTAACTGTCTTTCATACTATTTTCCCCTCACCGCTGAAGGTTCGAACCGCACCGTTGACTTTTGATTCTTTCATATGAGGAAACTATCTAGCTTACGGAACACCTGTGGTTCTAGTCAGTTGAACAGTTGAATGCTCATCGCAGAAATAATGCTCGGACGGGCAACGGAGATCTCTCTCCACAAATAAAGCTGGAATGTCGTTGTATGACCTCTACTGTGTTGGTAAAACCCAAAATAATACCACCAACAAATAACTGTTTTAATGTATTGTAGGATATCCCTATTTGCTTTTTTGCGTAAAGAAAACAAGGAGAAATGACAGTATCAATGTATCTATTTTGTTTTATTTAAATGCTAAACAAATAGATATTTTATGAAATATAACATTTCTGAACAAATATCCTTTTGTTCATAATTTTTTGCATGGAAAATGCAAACATTTAACAATCATCTGTTAGCATATACGTTGCAGAGTGTTCCTTATTTCTTTGTTTCAAATTGTGAGGACAACACATTTTGACGACAAATGTAATGCTTCGTTTTTTTATCGCAATTTATACTAGAAAAAATGTATGTCTGAAATGGGTTGTTAATCGAAAGCTATGAAAGATTACTGAGCTTTTTTATCGTAGTTACTGGTATAACGATTCGATTGTTTCGTTTATTTTGATGGAAATGGTATAAAGTTCCAAATTAAGTAACGAACACAATGTACATATGTTTTGGACTGTCAAGATATAGAAATATGTTGTTGTTGGGGTTTTCTTTTAAATCAGTAATACATTTTTTCAACATTCAATTTCTTTTGAACTTGTGATATCAGGTGACAAGAGCTCAATAAATTATCAAAAATCTAGACCAATGCAATATCATTAGATGTAGAAAGCACTGCTATTGATTATATAAGTAGAAAAGCAGGTTCTTGTGTCTCGTGTCACCTGTATCTTTGATGATTTTTTGAGATGTCTAGACTTTCGTGACAAGTAAATACATAGGTGGTTTCATTAAATCCGTTTGAAGTTAAATTGATTGCATCTGCACGTACCTTTGTCTATAATCTAGAGCTGAAAAACACCTTTAACAATGGGTGAAAGTGCGACAGATTTTGGTTGGAATTCTTGCTTTCCTGTTCAAAATTATCAAAATTTGACATCATTACGAAAAATGGTATAAGACTTAGAGAGAAAAATGTATAATGTGGACGTATGTAGACATAAAAAAAAGAAAATAAGAATCTCCACAGATAAAGTCCAAAGCGGCAAAATAGAAAATGCTGCAGACTCGGTTTGATTAAGCCTGTTGATGGACGGTACTGTCCAAAAGTGCAAACTACCGTTCACGCCCCTTAGCACCGGCTTTAACAGAATTCAACATTTTACATGAAATGGTAAAACTGTATGTTTGAAATTAATAATTTTATTTTTAATCATTGACATTAATAAAACTGATTTAAAACAAACGTTTGTTTCCCCGGTTTAAAATGATGCTGCCCTTAGTGAACTTATGGGATTAAGCAAGATGATAATTGTTTTTTCAATGTCAATGTAATATGCTTTAGAATTTCATTATCACAGAAGTATTTTTTCAAAGCAACAGCAAAGCACCCTGCTTTTTCAGTTTTTATCTGGTAAGTGTTATGCAAACTGAATATTGCTATACAATATTACCGGATCGCTTAACATTTTTTATTCATTAAAGGACAAGCTCATTCCTTTTTGGTTATACCTATCCCTGTTATAAACTGACTGCAATTTTTTTCATTTATACTCATTTATACTGATATATGTTGTTACAATTTTTGATAGAGTGTGGTTTCTTACATCTTAAATATTAATAAGTAATTGTTCAGTTTTGTTAGTCACTTTTTTAAATGTATAAAGCAAAGTTCTCTTTTTCCCGACATTTAAAAGTGGCTATTTTCAGTCAGAATTTAGAACATTAAGTAACGTACATGAAATGGGCAATTTTTAATTCGAATGCCATGTATACTGAAGAAAGAAAAAACTGTATAGTAATACATGTATTTAATTATTTTTATTTATTTTTAGTATCCCTTATGTAACACTATTGGTCACGACTTAGGCCTATTTACTGATGAACTGTAGGACAATTGTACTGTTTGCCAAGTTATTATTCTTTATATTGGCATTCAGCAAAATGAACTACGGTCTGAAAGATTAAGTATCATCATTTGGGGGCAATTTTATATTTATTTATACTTTTTTCGATTACTTTTATTACCCAAGTATCGCATTGATAAATTATATCTATTACGTTTACTTATTTATACCGGTTAAAACAATATTTCTTATTTATGGATATTGACACATTTTGTATTGTATCAATGCTATTAATAAATTCTACGCGCTTATTCCAAATTTTGAAATTATTATTAAGGGAAATAAAAACGAACAGACCAGTATAATGTTCTGTAGAAAGTTGTCCGTTAATTCCAAAGTAAAACTCAGATCTCGGCGTTGATTATATTCCAATATGCTGTTAACGGTGTCAAATGATCTTGCACAGTAAGTGAAATATATTCGTTTGCTTATCAACATAACACCAAATTGCTGATTAATTTATATGGAAGTTTTTAAGACCTATTTTCATTTTGAGATGACTAGTACATAAATTGATCCTGGTGTCTTTTTTTCCGAAAACAAAATAGAAAACTGGTATTAAAGGAACAGAAAACGACTTAACTTGTGGTTGGAATATATACGCTTCTTTGAAGTTGAAACCTAAACAAAGTTTATTATTATTATTTTGTTGTATAATTTCAGTGATTATTTGGCTACACGTTAAACAACCAACTATTTTCAATGTATTGAATGTTTTATAGTGAATGGTTTTGCTGCTATGCATACTGGACACAGTATAGTGGGCAAAAAGAGAGTAATTTATTTGTGTGTTGTTGATTGGCAAAGATAACAAAACCTTTTTCCGGTATATCTGTGATAATAAATAAAATTGGCTCTATATAAATCTTAAAATGACTTTTAAGAGGCATTCTTTTAACGTGCTTAAGTATGTATTTTTCATTCTAATTATATCAGGGTATGGAATGACTTGTTGATTACTAATTGCAAGAACTCATGACCAATTAGCCTTTGATGTAATGCATTTAGATGTAGACTGTAAATTGATTTCTATAAGTAGAAAAGCAGGTTTTTTGCTCTTTGTGCCCTGAATCACCTGCGCTTTGATGATTTTACGAGGTGTCTAGACTTTCATGACATTTAAATGCATAGATGCTCTCTTTGTAGTCCTTTGTTTAGAGATCATTTACACCTGCATGTATGGTTTAGTTGAAATGAAATTATACATCTAGAGAAACTGTAGTTGAAATTGGAACAATGCTATTCCTAATATCTTCTTCTAATTTGATATGTTTCAGAAAAAAATGAAAAGGTTAGACGTTCAAGAAAATCTTTTGATTTGTTTTCTTTATGATTTACTAATGATAGTTAATGAGCATTTCTCTCATTGGCTATATTCGATCTGTTTTTTCTCTTGCTACACAAGCATGCTTTTTATAAAAAGGAAACATAATGACGTTTTCATATTGTATCAAAGTAATATTATGTATTATATATATATATATATATATATCATAGACAGTGCTTAACCATTAAATCAGATACAAATAAACGAAGGAATAGAATAAAAAAAAGGGATAAAATAAATGAACGAAGGGATGAACAAAGAGATACTGTTAAAGGAGGGGTGAAAATTAATTAAACGGAGGGATGATCAAATAAACGGAGGAATGATAGAAATAAACGGAGGGATGATAGAAATAACAAATTAAAAATGAAGCCATTCTGGTATCCATTTAATAGATGAACTAAATTATGCATGAAAGTTGAGCATCAAAATGTTTTATTGATATGCATTTGTAGATGCACTGTTATTTCATTCCATAATTTAAAAGCCTGTACTCGCATTTTTTTTGTTTATTTCCTTAAAGCCAAACATCATATGAATATTATGCCAGGATACTGCTATTTGTGACTAGATAATACATAATTGATAACTTAATGTGTTGTTGATGAGCCTTGATAACATCTGATAATAACCGAGTACGTCAGTGAGCAACACTGTCAGTTGCTATCTTTATAATCATATAATCATCACTATTGCTGTATAGACAGTCCGTCTGCCTAAAGGTCAGTTCGACCTTTCGTTCTAATAGTGCGCATTAGTTTTCTTTTCCAAGAAATACGTTGATGAACTCATTCTTCCCATAACACAATGAAAAATCTTCATATTACTATTCGCATAAATATTTCTTAATTATTGATGTATCACATGATTTGGTACATAATGTCCAAGTATGAAGAAAACGAGAGGTGTACTTGCACACATTCGATTGCTGTCCTGCGTGCTCAAAAGTCGCCCGAACTTATCTTTATAAAAGATTCAAATTA
The DNA here is from genome assembly GCF_026571515.1 of Ruditapes philippinarum. Taxonomy (NCBI): domain Eukaryota; kingdom Metazoa; phylum Mollusca; class Bivalvia; order Venerida; family Veneridae; genus Ruditapes; species Ruditapes philippinarum. Next base: position 307,039 of record NW_026851624.1, read on the forward strand.
TTGTGATAATAACTCTGAGCAAAACATAACTTTAAGTACATGTACAATATAAACGATAGCTTTTGCGATTCATATTGCAGTGTGTTAATGCAACTCTACGAACCTCCGTCCATTCTATCTTTTACCATTATAGCAAAATAATAAATAATTATTGCACAAAAAAGTGACAATAACATATAATATAGAGGTTTGCCTTTGTGTAAGCTGCATCTGTTGACAGCAATTACAAATAAAAACCACCCTATAAAAACACCGTATTAAATATATGTATAATATAAGGAACAATCTGCCCACTAATATATAGCGATTGAATATTTCAAATGATTTTGATGATGATTAGGAGTCTTTTTAAAATGTAACTTCTGAAGAACAAGTGTTAATTTAACCATCAGTACATTTGGCATCTAGGATTTCGTGATTTAAGGTTCATGAAAACTTTGCTGTTCTATCCGAAATATCACACGATAATGTCCTAGTTTCAAAACGACTCGTTGAATTTGTAGTGCAAAAAGGTGTTTTTCCCCAAGTAATGTTTCTCAGTGAATTTGCACTCGATATACGTGTATTCGTTACACAATGAAAGGCAACAATAATTCGATATAGTTTCTCAATTTACTTAGATTCCTGCGGCATGATTTGTTGAATACATTTATATTGTTTCAGTTCTTTTGTGTAGGAAGCTATACTTATAAGCTTAAAAACGTAAGCTTTGATCCTTTCATGAAACCAACAAGAACTAAGCAATGTGTGTAACGTTTCTTGCTCAAGGAAACAACGGCTAAACCCAAAACGGGGCTTGAACCATTTGCTAGAATTTCTTAGATTATTCGTCCGAAGCATTAAATGTTCATTATGCCTCAGAAATGCTTTTATTTTTCAAACGCTCTTTTTTATTGAAATCAAGTTTTATTTTCCAAAAGATTACTCGTTATGTGTTTTTCCGTTGCTGTTGTGCAATAAGGTCAGTTATAGTAATTTAGCATTATAGTCAAATTACTACTTTTTCATTTTGCTACTTTAAGAAAAATAATATTAAGGTCAGCACTAGTACTTTCTAAATGTGATATGCTTCTAACATACTCTTAAATCATTGTCTGAACGTTATATAACTAATGTTTGCCCTTTTTATTGAAAGGAGTATTTTATTCGGAGGCATAATGTGCCTCTCTAACTTCACACTCAAACAGCCACTTATGATATAATTCATGAACACCCGCCATGTTAAATAATAATAGAAAAGGCTATGCTTTACGTCGTTTGAACACACACTTAAAATGTTTTTGTATGTAACTGTTACTATGTAAATTATATTATAATTATTTTGTGATTTTCTGACGTGAGAATTCAAACGTGATTGGCTTTCTATAGTTGCTACGAAGTACACTCTTAAAAGTCATCTCTTAAAGAAAGGGCAGCGAGTAGCGGCGTGGCTGAGTGGTTTACACCCCAGAATAGTACGATGGCCTCGGTGGGACAAGCCGTTGTTTCTATGAGCAAGAAACTTTACATTAATTACTTAGAACTGGTTGGTTCTAGGAACGTATTCGATAATGTTTCAATAACATTACAGCTTCAAACAGGAAATTGTTAAAATCAAAGGGCAGTAACATTGCTTCCAATATGTATTTCGTTACACAAGAATTTTGAAATTTCTTTCATCATCCTTCATTAACTTTTTTTTCTAATGAAGATGCAGGTCACAATTATTTCGACTCATTAAAAATAAATTGGGTAGATTTGCTATGCTCATATTACAAGTGTGCATATATTTTTGATCTATTCAGAATTGCGTATTTTAAAATGACATGCACAAACATTTATATGCAGTACCTTTCTAGTTTTATTACAAATACATAATTAATATAACAATTTATAATTGATAATTGAAATGTCAGCAGCGTTGCTTAATATGTGTTTTTCATTACCACATAAACATATCAATATATCTCCGACCGTCCTTAAAGTACTCTTTATATTTATTTTATAATGCATTATTGTATAATGAAATTATATTTATGACACAAACACTTACATCAACTCCCAAGTGCAAAATTAAGTGCTTGATAACTTTTTCTTGAATATTGAGATACATAATTGATATTATAATGCGTTGTTGCTGAACTTTGATAGCATCTGATAATAAACAAAGTATAACAGGCAGTAAATATCTACAACATGATCACTACTGCTACGATATTTATCGACTGCTTAAAGGTCAACTTGACCTTTCATACACTTTGCACGTACCTCTTTTTTGGTCCAGCACGTTCTGTAAACAATTGGCTGCTATACTCATAAAAAATACTGATAATATTTAACTGCATTTATAATACTGGCTTAAAAAAAGAATACTTTTTCAGTTGTAAGTCCTTGAAAAAATGTTTGAAATTTCAAAAAAGATATGCCATTTTAAACAGCATACTATTGGATTATTGGTTTCTCCTTTGTCGTCTTCTTCGTGACTTTTCGACATCATCATCATCATCATCATCATCATCATCATCATCATCATCAACAACAACAACAACAACAACAACAACAACAACAGCAGCAGCAGCAGCAGCAATTTAAGCAGCGGCAGCAGCAGAATCATCATGATCATCATCATTTTTTATAATCGCCAACATTTTCATCATGAACAATCTCTGTCATCATTATTATCACCAGTCATCATTACAATCATCATTATCAACATCATTATACTCGTCATTATCATAATTATCTCCACCATCATCGTCATCATCATTGGTCCTTTCTTGAATAGATTTACCGAGAATATCTGACAGTCATAATACAACTTGGCGTGGGATTTTAACTGCATTTTATACCTTTGCAAAAAATCAGCTTTGCTAATAGCATATACGCAATTACAACTAACAGCCTCATTAAATCTAAAAACCAGATTATTAAAGCAAGTGGATTTTCTGTTAACTGTATAGAAAAATGATGAGCCGTCTACACTGATTCCTTTTGCACAGAGACAGAAAATCGAAGACTGTTAAAATACTGGCTATTGATTTGTATTTCTTATCACACGTTCTTGAATGATATAACATAACGACTATTCATGACGACTCTAATCCCACGGTTAACTAGGTTAAATTCTTATTAAGTAACAATGGCGGCTGTCAGTTGTCACTAATTCCGCCGCGGCTCTGATCAATCATTATCGTTGTCGTCGTCGCATAAGTTGCCAATAAAGGGGATCATTTTTAAGTGATCGTTCAGTTTTTTATGTGTTTAATGCTTGTTGCATGTTTGAAACGTCTATTTTCATTGGACAGACATTGCGTTTATATCATTTATGCATGCATGTGTTGAATATTTATGAATTCATTTTGTTTTTGAATAAATTATGGAAAGCATCTCTGTGTTACTTAAATTTCCTAACAAAGATTTTAAAGGGTATATTGCTTAAGGACATAAAGATAATTAAATAACTCCAAAAGTTATTTCAATTAAACTTAGATTTCTTTCAGCTTGTAGATGACATTTTTCTTTGTTCTCAAAGAAAAGTTCCAATCATTTCTGAAAAAATAGAACTGAATATGAATATGAATTTGGTCATAAAGGTATTAAAATGTTACAAAGTGTTTTGACTTCCGTTTAAAACTCACTATACTTATTGCCAATGTGTAAAGGAAGCCAACCAAGACTCAGATATATCTAACTTTAAATTGTTTAAACTGTAAAATGACATCACAAGTAAATATTTTGTAAGTTTGCAGGGCCATTAAACCGAGCGTTTAGTATTCGTTACGTTTTTCATCTCTTATTTTCAAGTACAGAACAATACACTTCTATTTTATGTTATACACATATTTGTTATTAAGTTTTTAATCTCTATATTTCAGAAATGTTTGATACGGATAAATATCCTGAAAAACATGTAAGTATATTTTTTCAGAAAAACAAGTTTTGTCGATTTCCAACATAAAACACAATTTATATATGCAATAATCATTTGGTGATAAAAGCGCAGAAATCTTTCAATTTCATTACTCTTCCATAAGCTTCTAAATCAATTTATATGATATACACGTAGACATGCAACGGATCAATATTTAATTCATTTCTTTCTGCAAATTGTTCAATACTAACAGCCGCCATGTTGTTAATATTAGCTTTTGTGTCTGCTGATTTCTCAGAAATTTGTTTGCTGTTATATTGCTTTTATATTGAATAAAATGCAGATTTGAACTGAATGTAGGATATTGAATGCTAGTATTTATTTGTGTAAATAACATGATATGACGAAAATTTAGAAAGAAAAGCATGCGCTCCCAATTTGACAATTATAAAATTTGAATACACCGGAAGTGCGAATAATGTTAGTGTTGCCTTTATTTAATGATTATTTAGTTGTTTCATTTTGTGTGTGTAACTGTGTTTTTTCTTCTTCTGTGTGTGTATTTGTGTGTGTGTGTTTTTTTTCCGTTTTCTTTTTGTCTTCTTCTTATTATTATTATTAATCGTATTAATATTATAAGTAGTAGTAGTGGTAGTGGTAGTGGTAGTGCTGGTAGTAGTAGTAGTGGTGGTAGTGGTAGTGTTAGTGATAGTAATAGTGGTAGTGGTAGGAGAAGTAGGAGTAGTGGTGGTAGTGGTAGTGGCATTAATAGTGGTAGTGGTAGTAATAGTGGTAGTGGTAGTGTTAGTGGTAGTGTTAGTGGTAGTGTTAGTAATAGTAGTAGTAGGAAGTAGTAGAAGTGGTAGTTGTAGTGGTAGTGGTAGTAGTGGTGGTAGTGTTAGTAATAGAGGTAGTGTAAGTGGTAGAGGTAGTGTTAGTGGTAGTGGTAGTAACAGTGGCAGTGGAAGTCAAAGTAGTAGTAGTAGAAGTATTTAATGATAATAGGTTCGTAGGGTTCTTTTTATGTGTTTGTTTGTTTTTCTGTTTTGTCAGTTATTTGGCACTTTTGTTTTGTAAATAATTTACAGTTTAAAATACATTTATATAATTTTGTTCCAACCATTAACCAATTACAAATAACATATTTTAGTGCCTACTTGAATGTATTGTACGTGAAGTAAACGAAACCGCAAGGAGTATTATTCAAATAACAATCAGGATTTTGTAAATTAATGCGCCTATCTCACGCCCATTACTTTCACAAGTAAAGAGAAAGAAAACATAAAAGTTTTAAATGTACATTTTTGTCTAATGAAAATATATGTTTTCCTTGTTGACTGGTTTTTCGTTTACTGTTGAAAATCTGTCTAACTTCTCTTTACAAAAGACACTGACATTTCGAAAAATAAAATCCGTTTTAAAAAGAAGGAAGTCCATGCGTTATTTCCGACTGCCTTTTTTTTACTTTTACTACACTAATAATCTTTTCTTAAATAATACACTGCGAAGAAATGCACTAAATTTACGACAACTATTTGGATATGTGCCTGTACTTAAATGTCTCCAACTGCCATTATCCGGGTTATTAATATTGACAGCTTGTCACGTGCAGTGGTCCAAGAAACGTATAATCTCATTCAGGGTTTCGTAGACGCTTGAATCGGTCTACTGGGTGCTTTAGCAAGAAATAACGCGCGTTATGGAAGAAATGGTATCATATTCATGAAATACTTTATACCACATATCTTTTATACTAAGGCTTTACTCACATTTTTACATGTAGTTATTTGGTCGGTTCTGTTACGATTAATAGGAATTCAATATGACGTGTGTAATAATCAAATATCCGCGAAACTGTCCAATATATAACATATTGGATTGTATGGATAACACGACCTGTTTCAAAAATGCCTTACAGATAATGGAATTATTTCGTTGTTTATTTGATTATCAGAGTTGTAAAATTAAAGTAATACAAAAACTAATCGATTAATATCTAAAACGATATCTTAACATTATATGGGGATATTTTTTATATCATTTATAAGTTCACTATATAAATTATATAAGTTCAACATATAAATCGACTATATCTAAATTCATTCTTTTTTCTTCTTGTTATCCTTTTTCCCAGTATTTTTTATTGTATTAATAATTGTGTTTTTAACAAGCTTCATTATCAAAACATAATGATGATGATAATGATAATAATAATGATGATAATAATAATAATGATTATAATAAATTAAATAAAAATACTAATATTAATAATATTAATAATAATAATAATAATAATAATAATAATAATAATGCTAATAATACAAATAGAAATAATAAATATAATAATAATAAAAACTGAATAAAAAAACAGTAAAGCCAAATAATTTTGTAACGTTTTTCGTCTTTCTTGTTTTACCCAATCCGTTAAAGTCTAAGAATTGACCCACGTTTAATAATATATATATCTTGATATTATTTCATCAAATCCATCAATTCATATATAATCGAAACAGACTCCTGGAACATACCTTGTAAATGCTATAGAGACACGTTCGTTTATAATTGTGTGTAATATAATGTAAATAACTTAACAGACACTTCCCATCAACTATATAACATTTAACCGCAATAAATTGATTGAAACTGAAATTTATACTTTATTTTTTCGAGAGGAACTCATTCCGTTATATAAGATGGTGAAACAATAGTAATGCCTAGAATGCCTATTATTAAAGTGGTTTTGCCTATTATTTCAAATGCCGCGACTGAATGTAAAGTGACATTACTGGACAATTTGAAACGAAAAGCTTCTTCCGTACTCAAATAAATTGAAACAACCTTTTATCGACTTTTATATAATTTTCAAATATAAAATACGTAATCAGAGATGCAAATATTGATCAAAGGATACATTTTTCTCTTCATTTAAAAGTAATTGTTCTTTCGTCAAGATTCCCTTTTTTATATATTGATTAACTAATTCAGCACGGCATGTATTTTGTACATTACTTATTGACTTCGACAATTCACTTTTGACATTTTGGCTACATCTCCCTAACTGCCAATCCAAAACACTCGACGGCGTATATTACGGAGTAAAGGACATATTTAAGTTTCTCCAATATCAGCTTCGACCTTTACATATACAAACACTTTCTGTCCTCCGGAAAACGCGGAACAAGCAGACGACACACTGTAAGATTTCCGCTAAACTCCTTTTGACTAATAGAACGATTCCATGATTGGTTTTAGTTGCGGATATTTTATCTGTTCGAAGTTTGGACGATATTTTTTTTTCAATTCTGGAAATATCGATCTGAGAACAGTGAGGAATGCATGGCTGTACATCAATGCGATCAGTCGGTGGTTATTGTTAGCGGAATACAGTCGATACTTTGTAATAAAATCATAAAAAGCGGCTTCCATTCCGGCATTCTGATTTCAAAGACTTTAATTTGTTTGGAATTATGTGGACGTGTTACAGGAATAAGTTCATTATAAAAAGTGACAGTGGTCTAAATCAGTGTTCAATGAGCCGTTAGTTAAATATAGCACTCTAATAAAAAACGACTGATTTTATCTTTTTGGCTAATGAATGAGATAAAAAGCAGTTCAATATATATTGCTATGTACGCAGGAAGCGGTATTGTCTTGTTCGCATGATTGAAATTATGAATTATTTAGCAGGGCGGCATGTCCGCAATGATTCAAAGTTAATCAATTCTAGTAAACTGGTCAGTAACTTATTTTCAACTGGGTGTTTATTCGCCTGAAGCTCGTTACAGAATGAAGGTGACGTTGTTTTTATTATGCCGTGGAATACCTGCAAGGTGGTTTTCATTTTTCGACAAAATTTAATTTAACAGTTTATATGTGTCCGAAGAAGTTGTAATTAAACAGTTATTGTGCTAACATAAATATTTAATGATCTAACAGTGAAAAAGAAAGGATTGTTCTACAAGGATTTTGTTATACAGTTAAACACTATGAATGCGAAACCAACGCGCTTTTTTATTTTAGAAACAAAACAGTGTTCATATGATGAAAAAAAAATAAATGGAATTTAAATGTAGAAGTAGAAAAAAAACATTTCTATATCACAAGCGAGAGTAAAAAAGCTTGAGAAGTGAAATCCACGTCGAAAAAAAGTGCTGTAACGTTATCCTAAAATAACTAAAAGATAGATTACATATGGCTAATGAAAAAAAATGTCTTGAAAAAAACCAAATGAGGTCTACCAACTGGAACATCTGGTAAGCGTTCTCTAATTGAACGATATTCAAGTTTTTATCTTATTATTTTATTATTTCGCAAAAAAAAAATAGCCAGTCATTAACTTAAAATTTAGATGAATAAATAAAATACGTTATAAATATCGTAAATTATTGTTTCCTAGGTTCTATTTAATATTGTATCGTCAAGGAAAAGTCTGTCTATTGCAGAAGATTTCTTAATTTAAGATTTTATTTACAAGATGCACATGTTTTTTCGGATAATTGTGAAACAATATTAAGCATGTCTGTTTAGTTTGGTTGCAGAAACGACTTTAACAAAAAAAAAAAAACGACGACAACAAAATAAACTATAATAATATAAAACAAAACAAAGAAAAAAAACAAACTAAAAAAAAAAAAAAACAATCCAAACAAAAAAGTTTTGTATGGAAAAAATTATATTTTCATTTTTCCGTTTCGGCGTTTCCAAACTATTATTTGATGATGCAAAAGACCTAATGCTGTTACGATGCAAAGTAAAATAAATACATGCATGCTTATTTTTAAAAAACAAAAATGATAAATAAAGTCAATTATCCGAGTACAGCATAGATTTATTATGTTAAGAACAATACTTAAAATTCTTTATTTGTTTTATTTCTAGGCTTTAAAGGTTGACACTATACCGTAGACATATACAGCTCGGCTAATTTAATATTTAAATTGCTTTGGGAATTTAGTCAGTATTTCAAACTGCGTTAATTTGATAATGTTTCACTTAACATTTAGCAAGTCCCACCGGGAAGTAAAACAAATATAACAATTCAAATTTGTTTTAACGTTTTTATACAGTCAGTCTAAAAATAGGAGATTGCAATATTTCTGCTACCACACCAGAATTTTCAATCTATCTACCCAGATTGATCCTGTCGGTTACAAACTTTAGACGGAATTGGTGAATTATTTACGTTCAATCGCCAGATTTCTTAAATAGACTGCAGAAATCAATTGATGACATCTAACTTTCCTTTCCGCCGCCATTTTATTGCCTTTAGTCGCATAAATCATTACCTACCTACGGAAATTAGAAGGTCACATCGACTGTATATCAGACATACAATTGAGCCGCGTCATGACAAAACCAACATAATGGGTTTGCGACCAGCATGGATCCAGATCAGCCTGCGCATCCGCGCAGTCTAATCAGGATCCATGCTGTTCGCTTACAAACCTTATAACAAGTAGAGAACAGCATGGATCCTGATCAGACTGCGCGGATGCGCAGGCTGGTCTGAATCCATGCTGGTCGCAAACGCACTATGTTGGTTTTGTCATGGCGCGGCTCAATTGTTATTGCCCTATGTACATGAACCAGCAAAATATCAAAATCTGCACATTCCTACAAAGCTATTTCTGTGTGTTCATTGAAATGCAAAGATTCTAAGATAACACGTTACAGCCATCATTGCAAACACGCCTACTGATTTTAAAAATTCATTCTGTGATATAAAAAATCAAATCGTTATATAAAATTTAAATATCGTTCGTTTAACATTGATTCCACTGATTTCACAAATTGATTTAGTCATTTTTCTATCCAGATTTAGAATAGGAAAGTAAATATTTGAAACAATCAGTTCAGGTTACTCTATATTTTGAAGTATCTATATGATGTAACGTTAGTGCAAACACTGTATAGAGGTTCATATTTTTCTATTCAATAACTCTTCGTCTAAGTAAACAATGTTTTATTAGCATAATTACTTTATTGTTCCAATCAATTTTTCTGTTGCAAAGGTCAATAACCGGATTGTGTGTTAAACTTGCAGCATTTTTTTCTACCTGAACCCAGTTGCCGTCTACAGTGTTTTTATTACATCACGTGACGTCCGAAAATAAGAATGAACCCAAAGTTTCAAATCAATGTAAAAGTACCGAAAGACGAGTTACTTAGTCCGTTTAGTCACTCGGGAGAGGTAACGCAGTACAAGCCATTACAAAGCAATATACGGGCATATCTCTGCGGAAATGTATTGTGTAGTGACTGATTTTTATTCAATCTCATAAAGTCTGTATCAAAATGATCTGATTTGCAATTTGTTACTTGATAACGAGATTAAAAACGTACCAGGTTTTCGTTCGTGTTAAGCTGGCTGTTGAAGTTGATAATCCCGTGTTTTGAAATACGCTTTGAAAAACGCTATCATTGCAACGTTGCTTCAATTCCCTCGGAATCGGTTTTCGAGATTAACTGATGTAAACTTCAAACTTCAATGCAAATAAACGAATTAGTTTATCTCTCAGAAGTGTCGGTATCTACTCTGTAGCACGTTAATAATGCCTTTGCGTGTTAACAACATGCAGGGAGAAATAATAACTGTCTGCCCTAGGTCGCAAATTGAAAGTATGCCTTACAATTTTTTTATGTCGCATCTCCGTAGATAGACATTTGATACATTATCAATACATATCAGACAATGTCGAAACCAAACCAATCCTTTAATCTTGTTACCGAAGATTACCATCTTAGAATTATTCAATGTTTTTTGCTTGATAATTTCAATGAAAGGTTTAACATTCAGTAACCTAATCACCTACTTGTTTTACCTGTACACGTTGTTCGACGCAGCTGCATTGAGAGAAAATTTATCAGAACATTGTGATGGCGTTTGAGATACGCGCTAAGATAGGACACGAAATTTGAAACCAAGTCATTACGGAATAAATGGAAAAGTCAATAGACCTAATGAGATGTGTCGTTACAAACGATTTACGTAATGAAACTCATAGAAAGTTGTCTAATGATTTATTTATCCTATAAATAAGACAAATTGAAGGTAACACAAACTTTAATCCGGTAAAAATTGCAGTAATAAGTTCATTTGGTTCAAATATTGATAATCTAACGACCGAAAGTGAGAGCCTCTTTCAAAATACACAGGAGGGAAAGTGGTATATCCTTTAAGTACGCCGGCCTTTGAATTGCCGACTGCTTAATTATGTAGTTTAAATCTTAAAATAATTTTATAAAAATCTACAAAAGAAAACAATTATAACAAATCTTTTTTTGAAGACAGTGCCTTTAGTTTTCATGATTAGGATGTATTTTGTGAGCTTTAAAAAATATCATAAAAAGTTACACATTTTCAAGCAATAAATATATTCACATCGCTATAACAAGTATCTATGTGACTGGTTTTTTTGCAAAGTGTATTTGGTCAACTATTTTTTAAATTGAAAAGTAAAATCATGGATGATGAAAATAAGTTCAAAGATATTGATTACTTCGCCATGTCCGTTTTGAATCTGTTTCTATTAAATAGTTGTGAAATACTGTAAGAATAAAACATGAATACTGGTTTGCAAAATTATCGGTTTCTTAAATGTTGTTAATAAATTCAAGTAAGTGTTGCAACTGAAACGATCAAGAACAGAATATAATATTGATTTCTGTTTCGGACCTGAGCATAGCTCCTCGTCCACATAAATAGTGATTTCAATACATAATCAATCAGTCATTTAGTCTTCAGTATGAACTATAAAATTTTCCAAAATAAATCACTAAATACTTTTTTTCCTGTTTTAACACAACACTTTTATGAAATGATTTTTTATAGGATATTATATAGATAATTGCAATGTATATAAATGAAATGATATTGTTTCATTTTCATGCAAATTCGGTCGTAAGGAGCTTGAAATTTCAGGTTAAATCGCTTATTTTGAGACTATTTTCCCTTTTTTCCTCTCTTTTTCTCTCTCTCTGTGTTTTGTACACAAAGATTATGGTATCTGTATAAACATGTTGGCGCCTGAAAATATATATGGGTGGATTCTACTCCTGAGCGGAAGGGAAAAAACAACAGCAGCACGAGTATTGATTGAGGCAGATATGTTATTTACTTGTTATGTCCACGCCATGAAATCGCAAATCATCCCGGTCGATCCATCCCCCATCGCGTGCCGTGCATCATTATTCCTCGAACATGTTGATTTGGATTACGGCACACAATAAAGCAGCGAATTGTACTTGTTATTTATCTATTGAACGACTTACATCTTATAAACTTTGCATGGAGAGCCAATTAATATCGGTAAATCTTACTAGTATTTCATACGTTTGTAAGCTGATAATCTGGCCGAGGATCAATAGGTCAACTGAAGAACTATCTTAACTATGCATCGACATTCTTGTTTGTCCAGTTGGTAATATCGGAAATAGCCATTGTTTGAGTCAATAAGCCTTGGCAAACACCTCTAATCTGCCGTGGTCAAATTTAATTAAAAACGTTCCCTGGGTCCTAATTGGTGACTGTTTATTGATTGCGGGAAGCGTAATACAATTTATTGCGTTTAGATGATGCGCGGCTAATGTAATTGCACTTGCTTGACTAGACTTGAACTGGAATCTTTCAGAAATAAATCGTATCACAGTTTTACAAGATTACATCGGTCTATCTCGTAAAAATAGATTTGATTGAAAAGTAAAGTTTAACATCTTTGAATCTAACAATTGAATCCAAGAAGAACCGATTACAAATTATATTTTTATGTAAAATTGTTTCAGATTTTGAAGTGTGTTTATTTCATCCATAAAATCAGTTAACTTATTAACAAAAAAAGAAAGAAAAAAAAAGAATCAATAAAAAAATATTTTTAAAAAAAACGTACCATTGTATGATGTTTTCTTTTACGTAAAAACTTGTGTAGATTTGAATTGTTTGGTCTTTGCCGGGTACTCTTGCTTATTTATAAACCAAAAAAAAAAAAAAAAGATTGTATTTTTCTACAAAGTAAAACGCTGTTTATATTATAAGAATTAGTTTCGAATTCCTTTGGAAAAAAAAGATCTCACGAGTAGTTGAACTTTAATTGTATGGGTAACATAACTTCTCGGAATTTTCTGAATAATTTTCAATTAGAAGACAAGGATTGCCTAACATCACCCATTTTCTGCCTCGCATGTTTTGTTATTTGATGCACAAATCGGCTTAAAGACAATTTAAGCTGATTGCATTAGCGGTAATCTATCGCAAGACAGGGAAGCCAGTTTAACGACCAGACTATGGAATTTCGTTTCGTGATTCGGTGTTCTGTTCAATATCGTATTTGCACATGGATAACTTTGTTTCTTCATAAAATGCGAAATTTAATCAGAATTGTCGGTATTGAACAGAAGACACGGTTCAATGAATTTACGAGTCTGGTTTTAGCTATTGTATATCCAGTGACGTAGGTTTGCAGATATCTGGATCTTTCTGTGTGTTATTACGGATTGATGTATCCCAGACAATCTCTTTTTGGAGTTCGTTTCCATACTGCTAAAATACAATAGCGTCTAGGCCAATATCTGACATTTATAACTCTGGAAGTTATCGTATTATGTTATTGGCAGGTTATTTCCCATATCTAATAAATAATGTTGGCGATGAAATCAAGTATAAAGAAAATGTATGAAAATACGTACGCATTGTAATACAAAAGGCTCATGGGATAATATTCTAGATAGATCTGGCATCATTCTGCTTTTGTTGGATGCTTCGTTTTTATTTGAGCACTAATGGAAGAAATTATACAAGCAGACGATAAGCCATAATATTAATGATATTGATGGGCTGTACTTTAATGACTTAAAAGTTGAATGTAGAAAACCATGATAGGAAAATAGGGAAAAAAATTGACATGGAATCATCTAAATTGCACTGCTTTAGCTTCCAATTTAACGAGGACGTAAATCTTCGGAGGTTGAATTACGTCCTCGTTGTGTTGACGTTACATGCACGATAATACTAGGGTTTAAATGGATGTGCATTCAGGGAGAACGCAAACGCATGTCAATCATGTGAAAGCATTGTGTTTGTATCACATCATCTAATCAAACGATCGTGCAAACATCAAACAAAGAACATATATAACCTATGATACATCAATTGTTCGCATCAGATGTGAACACACTTTATTGCACACCAGATAAAACCATGCGATCTATGCTGGTTTTGAAGTGTTTTTAGACAAAAGGGAATCCAGAATGTGTTATGACGTCAATACATTAAGAGTACAATGACCCGTTCGGTCAAACTAATTTGGTACTTTATGATCTGTTAAAATATGTTACAGAGTAATAAATCAACATTTTTCAGAATATTCATAATATCGACGGGACAGAGGTACTGTATCAGCTGCTTATTGCTGATTTTATTAATTTAGTTAATTTAAAAACGCTATTTTTTATGTCTGGTACTGCTATTTCAAAGAATGCCACACGTTTCCCACTGTTTTAATAATATTGGACCAAGGAAACTTTCTCGGCACGTCTTGTACTTTCAAAGTTATCATAATTGCGTGTGGTAAAATCATATTTTCTGTAAAGAATTAAGGCCACGACAATTATCGCCGCGGAATCAATTTACCACTCTGTTTACCAGAACAGCTATAACAGTATGGCCATATAACCATAAAACAGTGATTTAATTGTAAAACAATAAACATTTGACCACATCTAGGTCTCAAGTCAATGAACTTATACAACACGCTGTCTTTTAAATTATTAACAGAAAAGGGTATCATATCTGGGTTGTATGATGAATTCGTTTAAGACATTGAACTACACTGTAATCAGCTCGACACTACGGTCATATACAAATAGCTTGATTATGGTTCTTCACCTTGTTTCACACCCTGGTAGATGCTAAATATCTCAAAAGGCCACGGGTACTTTTAACTGAGCCCGAATGCGCAGAGAATTAAAGTTAGATAACATTTTGATTGCGTAACATTTTTTAAAAAGTCCCTCTTGTGTTTTATTCATAAATATTTAAATTCCAAAACGGCAATAATTCTAATAAATTTATTTTCGTCTGACATGACAAAAACTAACATTACACTCAAGAGAAATACTTTAATTGGTTTACACAATCATGTACGTGAAACAGGGAAAAACAAAAGGAAAAGAAACACGTTATGCGTTTTATACTTTTCTTTTATGTATATTTCATGCACGTGATGTTATATTTTATGCACGTAATGCATATATTTTTGTGTTGTTTGTTTTCCCCTGAAAAGTCTATACGCGATAAAAGAAGCCACATAATATCTTATTTATTTCATGAAACAATAAAGGCTTGACGAATTCCTCTGACGATATAATGCGTCATTTCACTACCCAGTAATGCGTTTAATTAGATTTTTTCTTTCATTGAAATTTCCCAGCCTTCATACGTTCGGATGCATTCTGCCTTTGTCGCAAGGGAATTTAAAATAATGACAATTTAGTAACTTGTTGAACGTAGTCCTGGTTTTTGTATCACCTTTGGTAAAGATAAAAGAGAAGTCAATGAATGTGATATTTATCTGCGTACTTGTAAATTATTTGTGTAAAAGTAATTTAGTCAAATATTGTGCTAAAAACAGGAGTGACGATCTTCTTGCATAGTGATACACTATATATCATGATATTTTTGCAATCGTTGTGACTAATTATAAGTCAATTACGTACTTAACCTTGTATCGTAATATAACGTCATTAATTTAATGCAGTAATGGTTATGTATAAATAAATAAATATTCCATAATCTAGTTCCGTTGAAGACGTGTGGGTGTTTATTTATATGAGCCGCGTCACGACAAAACCAACATAATGCGTTTGCGACCAGCATGGATCCAGATCAGCCTGCGCATTCGCGCAGTCTGATCAGGATCCATCCTGTGCGCTAGCAAACCCTATTACAAGTAGAGAAACTTATAGCGAACAGCATGGATCCTGATCAGACTGCGCGGATGCGCAGGCTGGTCTGGATCCTTGCTGGTCGCAAACCCATTATGTTGGTTTTGTCGTGACACGGCTCATATGTTGTTCACATGCATAATTAATCCTAATTCGTAATGATGTATATAATACAATTAAGCAGCCACGCAAAGCATCTGCAATACTGGAAGATATTACCTTAATAGTAAAATAAATGGCTTCAGAATATATTCCCATAGGTGTATTAAGTATAGAAGTAGGCATTTTTTACAACCGTGTTGTTTTCCTGATTTGTGTAAATCTCATGTTATTTGTTTTACGTTTGTTGTAGACCTATTTTAAGGCGAGGCTACGTTTTTCTGTTTATTTGTTTGTTGTTTCTTTAAAGGCAAGTTTAACCATAAGTTATGTATTCCATACCAGTTGACAACAGCGCTGTTCACCAAAACTAATTACTATAAATGAAATCTCGACTGTTTTCAAGGTAAAACCTGCTAATCTATATAGTCCTTAATCTTCCAACGACTACATGTACATAGTCAAAATGCAACATGTTTGTGCACTAGTGAACCAATCAATCAATATAGATTTATTTCTTGTTCGGAAGGAGATACAAAGCGTGGGTGTGTAGGTGTTATTAGATTAGTACTGTTAAGGGATGGTGAGTCTTAGATTTCACGGTTAAGGTGATGGTGTTAGTCGAACACTGTCGATAATGGATGAACTATTACAAAGTCTAGACTGTATTGGTTTTCTATTTTTCTTTATTCTTCTTCTTTTTAAGTTCTTTAGCATTATGCTAATTTTCCATAGTTTTTATGACCCATTATCTTCAGAGTTAACCCTGCTTTATGATGTCTTATCTTTACATGCAATCCAGATTGATGATATATATTTGGAAATCTTACAAAGCTTAATGTTTTTGTTGTTTTTTTTTATTTTTATTTTTTTAAATTACGTTACCATATCCAAAACAAGAAACCTTGCTAAATAAACATATAAACAATATATTTACGTGCCACACTACCATTCCAATTCATGATGCATTATTTGAAAATGTTATTTTTTTATTTTTTTATTTTATTTACTTTTTTATTATTTTGTTTTGTTTGATTAGATTGAGACGTACATTTCTATACCCGAAAGAAGCAACCTTGCTTTATGAATTTTTATGATTATTTGCAACCACGATTTATAATTTCAAGATACATTAAAAACGTTTACTGCTGCATTTTTTTCTCTTGTTTTTTTGTAAGAAGCAATCAAGTTATAAGCTTTATTATTGTAACATGCATTAACGTGTTTCATTTTGCTTTATTATACGAGTATAAAGTGTATAAAGCTATAAATTGCAATATAAACGGAACAATTTTGACAAACAAAAACAAAAAAAAACATAAGAGTTATATTTTTTCACTTTTAATGTAATTGTTGTAAAGAGAATTGTAACAAACATGAATTACATACAAACAAAAACTAAACAAAAACTTCAAAAAAGAAACCTTAATATCGAAAAATTATTTCCTGTCACGTCGTGTCAAAAAGCCTAAGTGGGGTCTATTTACGCTATTTTGATAGTTACTTCAAACAAATATTATATTCTACAAGATATTCTAATGATTACTGACATACATATATTATCTTATACCCATCCTTTTGAACGTGTGATCTTCAATGCAACACCACTTTATGATGAATAATTTCAAAAGACACCTCCTGGTTTAAAATGGGTTGTATAAAGATACAAAATATAACATATTACCTAGGGATTAATAAGTAAACAATAAATAAATTATGTATCGATATTTTTTTGACATTTTTAATACGACATTGTTTTAAATGAATCTTTATTTCAACGACAGACTGTGAACACGAATAATTTGATTGTTTTCATGTTGCTGTTTTCTTTGTTGTTGTTTAAGAATGGAATGCCCTGAATGGAATAATTAAATTTTGGAGACAAATGTTTAAAAATGTTATTGAATTGGTCGTCTATATATTTCCGAGTCAATGTAATTTATGTGCATGAATACTATTTTTGTGTGTGTGTTTCTTGTTGAGTTGTTGTTCTTTTTTTGCCAGACAATTCTTACAAAAATAGACAAAGATAAACAACAACAAATCAACAACACAACTCAAAACAAAAACAACATCACAGGAACTAAAGCACAACAACATTAAACCTTTAAATATCATATCAAATAAAAAAAAAACAGAAAAGGTTTTTTTTTCCAAAAAGTTATTCTTACGAGATACATTAATCAAATATTTATAGCTCACTGTCAATCAAACTCTCCTTACATCTCTTGAATTACCCCACCCACTACTGACGAGTGCTTGCGTGTGTTTGTTCTCTCTCACTATTTAACGGCCATGTCCGTACGCTAATTGACAGGTTGCAGATGGTCATATGAAAATTTTATCACCTTTCATGTTAGATTGCCTTATAAGGGGATAAATTCGTTAGCTCAAATGAGATTTTTGTTAAGCTCCAGTTAAGACTATCGGAGCATCGCAGATTTCTAGATAATTGAATCAAAGCGATTGGACTTATAAATTATGTAACGTAACTCACGAGTTTAAACAAGCGGGTAGAGATATTTAACATTATTTTTTTCCCGAGCGTAACCGTGAGAGAAAGTTGTTCTAATTTCATTAAGAAAATCACAGTGGTGACAGTGTCGTAAAAAATCAGTCCATGGACGTAATCTAAATTGGATTGAAATAGGAAACAAACGGGTGTCGTTTTTGCTTGAAAAACCTGTTGTGTACTTTGGTATTTTAAGAATGTAAAAGTGTTCTCAAGTGATTTAACGAGGCCGAGGCAGTCAGTATGCAAATAGCATGTGGAAGTGCATTGTATTTTACTGGATTTAATGTTGTAGGTACAATACATATATTTTCTTTTTTTCTTTTAGTTCTTCCAATTAAAACGTATCAGATTATAGCCATTCGGTGTCTTGTAAATGTAGAAATTCTAAAATTCAATTTATTTTCTTAATTTTAAATTAAAAACTGATTTAATTGCATGTACTATACATAAACTTCATATATCAAATTCTAAACAAATTTGCCCCATTCTTGAGAAACAATTAATAATTAATGTTTTGCTTTTCTTTTTTTTTTCACCCATAAGAACTTTCAAATTAACCACCGTTTCTTATTTTATCGGCAACATCGTGATCATTTTAGTAAAAAAACACACTGTAATTAGTGGTTAAGCATTCTAGCGAGTGCATATTGGTGAATAGAAGAAAGTATATTAAATATTCCAGAGTTATAAATGTGATGAAATGATACATGTATTGGCAAGAAAACACACTTATTTGTCTGCGCAAAACTGTAAGGTAAAAATGAACGTGATTTTTTTATTTTTTAATTAAGTGTAAAAATTGATCAATGAGGACATGTCTAAATATATATTAAAAGTTTACAAAAATCTTCCTTTCCTCATACATTTTTTATTAATTTAATTCAAGTAGAACTATGTCTTTTTGTTTTGAATATTGTACAAATTAATCAAGTTCGAGTTCAGTGTGTTGTTCAAAGGAGTTTACATTCACAGATTTTACATGTAAATTAATCAACTAAATCTAGATCTATAGAAATTGCGAAAGGCATACGTGTCTACAAACTTTCTCGTGCAAATTCTCTTAGGCATAATATTTAGAAATTTTAGAAAAAATGCTTAAAGCGTTGATTTATTTTAGGCGTCCTTTCGCATAATTATGTTTAATACGTACGATGGGGGATATTTCGCTCTGTTTCTAAATCAACGTGTGAAATAAGTCTTCACCTTGTGATAAGTCATCACCTTGTGTTCCGTAATAGTCTCTAAAATTCGCAGAGAGCGAATTTTTCTGGTGCTGTTAAACTAAAAGGTGTTGTATGACCTTTTAAATGAAAGAGTTAAAACGGGAAGTCAAGTAATCGATGCACGAGAGTATTTTATGATGTGTAAAAAATAGTGTTTAATTGAAGAGCAAAATATAATTTATGTGTACAAACATATCAAAATAGGCACTTTTGATGTAATTTTTAAGAATTGTGAAATCTGTATGAGCAGAAAATTATTTTCCTTATGTGTTATATATGAATCGTTTATTTCAATGTAAAATTTACGCATTTCCATGTTAAATTAAACTTAGTTTGTAAATAAATAACCTGTAAATGCCATTGTAGTCACAAACATTGAATTTCAGAACAATAAATTAAAGAAGTATAATAATAATGTATATTGATGCGCGACAGAATGAAGTGAAAACAAATGTTTTAAAATTGACGAAGGCAGAGACATAAATAAATAATTTCTGAAAGAAAAAAAGGTAAAAATATTGTAAAATAATAAGAAATAAATTGTCATCATCTCTTTCTCAAAATCCATAAAATTACAAAGACCATTTTAGATTACAGAAACGAATTGTGTCAAATAACGTTGCCGAGGGACATATTTACAAACTCACAAAATTGCTTTTTTTGCTTATCTACGGGCTTTAATGTAT
The DNA here is from genome assembly GCF_026571515.1 of Ruditapes philippinarum. Taxonomy (NCBI): domain Eukaryota; kingdom Metazoa; phylum Mollusca; class Bivalvia; order Venerida; family Veneridae; genus Ruditapes; species Ruditapes philippinarum. The sequence continues at coordinate 327,349 of NW_026851624.1, forward strand.
TGATACGGTTTCTTCATATTGAAGATATTCCCCATTTCCAGTCTCGTGCGCGGAGTAATATGTTTAGGTATATATTGTCTCTGATGTGACACATGTAGCGTGTTCAGACGGTGCTGTGGTACACGTCACATAAAAAGGTTCTTTACTTTATCTTGAATTATTCATTTCCATGACTTCACGGCCTGTCACACTTTGCCAAATAAACGGAATATATTTGTCATTTATACGATCTTAAAAGGGAATATATAAATACAAGATCTTATACTTTAACGGTGATGCCCTTTGAACGTACGAATGTGTTTATTGCTTTTTGTGTTTAACAGTATTGTAAAACCCTAATTTTGAGATTAGCATGTGCTGGTACAAACTAATTTATCAAATTATCATTAGAAAACAACAACTGTTTTTCATTAATTTATTTCGTCAACTGAAAATACATTTTAATTACAATTATGTAATTAGAAATGTGTTGATCTGTTATAAAATAGTTAAAGGACACTTTGAGGTCATCGCTATTGAAATTTTTCACAAAGGGTTGATGACCACGTGCAGAGAGAACCTGAACTTTTTAAAGTTACATGATTAAGCCATTAATAATCGTAATTAGTCATCGAGGGGCACACTTAAACGTTTACTAACATCATTAATCTTGTTAACCTATTTTTAATTCTGGTTAATGACATATTTCTCAACAATGCGATAACATGGTCATTTCGGGTTTCATAAACACTTCAGTTATTTAATATCCCTTATTAACCGCCAGGTTTGATGGCCATCGATTTACGTGACAATTACTGAAAAACAGCCTCGTGTCACGCTTTATTAAATGTCTGCAATTTTCCAATTATTTTGCCATTTTAGGCATATTCCCATCATAAAACATCGGCAATACCTTACAACGACATGTTGGAATATCCGTCAGATTATTAGACACGTTGTCAACAGGAAGTTGTTTTATTGCGAACGAGTTACAAATTAAATGTCGCCGGTGTTTCCTAACGTATCTAAGAAACGGGGGCTATAAATCGTATTGATTGTTTTTCAACGATGAAGCAATTGATTGGTAAATGTACAGCTTGAGATGTTCCGAAGGGCAGATTCACGTCAGTCCCCGGGAGGTCACCGTTGACAAGAATTGCGTGTCAATTTTTTCTTCCCATTTCTTTTTATGTATTTTGTCTACGAGTAAAATCAATGAACGGATCGGTTTATCTAAGAACTTAGAGACATGATACGTTTGATCAATGGAGCATATTTCGGCTTACTCAAACGATTTAAGATCTAATCTGAGGAAAAAGATTCCCTGTTTAAATCTTGTTCGATAAACGTTGATGATTTTCGCAGGTGATTTATTATGATAACATTTATTAACTGAAAGAGAAAATTGATGGAGAAGAACTTTGAACTTTTATAGTATTTTTTTAGTGCACACATGGGCGCTACAATCGTATCATTATGTCCCACCCTCCAGTAGTAATTCCAAACATTAAAGAAATATCAGAGAGAAATTTCCTTTTACGCGACACAACTTGTTTGTTTACAGGCATTGTTCAAATATAATTCCGCTTGAATTTTCATCAATTCTATAGATTTGAAAACGCTAAAGACTCTTTGATCTCAGTAAACCTGCATATTATGATCACCAACAAACGTTTTTCGAGTGTTGTATTCATTCATGAAAGTTTTTTCCATGCTTAATAAAGCTTCCATTATTCTCTAAACGTCCATAGGAATACATTTACTTAAGAGAATTCTACCGGAAATTTGTTGGCTTTATTTTCCGGTGTATGAATACATTTGTTTAGAGATGGTTTCACTCCCTCATATTGATTGTCTTAAAGTGACTATCAGTCTGTATTGACCACTCAAGAAACATTTTGAATTATACCTCTATACAAGCGGGAATATCTAATATTCGTCGGCTTTTTTGTGCAATAGTCTGTCATTTTCTTGCTTAAATGACTTTACAATGACTGCGTTTGGTATATTATTAACTAGATTCCGTTGTTGATGATTTCCCTGCTAAATTGGCGCCTTCTCTCTTGCCACCAATTTTTATCTTAATCTTGCAAATAATCCAAGTTTATTTGTATTGATTTTTTCTGTAACGAAGGTCACTCTTTTGACAAAGTATTGACCACTAAGACGGGCGCTCATCGTCAGATGCTGTATAAGTTTACTGATTTTCTTTTGAATATGGTCCATTAGGATTTTTGTTTGCTTTTTTTTTCAAGATATAATCAAGATATAATGACATACATTGATTACTAACAGATGATTAATGAGACATTTACATGTAATAATTACTATTATCAATGGAAAGGATATGTAGTTAGGTTCAGTAATTTATTAGAATATTTGCGATATGTGCTCGATATATGTTCCCATTTCCATCCCTGGCCATATTAATAAACGGTCGGATAGATTCCCGGGATATTTGCTCCGAATTAATTACCATATTCTATAACCTAACTAGAAGTATAAACGTGTCAAGATAATTTTCCTGCTACTAACTATTAAACGCGAAGGATGTTTTTTTTTCGACCGCAGATAAATTAAAAACTATATATCAAATGCATTTATGTGTTGGGAACATATATTACATTGTGTACTTTAAACTTAAAATTAACCCAAACATTATTTTAAAAACAACTTGGTTTTAGATCTTGATAACTTTTAAATTATTACTTTGCATTTGAAGATTGCCGAAAAGTAACATACATGTAGTTGCGTGTATGGATTAACAAGGTACAGGTTCCAAGTTGTTTGTTACCTTTAGCAATGATCCATGGGATAAAACGTGCGAGGTCATCTTTAGGTGGAGAAAGATAATCTGTTGTTTTTTTTCAGTTCTCCCATGCGTTATTGAGTGTTTTATATATTTATTTTAATTTTATTTTATTTATTTAACGCGCGATATAATCATCTATAATCGTCTGGGCAAGTTCAGTGAAAATATTTTAAAAAGGTCGATATCTGACTTTTAGTAGCCCAATGACCAGGTTCAAATGCCATTAAATTAGTTAAATTAGTGAGCGTGCCATATGCATTAAAACTTTAACAACTAAGAAACTTGCTCAATTTTAAAGTTCATTAACGTTATTTTGTATCGTTTTTTTTGTTCTTTCCATTCAATGCTTAAGAATCTCATTTCAAATGGTGTCATCTATTTATCCACCATCCCGAATAACTAAAACACAGGAGACGAAATTGCCTTTTTCAACTTTTTTCCTAGCGTGACTAGCGTACTTTACGTGCTAAATGAATCGGTGAATATAAATTATGAATGGGAAATAACTTTCAATGAATATTATAATTGCTTATCCAGACAAGCAATATTTGTATACTATACTGACTCAGCTTTAAACGCTTTCAATGTGTGATAAGAAAGCGGGGAGATAACCCTAGATTTACGTTTATATTTCCCTACATCTTATTACAATACGGTTGTTATAAAAAGAAGAAAAAAAAAGAAAAAAAAAATAATAGCACTTTACCGTTTCGGTCGGTTAAATATTCTATACAACAATTAAATAAAACTATTTCCTCTGTGATATTTTGCTTTTTTAAAAATTTTATTACTGTAGTTTGATGATGTAAAAGTGTATTAATGTTGATTTCCCTCAAATGAACAAATAAAGAAAAAAATCCAATATTATTTCAACATAATGCTGAAAAATGCAAGTAGCAAAATCGTTACAATCAAGTATTTAATGTTTTGCACCGTTTCATTCAAAACTGTTAAATCTTTAAGTCAAATTTCCGCGCTCAATCTTGATAATTTCTTTTTTTAATAAAAAGGGTGCGCAACGAATTTTATATTATTTTACTCGTACTTTGTGGGTTTTAAATAAAGAATTATTTCACAGTGTCGCATTTGTTTTCTTTTGACATATTTAAGTTAGTTTTATGAACAAAAAATAATAAGAATTAAATTTAGAATTAATTCTTGTTTTGAATTAAAAGAAAATAAAACAAAAAAAAAAACATGATTTTAGTATTATAAAGATTAGTTTAAACAAGAAATATTTATAAAATTAACGTTTCCTTAGCACAAATAAAAACCTTATTTGCTTCTTGATTACAATTGTACAACACTATTCTATTTGTTTTTCTCTCTGCTGTGTCAGAAATTATCAATACGACAATCTGGAAAAGGAATTAGTATAAGGGGGGCAACTCGAGAAACAATTTGAAGAATTATTTGTATTAACAAAGCATGTGTTAAATCAAGTAAAAATATGCACTCTCAACACAAAAGCAAGCTATATCATATTTTTTTTTCAAAGCAGCGTTTCTGGCATTCCTTCTCCATATTATTTCAAGTTAAACAGGAAAATTGACAAAGAAGAACAGCATTAAGAATTGAAACCATGCTATCTTAAAATATTTCTTGAATTGTCATTTGCGTATCATTTATATGCAAATTTATTTGCTTAGAAATTATTTTCTTGTTAAGTTATAGTATCTTTTCACAGCTTCAGAGCTTCCATGCAATTTTGATGTATTGGTCAAGAATATGTTCTATAACCATGCAATCTTCTGTCATTCCAAGTCGTTTAATCATAGAAATATCCAAGATTCCGACCTAACGGAAACTAATTTACCATAAATAATCTTATTTACAATAAACCACCACTAACATATAACGGTTTGAGTGTTGAGGTCAATTGCTATTTACAAGTCAGCGTTAACAACCAGTAAAATACAGAGAACGCCACTAACAAGCATCTTTGCAATAAGCTGGCAGCATGTAGCGGTATTGGACAAATATTTTCACCGTATTTCCGAGCTTAATTTGCCCGGTTTTGTGTGACATTTTGTTATTTTTCCGGACTTTCAATCGTTAATAGGGATTTCTATCCATAAGGCTGACAATCAACACTATACTTAAAGATGACAACCGGCAATTTTCATTTTCTTCAACTTTAGCTACTTACTTGACGTGGTAAATGTCAGAAGTCACATATTCCTTGTTATTATACGGAATAATGAAGAGACAAAAAGTATCAAATCTTATATATTTAAGGCCTATTATACCTCAGCAATGTTCTTATTTCAGTCCTTAAAAGCTTTTTATCTTTTGTGTACTTCAACAGATTTCCATAAATTATTCATTTTCCAAAAACCTTAACCATCTTTGTTCTTCTGTTGCTATTTTGGCACTTAGTTCAGTTATACATTGTTAGCTTAAAGTGTATGATTAAGTGGTGAATATAAATTCAAGAACTGGTGTTAAAATGTTATGAAATAAATGATACATTATATCTGAAAGTTATCCCGTCCTCTTTTTAGCAAAATCGTGTAATGTAAGACATTTAAGGAATGTTTAAAATAATTTCTCTAGAACTAGTTGGAAAACAATGGAAATCAAATTATCGAGTCATTTTCATGGTTAATTAAGTGATACCCACAGATCTCTAGTCATTGTGTCAATTATTATTACATAGGGATTTCAATATGTCAATTTAAAACAAAGTGATAAGGACAATGTGGTATTGATAAGGACAATGTGGTATTGATAACTAAAGCCGTTTTAATAATATGTAATTGTTTTGCTATATCTATATAATGACTAACTTACAGTCTGAATTGGAGAGCTGAGAATATGTTTGCTAAACGAAATAACCTGTCATTCTCGGTGAAAGCAATCAGATATGTCTTAGAGTTCATTTCGAACAATATCCGTAATTTAATGTTTAAATTATGTTTTTTTTTTCCAAAATAATTCAATTCAAAATGTATATTTGACAACGATTTCCGATGAAGGAGAAACAGTTTTATTAGTACCCGATATATTCGGTGTGTTTATATTCCATGCATTTATAAAATTCCATATTTTGATTATTCCTATTGGTAACATATATTTCATCTAGTAATTTTGCAAATTAAAAAAAAGTATTTAATATTGCCAGTTTTAATGTTGCTTTGTAAAAATGTTTTCGATTTGGACACCATTTTATTCCGACGTAAGAATTACGGTAGCTGAATATAATTACACGTGGGCTGTACTATTTTCATGGCAATAAATTTTTATTAATTTTGTAAAATACGTACAATTCACACGAAATGCAATTATCCGCTAACTTAATCAGTGGCAATATAGAATTTCTTTAAATTAGATAAATTACATTATAAATTAAGTAATTTCCTGAATAGTATGAACATAAAGAGGTTTAATGGGCAATACTTCCTGCTCATGGATAATTATTAAACATGTGCGCATGGATAATTATTGAACAAATAAATATAATACGTCCAGTAGGGTATTGGCCGCCACTTGATTAAATCAATACAATTAACAATCCGTTCGTATTTAACATATTTGGAACATATTTGGAAATAAATAAAAATCTGAAAGATTCAGCATGGTGGATGCCTGATACTATCAATTGGTTAAGATGATGTAAGGTTCACACTCATAAACCTTCAGTTAGCCAAGAGGCTTTTCATCCTATTGAATTTCGCATAGGGGCATTCAGCTAAATATTTCACTTAAATAATTTTGCTTTTTTGACAAAAATTAATATTCAATTTTTATTGAAAGTGATTGATGCAAAATATTTCTTGGTGATTATAATTATGAAACTTATGTGGTAAGAATAAGTTCAGGAAAAAAGGAGAATTTTCCAATTTGTCACGCGCATATGGAACTATTTTACGTGGTCATTATTTTATGATGGGCATTTGTAACCTGATAATATAAAAAAAATTTGTATACTCTCATGTTTAATTACCGTTAAAGAATACTATTATATCCGTGTGATTTACAAATGTTAAGCGATATAAAAGGTGAACATATTTTATCCTTCGTGTAAAATCCAAGGACACGAATCTGACTGTTGACTATAGATCTAGATATCTCTTGGAATATCTGTGTTATAGGAACAAGGAGCATCACACGATCATGCCTGAAAACAAATCCTTATATTAACTTGACCAAAAATAACGTTTTCAACAAACAATTTCTTTATTTTTACGCAGACAATTTAATTGAATCAATCCTTTATTTCTAGGAGTTTTTTCTTTCTTTCTGAGCATCGGTATGTCATGAGACTGAAATATTTCGGCATCAATCCGTGCTATTCAGCATGATCAACTAATAAATATAGCTTTACATATTAAAAGTTAATAGCGTTTTGGCTTATCTTGAAAATACAGGGATTTTACTGCCGCTCATTGTTTGGATAGGGTATGAATTGCCAATGGATTTTCTCCTTAAGGCCAACATTTTTTTATAAAATGTTTTACGGGACCGCCGACCGTATTTTTAGAGAAAATCAAATAAAAATAAAAGTTAATATAAGAACTTTTATTTTCATTTTGCCCGCCGACCTCTCTTACCCACTTCTGTCAAAATTAAAAGTTAATTGGTATGGAACACGTTTTTAACTTTAGTTGTTAACGATACTTAACACTTGCTTAAAACAACTGACAAAAGTTAGCCCTTTGATGTTTACAAGAATGTTACAAAAGACGTATCAAAAGGGAAGGGCAATAACTTTACAAGCTTGTAATAAATTTACCCGTGTGAATATCACGCGACACCGGGTCACGGAAGTTCGATTTTTTCGAAACTTGTTTTCAACACAACTATGGCAATTTGAGTAATAAATATTAGAGCATTTAATCAAACATGATAGCCTGTAAAGCTGTTAGAAAGCACGACTGGTTAATATGAAAAAGGCAAAGCCTCAAAGCGAGCTCAATGTATTTTTTACGTGAAATAGTATGAAATAATCGCTCATTTTTATTTCAAATGCAGTAACGAGTGCGTGTGACGTCACACGTACTGTGTTAAATATGGCTCCGCCCCTGTCGTGAAATGAATAACGAGTTTTGAAAACGTTGATAAAACTTTGTTTGTTTATTTCACTCTATAATTTTTCAAGCGAAATAAAGATTATTCAAAGTGAAATAAATGTAAAACTTAAAACGTTTGCGACATTAAAATAGCGTACTTGATTTGTTTGTTTTGCACGTGCTGTTTGGCGCTACATTGTGACGTCACGTAAACAATACTTTAAACGTCTGTACAGCGTTAACGACTGAATAAAAGGTATTGGTGTTCGGATTCATTTTCTTAGTTAGACCATTTTCTTTCATTCTAGATAGTTTTCACAACAAAATGCGACAAAAAATTGTTTTTATTTATCAGATTTCAAACAAAATGGCGCCTTCGATTTTCATTTTTTATACACAGCTTCCGTTATTCTGGTCCCCTGTCCAATTATGGTTCCCATAAACGTGCGCTGGTGACCAGTCTACACATCCGTTTTCAGTCAGAGTTCCTCAGTTTTTATCGTTATCTTTAAATTCAAAAGGTTGCGATGTGTCCAATTCGGTACTTTGGACGAAAGTTTTCAAAACCATCACTTAGCAGGTACTCGCGTTACCGTAAAGCTCGCTTTGCGAGCAGGCCCTTCGGGCCAGCTCGTCGAGCTCGCTATTAACATCCATTGCCTAAGTTGAATTACCTTCACTGTCAGAACAGTTGTAAAAAATTAAATGGGCACGGGATCAAAGTCGTTGATCGACTATGGTGTCAAAATGAAATATTACTGGATTTACCACGGACCATGAGAATACTTCCACACATGAAAATTTAGACTCCTGTATAGGTTTTATAAAGAAATATAAGTTAAATTTACTTAGACAGATTGAGAAAAATGAGTAATAAGTGAGTTCTACTTGCATTGTAGATTTATTGTAAGTAAATTGATAGTGAAAACTTTTTATTATGAATCATTGAAAACAATTGAATACTTTATTATACGAAAACAATAAATTCCTGAAAGTTAATTGGTGGACAGATTTTTGTTGTTGTACAATGCTTCTTTATAATTGAACACGGTCATCTATAACATTTATTAAGTTAATATTAGTATCATGACAGGTAGTAATGTGTATTTTTAGAAGTTTTTTACTAGATCAATATTGAGGAAATTGGTCTTTTTTCAATGTAAGATTCTGACTATGAGCATAAGTCCTCTAAATTGACATTTCTGTAAAAACTGCCAATAATAAATTCTCAACAGAAAACCCTGATTTTGTAACAATGTATGCCATTTGATTTTCTATTTACTGTCAATTGCTTTCATTTTACTAATTATTTGAAATATGAATAATTTTCAGAAATTGCAATTTTTTTGCACATACAGAACTTACTCTCTTAAAGATAATTTGAAGTTGTTGATTCAATTTACCTTGTGAAACTGACATTGTACATTATTATGTTTGTACCTCTGTGAATGAATCACTCTCCCTTTGTGGTGTTGTGGATTAGAATCCTGTCAGGAAGTTAATTTGGATTCCTGTGAGGAAACTATCAGTAAGCTTATGATAGGTAGGTGGTTCTACCTGGTTGCAAGCTTGTGTCAGTAAAGCTTGAGAGTGGCAATACGACATTGTTTGGATACTCTTGAAATGAAGGGACTAAACAATGAATTTGGAGTTGTGTGGCATGTTTGCCCTAAACGTGAAAAGACAAAACTAATAGAAACTAGATCAGCATTTAATAGCTACTAAAAACAAAAGCAAAAGTGACTTAAAACATTTTTTTTTTTCAATTATTTTGTTTAAAATTATGTCAAAAATACTTCAAAACTATAAAATCATTGATTTTATTTACAAAAAATCTGTTTTTGGAGTCTTAAAAAAAATGTTTGAAAATAAAAATTTTTAACCTCTTTTATCATTTTATTTTTATTTTGTGGTCGACTGATAAAAAAATTGACTTTTATTTTTATTTTTATTTATCCCCCCCGACCCAATTTTTTAAAAAAATATCCCGTAAAACATTTAATAAAAAAATGTTGGCCTAAGAAACGTGCTACGATATCGTTCTGTTTTGGTTAAATTTTTCAATCAAGTTTCTGATGTTTCCTATTGCATTTGATTAATTTTGTGGTTTTATTGCAGTGATGGCCCTAAAATACAGAATAAATCAAGTGAATTGAAATTAGATGGAATTGAAATAAAGAATTTGCTGTTTTACCTTTGATTTTCCTTTTTAATGTGTTTTAAGGTCTTATCTGGTAAACCCCGTCGTATTTTAAAGTTTCTTATAAATATTAATTACAATTTCACAAACACGATATTTGAGACGCAAACATTATTAGAATTTCACCCCCCCTCCCCCCAAAAAAAAGTTAATTAAATAAATAAATATACATAAGGATATCGTGTTCTCTTCAATTAAGAAGTAAATACATTTCCTAAGAATTCAAAAATATACATTATTCAACCAGTGCTATATAGAATGGAAAAATTACTCGCACAACTCACTCACGTAACAGAATAGGTATATAGGGTTAATGTATGTCTAGGGAAGACAATTCTCAAAAAAATATTTTCATAGGTTCACTTCATCCGACTTGATCCTTATAACAGTATCACTTCATGCATTAAGTAATAATACTAGACAATTTGCTCGCATACTTTTAAAAATGTATTTAACTTATAAGTGTGTGTAATCGTTTTGCAGTTACTGGTGTTGAACATAATTCTGATAATCATATTGACTGCATTGTGAAAATAAATTTCACTTGAGTCGAGTTCTAATTATAAATTGCAGTTATATGTTTATTTTTATAAAATCAAAATGAAAAATAAGCCCTGAGGGAACAATGATATATCTTTTACTGTCAAATTTAGCAGAAAAAGATAAGCTGTTCTGTATGACCTAGTAACGTAAAATGATAAATAAAGATAATGAATTAAATGAACTATAATAAAATTTGATCGATTTTCATCAATATTTTAGCATATTAAATACTTAAGACTATTGTAAAAGCAGATAATGGTTTACTCTTTGAAGCAGCACTTCATATCATTATTTCAAGTTGACAAATGATGTATTGGTGTTGACTTAAAACAAACATATTTGTAGTAGAATCATTCGTAATATGGTCTTCGCATTTTATGCAATTACTTTATATTGAGATTTTCTATTAGTATATTATCAATTTTATATTTTCAGACTCTGCATGGATGTCACGGTTTTGTATCGATCTCGGTAAATACTCCTTTCAAAGAGCGTGAAAATAATGGCAACTGATATGGCAGGTGGTACTCTTGCAGCAACTATGCTGGGTTTGAATGGAACTGATGTAGAGGAATTGTGTAAAAACATGAGTAGTTTATGTGGAAATGAAACTTTGCTGAATAATGGTACAAATGCCACAGGCAATAACACAGAGGGACTAGCTACTGGCTCACTGGAACTTCCGCATCCGGTATGGTTAACAATTGTGTTAGGAATAGCAGCCGCCATAGTGATAATTGTGACTGTTCTCGGGAATATTCTGGTGCTTCTATCATTTGTACTAGAGAGGTCTATACGACAGCCAACAAACTACTTTATTGCCTCCTTAGCCATGTCTGATTTACTCATAGGGACGTTTTCCATGCCATGTTTTACATTGTATTTGCTTTTGGGCTACTGGCCGCTCGGTGAAATTATTTGCGATATTTGGTTGTCTTTAGACTGGACGATTTGCCTAGCGTCTCAGTACACCGTTTTCTTCATAACAACCGATAGATTTTGCAGTGTTAAATATCCGGCGAAATATAGAAATTGGAGAACGGACAAAAAAGTTAGAATAATGATAGCATTGTCGTGGACTATCCCATCATTAGTATTTTTTACAACAATTATCGGTTGGCAATATTTTGTTGGTGAGAGGACTGTTGAACCGAAAACTTGCGAGGTCCAATTCTTGAGCGACCCATTATTTCCTTTTTTGCTTACAATTGTGTACTTCTGGACAACTCTTATAGTCATGATTACGCTTTATGTTGGAATTTACCGCGTTGCCTTGGCTCTACAAAGGAAATCCAATGAAAAACATAAGAAAATGAATCATGCTATGGAACTTGCAAAAAATAAAACAACTAAGGCTTCAAGCGGAGGAGCCAAAGCGAAAGAAAGTAAGAAGCGAGTTGAAAATAATAATGCTCGCTATTTAAGAGGTGTGCAAGAAAATAACACATTGACAACGAGTTTCTCGAGACATTCTGACAATGAATATTCTAAACCGTCTGAGGAAGACCGAAGTTCGAGTCCTGCATTTGCTTCGGATGAAGATGAAGGTAGCAGTGCAGAGATGAAAAAAGAAGGATGTTATGTGAATAGTGCGGTTCAAACGGAACCAACATTGAAAGGCATGCTTGGTTCTTCAGTAAACCACATGTCACGTCTAGCCTTTTCTCTATCCGGAACAAGTGTTAGCGCTTCACAGGCATCAAGTTCCGGGGATAAAGATTCATCTGACGAACATCAACATCAACATGAAGTGGATCATATTAAGCCATTATTGCAAGAGTCGAATCAAGTTATGTTCAAACCAGTTAAAGAATCGCCGAAACCAAACTTTGACGGAGTACTTTTTAAGGAAGAAAACCAAATCATTGACAAACATAATGAATCCGCAACTCCATTAATTGAAAGTGATGTTCTAGATGGTATACGATATATCGACGAGGACAGCCTTAAATCCCTAACTTCAACCGACAATGTCAAACTTTTAGCAGAAATTAAAGAATTGTCACCACGTAAAACAGAGGCAGAGTCTCCTGTCTGGAGAAAGAGAGTTGTTGATGATGATAAATCTCTTCTGGTTCCTAATTCAGGAGAGTCTGGAAGTTCTGAAGCAATGTCATCATCTGTCATTGAAACAACCGCGCCAAATCACGCGAACCATAATAAAAAGTGCAATGATGTTAATAATAAGAAGGCAGACTCTCACAAAGTGCTAACAAAAAGTCGAAAAGATGAAAACAAAAGACTCAAATCTAATGTACGAAACCATAATGATAAGAAATCAAAAGATAAACATACAATAGGTAGTCCATTACAGTCTTTAGTACGGTCACTAAGACCATCTGCTAATAAGAAAGCAAAGCCAGTAAAATCAAAATCAGAAAATCGAGCACGGAAGGCTTTAAGAACGATCTCCATCATCCTGGGTGCTTATGTACTTTGCTGGACACCGTATCACGTGATGGTATTCATAATTGGAATATGTGGCAACTGGAGTTGTATAAACTTACACGTTTATTACTTCACTTACTGGCTGTGTTACTTGAACAGTCCTATAAATCCATTCTGTTACGCCTTCGCCAACGCCCAGTTCAAAAGAACGTTTATTAGAATATTAAAATTTGACTTCCACCGTACGTAATGAAAGACGTATTAGTGTAAATCATTTGTATAGATATCATATGTTGTACATTCGATATTATGTGAACAAAAAATAAGCAATGAACAGTTAATAGTTACGCGTATGCTATGGAAATAAAAATAATTTGATTCGCGTTGGAATAACATGAAAAAAGATATGAAGAGACAAAAGCGGAAGCTTCAGAAACAGTACATTAGTTACATACATTCAATTTTTGTGTAAATGCGTTATAATTGTAAATGGTGCGCAAGTGTACGAGCATATAGCAAAATCATGATAGACATGTCCGAAACTGCAAGTTAACGTTACATTAATATGAACATATTCTTCTTTATCATTTGTTTAAATGACACTCCTATCAAGGAATTGTGTTAATGAACAATGTATGTTATGAAACGCTTTCTACGTAGATAATTGTATTATTTGCCTAAAGTAAATGTATTGCAACCTGTGTAAATCATGCTACGTATTTTTAAAAATGTGTGAAATGGAATTAGGGGATGTTTCCCTAACCATTTAGATGTATTTCTTATTTTTGGAATAAGAATCTTAATGCAAATGTTTTCTGAAAAAAATAATGAGTAAATTTAATATACGTTTGTAAACACAGACTTATATTAAAGTAAGTTTTGGTTTTTTTAGTACAAGTTTGTCAGAAATGCAACAAAAATGTATTTTCTTTGAAGTATTCAGTCCAATGTTATGAATGACATTCTCCAAAAAGGAAAGTTCATATTGCATATTCTTCTAAAGATCATATTGCGTATATAAATGTCTGAATTATTATGAATTATGTGAAAAAAAAACAAACAAATAAAAACAATGTGCAAATCAAGAGAATTAAGCATATGACCAAAACTTTTTTTTCAATGGTCATTCCATTCTCTGGATACAAAACGTTAAAATGTAGTTTTTATGATCATACTTATTTGTGTGTTGCTTCTTACACAGCTCAACATCCATGAGTCACTAAAGAATTGATGAAGAAATTATTTTCCACAAGGTACCTTTATCGTATTTCTTTAATAATAAGAGTTTTAGCTTTAATGTCTAAATAAACAAGTAATGTGATAGAATTTACCACATTGAAAACAGAAATGAAACCATAAAGACGTTGATTTACAATTGCATTGTCTTAAATTGATGTAAAAAAAAGAGTAATATAAGTGGTATTGACCGCAAGTTTTGCGCCAGATGACGCTTCCTTTTTAATTTATTTAGAAATTTCACCCTACATATAAACCAATTAATGGGCCCATATAGAAGACGCAGCTATCAGCAGTCAGTGGAGTCATCGCGAGGTGATGTTTGACTACATCTAGCATATTCACTTTAAAAACATATTAAGGTTAACGTTAATATAACACACAAAAGTAGACGATATTCGTCGAACTAAGTCAGCTAGACACCTGGTTTATTTACCAACAAAATAGACCAATTCATTTACTTAATGACACAATTTTTTACTTGTCGTTTTTTAGTTTAATTTAGAGTGTTGCCTGACCGTAACGCTGACGTTTGGTAATCTAGTCTTAAAATGGTTTTTAAAAGAATTAGGCAGAAAGCCCCTAAATGGAGAAAGTGTATGTTTTACAACAACAAGGACGTTGAGAATTAATAATGCCTAAATGAAAATTTAAGATGGATGTATATATCAAGAGAGTATATAAATTTTATTCCAGAACTATATTTTAATTAAAGGATATACGTACAACTTATCTTCTTTAATAATTCCGAGACTATACAAATTTGCACTATACAAATGAGCGTTCATGGAATGATGAAACAGGTTATTTAAAAACCAAGTGATGTAACATTCACAAGTCACTTTGCAATGAGGCTCATTTTTTTATGTCTATAACTTTATTGCTAATTTTCCCATGATAATAAAGCAACATGCCTTAAGATTCATTATAATTTTAATGCAAAGTTTGTTAAATATATTTAAAAGTAAGATAATTGCACTATCAGATAGATATTAATGCTAAATTGTTCGTATATATTTAATCTATTTATAGAATTATAAGAGACTAAAAATCGTGGCGTCTATTCTTCAGCAAGGCTGTTGTTAACTTTATATCTCCAGTGTTGTCACTTAACATATATGGCCAAATTCATTTTATTAACTATATGTTTATATATAAATTTATCACAAACCCGTGCTGATTTCTCGACTCTGTAAAATGGTATTGGTCTGCCATTCATATATTTGTCGTGACATCATTTAATTTATACATACATAGTCTAAAGATGCGCAAAAAGTTAGCGTTACACTATAGAGGCGTCAATGAACAATGATTCTTTTGCACTTTAAACAGTCGTTATTTTGTGTATCTGATAAATAGAATATTATATTCGTGTAGGTTCATTACTGATTTTTTTGAATTCGTTGAATAAAACAATTTCATCTCGACAGAGGCTCGCGTAATATGATGTTCTTAAACCTACATTGCACATTTGCATTTATAGAATACATCTGACTGAATATTATTTAAATACTCCATAACTGATAAGATATTATTGTTTGACAATATCAGTGTTTTGCTGATTAAGATGTGTTTTGGCATGGGCACTGTAGAAAGTGCATATGAAAGTTTATATGTTAAAATGTTTCAATATTCATACATTAACATTTTGATTACTTCAAAGGCATACTGTTGAAGCTAGAACATTTACATGTCATGCTTTTCCTCTATATATATCTTTTGGATATGAAAATGTCATTGGCATCTGTGTTGACATTTCGCTTCCTGTCTATTTCATTTTGTATATGTGATATATGTATATAATGATCGTATTGGACACTGTAAATGAACATTTAGTACCTTTGATGAATATGTTGAGAGACCATTTGCATTGTATATGAAACAATAAATAGTAAAACAATGTTCGGTTTTTGTTGTTGTTTTTTTTGTTTGTTTGTTTTTTTAAGCAGAAAATGTAGTATTTTACTAATCAAATTTACACACTTTGATTCAGAAGCTGCTTTCTCCTGTTTTTTTTCAGATCATGTTAAATCGGTCCTTTCTTACAGAAACAATACCAGGTTTATAATAATACTTATATTCATACTATATTTACTAATAGTGGGTAGTTTTTTTAAACATACAGTGTAGATTATCGTATCTTATATTTATATACTCAACTCATCTTTATTTTATGTTAACTGAAATACGGTGTAGCGGTTCCCTGTTCTATGGTCTATGTTTTATGTTTAATATAACTTGAGAATAATACATCTTAAACTTTCTTCAGTTCCATGATTAAATAAATATGTCATCGCAATTAGCAATCAATGTGAACACTTTGACGCATTGTTATATCATTAATTGCTTTGACTTTTATTTTTGCATTTCTCTTAAATTAATTCAAATGGAACATTCCTGAGTAATGCTTGTACTTGGTCATTTCGGTTTTATAAACCTTTTATAAAACTTTCTTTTTCATTAATTTAACGCCCCATTACTCGTTCGGTTTGACAACCATCGAATAACTTGGTATTTCCTTACGATCTATTTTAGTCGCGCTTAACTTATTTAAAATGTCTTCATTTTTTAAAATTATTTTGGCTTACAGGCAAATGCGGATCATAAACAATTAACTTTATCTAATAAAGGCATGTTTGAATATCCAACAGGTTATTACACACCCTGTTAAACGGAAGTTGTTTTGTTACGAACGGGTTACAAATTTTAAGTCGTTAATGTTTTCTAACGAAAACTTTAAAGGGAGACACAGGCAAAATTTTCATTTCTTCGTTTTGATTTTTTCATTGATTATTCTGTAAATGTCCTTAAAATGAATACACTTGGAAGTCACAGGAACAAAACTTTCTCCTGAATATGAATAAAATGGAGGTTTCTTAACTTGACCCACGTGAATCAGGTTAGAGCATTAAGAACTCACAATAGTTGTCACAGTTAACTCTGGAAACGTTTAAGAACATATCAAATGAATGGGACAGACTTGTTTCAATCATACAATATCCACAATATCAGTTAGTGTAGTTTGTTCAAGTCACACGCCTTGTGTTTAAGCTACTCGTTGATTCTGTCCGCGTCAAAATTTCGTTCAACATGTATAGATATATTTACGCTTCAAACCCAAAATATATAGAATTTATACTGAGATTCATGTTGGAACTTTAAAAAGATCATTTTAGATTTTAGTGTTATTTTGGTGCATCAGATCATTTTAATATTTTTGTCATTAATTTTCCTGAATATCCCTTTAAGTAATTAATTACAACGATAAAGCATGTTTGTTTGCAACTGGTAAATGTAAAGCTTAACATGCTGCAAGTTCTTATAAGAAAGTTATTTTTTAAGGAGTGAGCTTTGCTTCTTAAGTCTTTATTCTGGCATCGCTTCTTAAAATAACATCTTCATACTAGGCCTACAGTACCTATCACAGGAAGTTTTTGTTTGGAGACAGTTTGATATATTCTCGCTAGAAAATGAATGTGTGCGTGTTAGACACACATACACATATAATGAATAAATTAAATGTAGATTTAAAAAGAAAAACAACAAACAAATTGCTATATTTAGTTATTTAAGGCTCGCCAAAAGTTTCTTTGAGATGTTACATTAATTCGGTAATTTAATAATCTGATTTGTTAAAATGACATTGAACTTAAATGTTGAATGCATCGAAATTGCTGTTCTAGGACGTACATTTACGACACACGGAATCTTTGCATCATCTTCCCGGAAACAAAATGTAAACAGTAAAAGCCTTAAAATATTCATTTTCAGGTTAAAAGTTCAATGGCGAAAGCATTGCATCATCTTACCCGAAACAAAATGTAAACAGTAAAAGCCTTAAAATATTTAGTTTCAGGTTAAAAGTTCAATGGCGAAAGCATTGCATCATCTTCCCGGAAACAAAATGTAAACAGGAAAAGCCTAAAAATAATCAGTTTCAGGTTAAATGTTCACTGGCGAAAGCTTTGGTTTTTTTGTTATTTTCAGCATAGATCCAGTTGGTTTGATCGACAGGTCATGTTCATGAGCAATACATATCTACATTCACATTTAAAGTGCAATATAATTATGTGACTCTATCACACGGTCTTCCATCAGTGGATCAAACAACTCCATATCGATTAAAAAAGTCGAGAATGAGGAGGACTACAAGCTTTGTTTCAGGCAGTGAGATTGACACATACATTAAGCTTAGACTTTGTGGCTTTTTCGTGTGTAATATTTATAACGAAAAAAAAGGTGATTTTATATTCATTAACGTGTTTTTGTTTCCCTCTAGTTAATAAGTGATTACGAATCTGATTCCCGATGTTATCATTTATTAATCCATATTCCAGGAACACAGCAGCACAGGAGACGGAATTGCCTTTAAATTTTAGATTTTTGTCTGGCATGACAAACAAACCGGTGTTGATTAATTATGAATTGGAAATAATTTTCAATAAAAATAATAAATGCTGTCACAGACGTGTGAGTACCATATAACGGCGTGTTGTATGTATATTTAGCAATATCTATTCAATGCTAGTACATGGAATAATGCTTTTTAATTTTTGGAGATTAAACACTGCCTATCATTTGCGGCATTTCATAAGAAGTATTTGTGATATCTAACAAGTAGTCTTGAACAGTTTGAAAAAGTTCAATGAATGTGAAAGGGAACCTCAAACTAAGATTATACATTAAAGATATTTAAAAGGTTTTTTTTTTGTTCACTCAAGTATTAATGCTTTTTAATTTGCCCCACCCAATGGATTTCATCAAATGCATATCACAATGTGGTATTCTAATACAGACACTCACACGGACCAATAATGATAAGAAGGTTTCTTTAATTTAAAGCAGGTTATCATGTCAGCGTATCAAGCTATAAAATCGTGCAGGAAAAAAACAATGATTTTACGGTATAAATTTTCAGTTGGTCTTAAAAGAAATAACTTGCTTGATTTTCAATCTATAGATTTCCTGATTACTGTGGCATAAAATGTTTACAAAAACCTTTTAAGTAAATTAAATAAATATTACTGAGCGTGCAGAACGACTTTCGTTTTAGCCGAATTTTCTAATTATTTTAAAAGATTGACTATTATATTTGAACCATTGAGTTAAATAGTGTTCATGCGAACGAAATTATAGAATAATAAAATTGATGTTGACATTTACTTGTTAACCTCTTACCTCATGAGCATATTGCGAAAAATGGCCATTTTCATTGAAAACCCTCCTGTAACAAGTTCAAATTGCTATGAAACTATGAAAAATGCATCAATGCTAATGAAACTTGGCACAAATGTTGACTAGACCATAACCTGTGAAACAGCATGCTCAATCGTAACTTTCCTATTATCATGGCAACAGGGGGGGGGGGGCGTCTCAAAATTGCAAAAAATCACTATTTTGCATTGTTTTTTTCCATCAAAACTGATTTCAAAGTGCTGCAACTTCTCAATGAATTGAGATAGAGTAAAAGGCTTTTCAGCGTCGGTTACTAGTTACCCTAAGATCGACCTGAGGCCATTTTTAGCCTGTCACATGTCCAAAATTTTTTTGGCGATGAGGGGGACTCCTTTTTCACTGTTTGAGGCCTCAAAAAAGTGGGGGGGGGGTCAAAAAGCCGTCGAAACACGCTTATATAAGGGAAAAGGTTAACGCACTTGATACCCTTGAATGAGCATAATAACAATTTTGTTAATTTAACAAATTATTTATAAATAAAACTTTTCCCCGTTTCCATATGACTGTTTTCTTTCATTTCTTTTTCCATTTATTTTTAGACTTGAACTTTAATTTCGTGATGACAATAAAATATAATTATTTTGTTTCCCTGAACATGAAAAAAACAGCAATTTCCGATGCTACTTTTCAAGGAAAACTTTTCATGCAAGGAGGAAAGATGACTTTCATTACCAGAAAGAGAAATATTGTTTGGGTAACAATTTTTTATCACCTGATTGTCGTCAGCCTAATATTTCACAGTTATTTCATTTTTTTTAACAAATATGTACAAACATAATATTAATTGAATATCTGCACTACAAAAAATAAAACAAGATCATTTAGAAATGGCGGCGTTAAAAATGAACGCAACCCCTACATGATCCAGCAAAACAGGACCCCCAGCAAGGAGAGGGCACAAGGCGAAATACGGAAAGGGTGTTTACTTAAATAATACATAATAGGAAATAAAAGAAACCGACAAGAACAATCAAGGAGAATGGGAAGTGCAAAGGAATGATAACAGATCCATTTTAACAATGTTATAGTCTGATTTTATTGACCTGTCAATTATGAATACATTATAGGACTCATTTAAATATTCGATCCAACTTCGGGTTCGTCCGTGTAGTTTACGATAATTAATGTGGAGTATATTAGTCATGGATTGAAAGTCACGCCAGCTTAATGTGAAGGTTTTCGTTATTCACAATAGGAAAGTCGGTAAAGAGAATGCCTGATAATTGAGAGGTCTGTGGTTCGATCCTTACTGTTGCCATTGTTCTAGTACTCTTTCTTTATTTTTGCATTATATTTTAATGGAACAGATTTGTAGTGTGTTTTACGGCATTGAAAAGACATTTATTTATTTTAATCCGTTTTAATTTTAAACATGAATTCTTAAAAAAACATGTTATTTAAAAAGAGTATATACATAACAAAATTAAGTAAAACATAATCAAACAAAACGAACAACATGAAATAATCATATATAGATTCAATAATGTTGACAGTTTTAATAAGAAAAAAACATACACCAACGCGGCCTCGAACTTAAAACACTTGTGGCACTTAGATTATAAACTCGTGCTTTACCCTATTGCACTATAACACTGAGTACACTTAGATTAGAGATACAAATTAAATTAAATTCCATCGTACAGCGTACATCTCACGGAACATACCGAATATTTACCGAAGATTAATATACTGTGTGCATCGACCGTGTAATCAGTATGTAATTGACAGGTTAATAAAACCAAACAATACTAAATGTTTCTTCAATGACAAAAATCATGTCATACTTTTTTGTCGTGTCTCGTTTGATTTAGTTTCTTTTTCAAGTTCTTGAAATGATTATTCTTTTAATAACAAATCAATTGAAAATTTTCCAAAATCAGATTAAAAGAAAATCCGATGTTCTTACTCTTGACACTAAAAGAACACTGTTCAATTTCTTACTTTTTTCTTTTTATTATACATAATAAATGTGTGAATCGGCAGAAGAAATTGTTATTGTTCGGACAACTTGAAAATTATATATCAATAAGTGTTTAAGTAAATATTAAATCACATAAAAATATGTACTCTCACTACAACGACATGCGTTATCATATTTTTCTTGAAAACAAGGCTTCCGCATTACTTTTCAAGGAAAACAGCATATTTTACAAATCGGAGCCACCCAATCATGACCTTTTATCATTTTATCCTTTGCATATCATTTATATGCAAATAGGAAATTGTTTTCTCCTTTCTGTGTCCTTAATTCCAGTATCTATTTTCTGCATCAGAAATTCTTTGCAATTTTTCGCTGTATTGGTCAAGTATTGGTTTTATACCAACTTGAAGGCAATCTGCTAAGTCTATTAAATCACAGAAAATTCCCATTTCCGACAGAAACCAATTTACCATAAATAATCTTATTTACTCTTATATGCCACTAACATATGACGGTTTAAGTGTAGAGGTAAATTGCTATTTACAATTTCCAAATTGCACCGAATACGTTGTCATCGTTATCATTCAGCGAGGAACAGAGAACGACACTAACAAGCAATATTGTTATAAGCTGACATAGACGTTTGTGTAATTTGCTACTGAATTGGAGTAATAGTTTTACAATAAATCTGGGCTTAATTTGTCCAGTTTTTTGTTTTGCTTTGTCTATTACTTTGCTTTTCATTCAGCTTTCTAATCTGTTATATGAATATTTATTCATAGGAATGACAATCGACGATATAATTAAAAAATGACAACCGGCAATTTTTCAAATTCAGTAACTTTCTCTCAGATGAACGTGCTTTATGTCAAAAAGCAGATACTGTTTGGCATTATTCAGGACAATAAGGAGGCAAAGCGGTTCAAACTAAATTGAAAGATACTTTTTAAAAATGAATAAACTAAAATCGGGAATTGCATACTAATTGTTTTATAATTATAACTTTCTGTCGATATATAATAATGATAAACGAACATTTGATTGAACACTATAATTTAACTTTGATTGCAATCAAACATTTGAAGTCACAAATTTAGGAAACCACATTCAGTAGAAAAAATGCCAGTCCGATTAGTTGTCTCGGTTGCATGAAATTTAATTAAATTAAATAAAACATTTAAATATTTTGTTTCAAAAATTGTCTTTGTCCTTCCCTAAAATAAAAACGTATACATCGATCTAACAAATCTGGAAATGAAATAATTGTTTTTGCTAAAGAAAGAAACAGACCTAATTTTAGAGAGTAAATTAAAATTTCAATTTGAGTTAAAAAGGACAAAGTCTTAATAAATTAAATGTAAGCATAAGTTTTTAATGCGATCGAAATTGATTTAATTTTGACAGAAATGAAGTTTTTACAGACGATGATTGCATTTTGCGTTTGTGCTTAGATCATGTAGATTGCGAAAACATGTTTCTATAAATTGATATTATGCTCATTCAAGTGTAAATGGTCAGTGTACAGTGCGAAAACAGAGAATTGTACATTTTGCCATAATTGAGTTCAAATGTATATTTTACTACGGTATAATAATTATTAGGCTATGTGACCAACTACCATTTTTATAATTAATCCGTAACGATCCGATCTTAAAAAAAGGGTGGGGCAGTTTTTTTTTATAGTTTAGGTAATTTTTGTCTTGTATCAGAAACGTTTTGCATTATCAATTATTGGTCAATCACGACTGTTCGACTCCACTTGGCAGTGATAAAATTAGCGTACTGTCACATAAACAAACAATAAGATCCTGGACAAATCAACAATTTCTTCGGTGTGTTCTCAATGCTGCATTTAACTAAGCACCTCAAGGTCGCTTGAGGACATTTTTTACATTTCAGAACGCAAAGCAGTTGACATGAACTTTTTTATTTTTATTTGCCTCCTCATGGCCATATTTTACTTTAAACGACTGCGTCTTTTTCTTTTAAGAATGATCAACGTTGCATACGAACACCATATGCCAGCATCTGTACATGTGCAGTGAATGATGAGAGCAATGTAATTTATCATACAGAATAAAAGTCCTGTATTTCTGCTACGCAAATACGATACAGACTGTAAAATGGAATCAATCTGAATTCTAAAGTCGTCGAAATGATGATGAACGTCTCTGGGAGTCAGAACTTCAAGTGGAATATTTTACTAGTTGATGCAATGCATGTTTGCTTTGCTAGATTAAATTCACATTTTCCGACACTTGCCGATATAGACAAACTGCATTCATCAATTCCCTACATCACTTTGAGAAATAGTTTGCAAATCTTATTTTGCTAGTTTTTAAAATGTTTATATGGTAATCGTATCGATAAAACTAGTTTATCCTGCTACTGTCTATGTAATCAGTTGGATAAAGCCGTGCCGGATAAACTTGTTTAACTCCAGTCATATAGTCACATAGGTGACTACATAGACGGTAAAAATAAAATCATTTAAATAATCTCAAAATATGTTTTTAAACTAGACAAATGCAGGATAAATCGAATACATGGTTCGATGGAGATTGTTTATCCGGTTCGCTGCGAAATTAAATCTTGGCTCGCTAAAGCTTGCCAAGATACATGTACACTTTCTCGCTCATCGGATAAACCGTCTTCATTCCAACATCAACCATGTATTCTATATGTCTTATTCGGAAGATGAAACCAAATATGTTTTAATATGAAATAAAATATTGATATGGGTATGCCTAAAAAACAACGATGAAATCAGGAGATATTAATTTTATTGTCCCGTTTATTAATAATCCCCTGTTTAAGACAATACGCAGACAGTTTTGTAGATCGATCAATTGTTTCCTTTCTATATCTTTATATTTTGTCTTTAATAATCATTATCTCGCGAGGCTGGTAAACTTAAGATTCTCTATTATCAAGTGAAATTATGCTGAATACTTCCTGGCCAATGCGACTTTGGTTAGCTATACAAGTACATTTCAAAGGCCTTGTCATTATGCTTGACATTTCCCTGTTTTGTATAAGAATCAATGGCATCTCGCTTATTAGAAACAAAACATATTTGCAAATGTGTTTCTCCTTTAAAATAAAAATGGATAGAAAAGTTGTTGTTGTTTTTATTCAAATACAAGTACATGTAGATTGCACATAAAGAGGTAAATCACTATCAGGATTTCAACAAAAGTAAGGAAACGAGGATTTTTTTCTTTTTGGAAATCAACGAAAAGGTCATTTTAAAAATCAGTTAGATGAAGGACGCATACAACATATCAACTATACTTTCAATGCATGTTAGCAGCTAAAATAAGAAAAGTGTCAGTCTTTGAATCAAGGACAACATATCAACAATGCTATCAATGCATGTTAGAAATTAAAAAAAAATATAAAAATGTCAGTCTTTACTCATTACACATAATTTTGTCTGCTTACTTTGGCATTTATAATAATCAAGACAATATCATTATTACAAAAAAAGCTTAAATAGCATTGCTCGGTGATTAACACAGTCTTCAATAATTAAAGTAAGTTTTACTTTGTTTTCACGTTTAAAGACCATTAAAATGTTGTGGGTATAATAACTGTAAAACAAACAGTCAACATGCAAATAAGTTGAAGGGTTTTTGTCACAAAAACATATATGTCCCAAAACTATGTATCCTGTGAATTTTTGTGGAAAACCCGCCAGCAATGTGAATTGTGATAGCCGGATAGGATTTTTCTAATTTTAGCTCTGGAAGCCATTTTGTGCAAGGAAGCAGAACATGCCGGCGATATGCACAACAAGGGATTGTTATGATCACTCATGTGAAGTTTCATTGAAATCCCATCAGTAGCTGAAGCCTGTGAAAGCCAGACAAGATTTTTCTATTTTCAACTGTGGTGGCCATTTTGTGCAACGAAGTAGAACATGCCGACGATATGCACAACTAGGGATGGTACTGATCACTCCTGTGAGGTTTGGTTGAAATCCCACCAGAAGTTTGATTTGTTTAAGCCAGACACAGACAAGATGTTTCTATTTTTAGCGTAAGTAGCTTATTTGTGCAACGAAGCAGAACATGCCGGCAATCATTTATTGCCTCTAATATATATGTTTTTTTAATTATTGATTTACACTTGTTTTGTCAATTTCATTCTGTTTATTTGATAATTTTATTTGTATAAAATAATCGTTTGAAACACCATAAAAATGAACATTAGGACCTAGGATGAAAATGTTGAGAGAGAATTTGCATTGTATATGAACCAACAAAGAGTAAAAAATTGTTTACAACAATTATTTTATTAATGTCAATGAATAAATATAGAGGTCTTAATAATTGTTGATTGATTTGTTTTTTTAAAATATCGATATTAAAACTAAAAATAAATTCAAATTTACAAGCATCATTACATTACTTTGAACACATAAATTTTTAATTTTTGTGTATATTATCGACCAAATAAAACAAGATGTGAGAACAAACAGCATGTGCAAGACCATTAAGCAAACATAACATAGACATTCTAGAGTTCCGTGATCATGTCCATTTATTATCGCATATAGTTATCAGTGGACACATTTCGGCTGGTAATTGCATCTTTATTTTTTTGACATATTATACACACTGCTTGATGAAAAAATGCTCAACAATTCTATACCATTGCAATTTTATGTTTACAGAGACTTATTACATGTTCAGTTATTTAACATCTCTTATTAATCGCTCGATTTGCTAGCTTAGCTATCGATTTAGCTGCATTTACTTAAAACATTCAATGGCGAAAGCTTTGCTATTGTGATTGCATTATTGGGCCAGTAGTTTTGTTCAAGTTGTTAGATTGACAGGTCATGTTAAGGACACTATAAATATTTTTAAGCAAAAATATTTCTACATGTCTACACTACTTATATGTATAAGGTATGGTTCATTTATGTGACACAATCACCTTGTCGTTCACCAGTGAATAAAAAAACACCACAGTGAATTCAAAAGGTGGAGTCTGGAAGTCCAATGAGAAGGACTGCAAGCTTTGTTTCAGGCAGTGAGTTTGACACATGCATTAAGCTTAGACAAAACATGATTTTGTGGCTTTTTCGTGTGTAACACTTGTAACGAAAAAACAGATTATATATTCATTAACGTATTTTTGTTTCCTCTGTTAAATTAGTGATTACGAATCTGATTCCCGATGCTATCATTTATTAATCCATATATCAGGAAAACAGCAACAGGTGTGACGGAACAGCCTTTAAATTTTTAATTTTTGTCTGGCATGACCAACAAACCGGTGTTGATTAATTATGAATTGGAAATAATTTTCAATAAAAATAATAAATGCGGCCACAGACATGTCAAATCATTTTATACCTGTCCATAAAACGGCGTGTTGTATGTTTATTTAGCAATATCGTTTTAATGCTAGTATTTTAGGGATTAAAAACTGCCTATAACTTGCGGCATTTCGTTAGTAGTATTAGTGATATCTTAAAATTAGTTTTGATAAGTTTTTAATGAAGAAAGAGTACACTTAACGTTTTTTGATTGATACTGCCATTTTCCAGTGTATTCTCTTCACTAATGCTTGTTTATCTGTGAATCTTTTTAATTTACCGTCAGCATTAACTATGAATATTGTATTGGGCACGTATAATGAATTCTATCAAAAGACATATCAGTGGTCTATATCACTTCCTATCATTTAATGGTGTTGAGATAATTGTCCTTAATTAGATAAAAAAAAACCGCCCGATTTTCTTACTATTGAAAGTAAAATATCACTATTCCATTATCATTTTGTTTTGTCTTTTCTATTATACTTTATAAATGTGTGAATCGGACGAAGAAATTTTTATTGTTTGGACAACTGGAGTAGTGTTTAAGTAAATATTGAAAATAATATATCACATGAAAATATGGACTGGCATTACAACGGCATGCTTTATCAATTTTTTTTAAAACAAGTCTTCCGAATTATCTTTTAAGGAAAACAGGGATATTAGCAAACTAGACCCACCCAATCATGACCTTTTTATCATTTTATCGTTTGCATATCATTTATATGCAAATTGGAAATTGTTTTCTCCTATGTTTTCTGTGTCCTTAATTCCAGTATCTATTTTCTGCTTCAGAAAGTCTTTGCAAATTTTCCATGTATTGGTCAAGTATTCGTTTTATACCAAGGCAGTCTGCTAAGTCTATTAAATCACAGAAAATTTCCATCTCGGACAGAAACCAATTTACCATAAATAATCTTATTTACCCTTATATGCCACTAATATATGACGGTTTAAGTGTAGAGGTAAATTGCTATTTACAATTTCCAAATTGCACCAAATCCATTGTCATCGCTATCAGTCAGCAAGAAATAGAGAACGGCACTTACAAGCAATATTGTTATAAGCTGGCAGCGCCGTTTCAGTCATTTGCAGTATCAGTTTTACAGTATATATGAGCTTAATTTGTCCAGAGTTTTATTGTTTTGTCTATTTTACTTTGCTTTTCATTCAGCCTTTTTATCTGTTATAGGAATATATCCAACTCGACAAGACGATCGGCAATTTCTAAACTTCTGTAACTTACATTCAGAAAAACGCGATATCGTTTGACATTACACAGGATAATAAGGAGGAAAAACCGGTCGAATCTGACATGTTGCTGATCCTTAATCATTGAAATTAGAGCATCCACGAATATATTATGTTTTTTTTTAATGAAACAAATTATAGCATTTTTTATGATTTATTCATTAAATGTCGAATGAAATAGATTGAATTATTGTTATCAAATAAATTTACTAAAATCGGGTTTTGCATAGCAATTGTTTATTATCATAAATTTCTTCGATATATATGATATACGAAATGTTGATTGAACACTCTTTACCTTTGATTGCAATTCAAACATTAACAGTCACAAAGTCAGAGAACCACATTCGGTAGAAGAAAAGTCAGTCCGATCAGTCGTCTTGGTTGCATGGAATTTGATTTATAAAACATTTGAATATTTTGTTCCGACAGTTTCCTTGTCCTTCCCGAAAATGAATCCGTAAACATATAGATCTACCCAATGTTGAAATGAACTACTTGTTTTTGTTAAAAAAACAAACAAACAGAACTCATTTTAAAGAGTAAAGTAAAATTAAAATTTCAATTTGAGTTAAAAAGGAGAAATTCTTAATAAGTAAAATGTAAGTTTTCAAGCCCTTAAAATTGATCTAAATTTGATAGAAATTAAGTATTTACAGACATTTTGCATTTTGCGTTTGTGCTAAGATTGCGCAAACATGTTTCAAGAACATAATATGCTCATTCAAGTGTAAATGGTCAGTGAACAAGGGGGGGGGGGGGGGGGGGGTGAGTTAAATAATTATTAAGCTATGTGCCCAACTTACATTACTATAATGAATCAGTAACGGTCCAATCTTAAAAAGAGTGGGGCAGTTTGTTTTATAGTTTAGTTTTTTTTATCTGGTATCAACAACTTTTTTGAATTATCAATTTTTGGTCAATCACGATCGTTCAACCCCGCTTGTTAGTGACAAACTGTGAGCTGTCACATAAACAAACGATAATAACAAAAAAGAAAAATCCTGGACAAATCAACAATAATTGTCGTCGTATTCTCAATGGTGCATTTAACTCAGCACCTCAAGGTCGCAAAATAACCTTTAAACATTTCAAGGCAAGGCAATTTACGTGATATTTTTTTATTTGCCTCCTCATGGTTATATTTCACTTAGAACGACTGAGCCCTTTTCTGTTCAGTATGAACAACGTTGCATGAGAACACCATATGCAAACATCTGTGCATGTGCAGTGAATGACGAAAGAAATGTAATTTATCTTCCAGATTAAAAGTTCTGGAGAAGGTAACTCTGCTAAGCAAATAAAATTCAGACTGTAAAATGGAATCAATCTTAATTCTAAAGTCGTCGAAATGATGATGAACGTCTCAGGGAGTCAGAACTTCAAGTGGAATATTTTAGAAGTTGATGCAATGCATGTTTGCTTTGCTAGATCAAATTTACATTTTCTGACACTTGCCGATATAGACAAATTACTTCATCAATTCGCTATATCAGTTTGAGAAATAGTTTGCAAATCTTATTTGCTGATTTTTAAAATGCTATATGATAATCGATAAAAGGCATTATTAATGCGTGGTAGGTTAAAGTGAAAACAAAATACAATTATAATATCATCTAATTTCCTAATGATTTCTACATTTTACGATCCAATCTCCAGACTTGATATGAAATATAAAGCAAATCTGAATTTTAAAAGTTTCAGCACAGTCACACGCAAATTACACTTGTAACATTAAATACAGTCTCTATTTCGAAAAAGAAATAACAACGCAATTTTCTATCCAGCTATATACATGCAGGGAGAGAAATAAGTATAATACAGAGAAAAAACTTTAACTTTATACTTACAAACCAAGAGCTATAGCAAGAAATGCACAATATTTGTCTAGGATTACATTAACGTTTCTAATTAACAAGCTTAATTTTCTTTCCTTCATAACATATTTGTGCATATTCATTTTCAACCAATGGTTTATATAAACATTTATTACATGATTTAAAAAAAGCTTCAATCTCACTAGTCTAATCGGCAGTCAACGGCTCAAATTACAAAATCATATTAACAGGATGTATTATCATATTTACTGAAACATTTAACAATAAATACAATATGTTTACACAAAAATAATTGTAATATTCTATAAATGATGTATTGCTTTCGTAATATTAGTACCTTGCTTATTGAAAGATACTTTGTCAAGGACGTGTTTGATTGGGTAAAACATGTTTCAATTTTCATACAGTATCCTTTTGAAAACGTTATAGGCATACCGTTTAAACTTCATTTATAGCCTCTAGTATAAGGTTTTCAATGATTAATTTTTCACTTGTTTTATCAATTTCATTTTGTTTAGTTGATATTCGATAGTATTATTAGTATATTATAATCGTTTGAAACACTATAAATAAACATTTAGTACCAAATATGAAAAATGTTGAGAGACTATTTGCATTGTAAATGAACCAATAAATAGAAAAACATTGTTAACATCTATTTTTAGTAATGCCAATGAGGTGCAAATAATTGTTGATTGGTATTTATAATAAATGCTTAAAATATTGATATTAAAACTAAAAATAAATTTAAATTTGCAAGCATCATTACAATACTTTAAACACATAAATGTTTAATCAATTGCGTATATTTTCGACAAAATAAAACAAATTGAGAAAAGAAATAAGAGGTGCGAGACCATTAGGCAAAGAGAACATAGACATTTCTACAGTTTTGTGATCATGTCAATTTATTATCGCGTTTAGTTATCAGTGAACATACTTTGGCTGGTAATTACATCATTAACTTTCTTGACATAATATTCACACTGCTTGATGAAAACATTCTCAACAGTGCAACTTTAGATTTATTGCATGTTCACCCTGTCCGGTTATTTAAGAACCTTTATTAATCGCTCGATTTGCTAGCTTAGCTATCGATTTAGCTGGCGATTACTTAAAAACATCCTTGTGTCACGCTTTATTAAATACCGGTAATTGTCCAATAATTTTGCCAACATTGAGAATATCTCACAACGACACATTAGAATATCCGTCAGATTATTAGACACGTTGTAAACAGGAAGTAGTTTTATTGTGAAATATTAATAAAGTGAGTGTCGCCGTTCTTTCCTACGTATCTTAGATATATTACCTAAACACTGTATTGATTCGTGGGGCTTACTCGCGTCAGTCCCTAGGAGAACAACATTGTCAGGCAATTGCGTTGTTTTGTTTTATTTTTTAAACGAATACAAAAAGTCGATGAATGACTCGGCTTATCTTTGAAGTTAAATACTTGATTGATCATCAAAGTTAACTTTAATTTTGTTTTCACAGGAAACTATTCAAGATGCAAGTACATGCTAATAAATTCCTGACTTGAAAGAGGATGCTGCATCATCACGAGTGATTATAATACTTATTGATGAGAGAGAATTTTGCATGAATAACATTAACGGATAGCTTTCCATAAAATTCAATGACAAAATGTATAGATGTTTCTTTACTAGTGCCAATACATTAATTTAAAAGATACTATAACATAATTATATTATTATAACTTTATTTTGACACTAAATTATTTGTAAAATATTATGAAATTATTTTTTTAAGTTCACATCATAGAAAGAATAGCGATAACTTCACGGTGCACGTAAAGTTTGGTTTGAAAATATAATGCATATTTAAAATATCTAATGATACTGTATTTTATTTATCCAACGCTCACAGAAGAATCGATTTATATCACTAAATATAGGGTGTATGAACTTAAATCACTTTTATACATATACAAATGGTGAATATTTGATGTCCTGTAACATAACAGTATTGGTAAAACAATAAAACGGTTTACAAGTTGCATATTCATTCATGGAGACTTATTTTCTTCTGCTTTATAAAGCTTTCATTATTCTACAAACACTCAAAATAGGTATATATTTACCAAACAAACTCAAATAATTATGTAATGACAACCCGAGAAACCTTTAGAATTATAGATTATTTCGCAGCATCTTATATTTCTTGGCCTTTTGAGCAGAAATAATCTGTCAGTAGCCTGCGAGAATTGCCACACAAGACTGCTTGTGTTTTTATCAAACTCCGCTGTTGATGACCACCTGAAAATTTAAAATATATCTTGTACAAATTTTGTCTTAAATTTTTGGAATTATCCATGTTTTTATGAATTTACTTTTTGTGTCAAACTTCAATAACAAATAATTTAATAAAAACGAGTTTTTTTTTCCATTTCCATGTGAATTTTTGCTTTCGTTTTGTTGATTTGGAATTTTATTTGCTGATGACAGTATATATTCATTATGTTTCTTTCCTGGCCCTGAAAATATTAGCAATTACCAATACGCCTGCTTTCGAAGAAAACCTTGTACTGTGGGGAGGGAAAGTATTATTGATTACCAGAAAGAGTAAAAATGTTTGAGTTACAATCTTTCATCACCTGAATCTGACAATTATTGCATTTTGAAACAAATATGCGCAAACAAAATATTTATAGAATCTCTACACTACAAAATATGAAAAACAAGATCATTAAGGAATGGCGGCGTTC
Organism: Ruditapes philippinarum; assembly: GCF_026571515.1. Classification (NCBI taxonomy): domain Eukaryota; kingdom Metazoa; phylum Mollusca; class Bivalvia; order Venerida; family Veneridae; genus Ruditapes; species Ruditapes philippinarum. The sequence continues at coordinate 359,824 of NW_026851624.1, forward strand.
AATGAACGCAACCCCTACACGATCCAGCAACACAAGACCACCAGCAAGGAACCAGCAGGACCCCAAACTAAAAAACAGGACAGGGCACAAGGCATAGCACGGACGGATTATTTACTTAAATGATATACAATTGGAAATAATAAAAACCAAGAAGAAAAATAAAAACGATTGGGAAGGCAACGAAATTATCGCAAATCCATTTAAACAATGTAATTTAATGTTGTTGTTTTTTTCAATGACAAAACTTTCTCTTTTTTCGTTCTTGAAACGATTACTCTTTGAATGAAAAAATCAATTGATGATAGTGTTGAGATGAATCAGATAAAGAAACTCGTAAAAGAAAATCCAATTTGCTTACTGTTCACACTGAAAGATCATTTTTCAATTTCTTACATTTTGTCTTTTTCTATACTTAATAAATTTTGTGTGAAAAAAATGTTATTGTTTGGACAACTGCAGAATTACATATAAAGTGATGTTTAAGTAAATATAAAAATATATATCAGATGAAAATATGCACTCTCATTTCAACGGCATTCTTTATCACACATTTCTTTTCAGAAAAAGACTTCCGCATTATCTTTCAAGGAAAACAGGAATATTTACAAATTGGAGCCATCCAATCATGACCTTTTATCATTTTATCCTTTGCATATCAATTATATGCAAATAAGAAATTGTTTTCTCCTTAGGTTTCTGTGTCCTTAATTCCAGTATCTATTTTCTGCTACAGAAACTCTTTGCAATTTTTCGATGTATTGGTCAAGTATTGGTTTTATACCAGGGCAATCTGCTAAGTCCATTAAATCACAGAAAATTCCCATCTCCGACAGCAACCAATTTACCATAAATAATCTTATTTACTCTCATATGCCACTAAGATATGGCGGTTTAAGTGTAGAGGTAAATTGCTATTTACAATTTCCAAATTGCACCAAACCCGTTGTCATCGTTATCATTCAGCGAGGAACAGAGAACGGCAATTACAAGCAATATTGTTATAAGCTGGCAGCGACGTTTGTGTAATTTGTTGTGGATTGGAGTAATAGTTTTACAGTAAATCTGAGCTTAATTTGTCAAGTTTCTTGTGTCTATTACTTTGCTTTATAGTCAGCCTTTTAATCTATTATAGGAATAATTATACATAGGTATGGAAATCGACAATATACTTTCAATGACAATCGGCAATTTGAAAAAATGTTAAGTTACTGTTAAACATAAATTAACTTACATCGGATATTGCATTGCAACTGTTTTTTAATTATATTTTTCCTTCAAAAAATATGATAGACGGAAATCTGATTGAACACTTTTTAACTTTGATTGCAATTCAAACATTTACAATTACATATTCGGGAAGCAACATGCAGTAGATAAAAAAACAGCTCAGATGCCTGATATTTGATTAATAAAACATTTAAATATTTTGTTTCGGAAGTTGTCTTTCTCCTTTCCTAAAATGAGCATGTAAACACAATCTTAAAATGAAATACTTGTTTTTGCTTGACAGCCTGTGAAAAAAGAACTGATTGAGGAAGATTAGAGGAAAATACAACTGCAATTTCAATTTGAATTAAAAAGGACGAATGTTTAATGAATTAAATGTTAACATAAGTTTTTAAGTGTTCATAATTGATTTTAATTGATTTTAAGTATATACATAAGATGTTTGCATTTTGTGATTGTACTAAGATTGCGCAAAAAGTAAAACTATAGCCATTCAAGTGGTGTAAATGGTCAGTGAACAAGTAAAAAACAAAAAATTGTGCATTTTGCCATAACTGAGTTCAAATTTATCTTTTACAATGAACAAATAATCAATAAGTTATGTGACCAACAAACATTCTATAAAAACCATTCAGAATGAATCCGTAACGGTCCAATATTACATAAGAAATGGGACGGCCTTTTATAGTTTAGGATGTATTCATTTTGTATCAAAAATATTTTTGCATTTTCAATTTTTAGTCAATCACGATTGTAATAGCCGATCTTTTGAAATATATTACTAGTTAAATCAGTTTGACTGTGAAAAAAGTGAGTACTTGTCACATCAACCAATAATAATAATAGAAAGAAAAGAAAAAATCCTTGACAAATCAACAAATTATTCGACGTATTCTCAATGCTGCATTTAACTAAGCACCTCAAGGTGTCAGAACGCAAGGCAATTTACATGAACTTTTTTAAATTTTTTATCTGCCTCTTCATGTTCACATTTCACTTTGAACGGCTTAGCAATTTTCTTTTCAGAATGAACGACGTTGCATACGAACACCATATGCCAGCATCTGTACATGTGCAGTGAATGACAAAGAAATGTAATTCATCTTGCAGAATAAAAGCCCCGGAGGAGGTAACTCGGCTTAGCAAATACGATACAGACTATAAAATGGAATCAATCTTAATTCTAAAGTCGTCGAAATGATGATGAACGTCTCTAGGAGTCAGAATTTCAAGTGGAATATTTTAGAAATTGATGCAATGCATGTTTGCTTTGCTAGATTAAATTTACATTTCCCGACACTTGCCAATATAGACAAATTGCATTCATCAATTCCCTACATCAGTTATATCAGAAATAGTTTGCAAATCTTATTTGCTGGTTTTTGAAATGTTGTAATCGGTAAAGAGGCTGATAAATGCGTGGTAGGTTAAAGGGAAACCAAAATACAATTATTATATCGAATAATGTCCTATTAAAGGTCCTTATTCATTTCTACATTTTACGATCCAATCTCTTGACTTGATATAAAAAACAAGCAAATCTTAAAAATCAAAGTTTCAGTGAAAGATTCATTGACACTAAGGTAGTGCAAACAGTGTATTCTTAAGCTTACAAAGATTCATTTTCTAGTTTTCATCAATTTAAATGGAGAAAATAAACAATATCATCATGTACAGTAGTTAAATAGGGACATGTAACTGACTGTAAGTAATTGAAACAATGAGTGTTTTAATACCTTTCAGAATAGCGGAATGTGGCTATAGGAATGGCCTCCGTTTGTCAGTCCGTCTGTTCGGGCGAACATCCAATGGTCTATGAGCTTAACTCCGTCCATAATTTTAGTTAAAAAGGAGGAAACCCCATTAATGACTGGTTAATGTGATAGATTTTACCTATTTATGGGGGGAAATGCCACATAAAGATCAAAGAAAGTTTCGAATGTCTTCCCTATTTCTCATCTTACTTTTATGTGTGTTTGTTTCTTGTATAGATAAAACCCTTGTCTTATTCCAAAGGTAAAATCAAATCTGTTTTAAAAAAAGAAATGAAATATTGATATTGGTATGCTTTCAAAAGCAACACACATATAGGTATATTGGTAAGGTACCCAGGTAATCCTCGCAGATATCAGTGCTATATACTGGGTATGTAAAAGAACCAAGGGATCTATCTATTCAAAAAGAGCTATGAATCGGTTACAGGATTCCCGAGTACCTCATAGCTTACTCTGGACTCTGCTGAGGTAAGGGCCTTGCAGAAAATTAGTGCTTGCAGTTTCGTAGGTATCCCTTGAACGCTCAAAACATTGAAAACGAGAGATATGAATTTTATTGTCATTTGTAAATAACGCCCTGTGTAAGACGATAAGCAGACATCTTTGTAGATCGATCCTTTGTTTCCTTCCTATATTTTTGTATTACTTACTTTAATAACCGGTATGTCGCAAGACATGAATATTTAATATTCTCCATCAACGGATAAATATAGCTTTTCATATTATCAAGTGAAATTATTCTGATTTTTTTTCTGGTCAAGGTGACCTTGGTTAGCTATAAACGTATATTTCAAAGGCCTGATCATTAGCCTTGACATTTCCGGTTTTGTACGAGAACAAATGGCATCTCCATTATTCAAAATATTACATTTTTTTTCAAATGAATTTCTCCTTACAAAATGGAAAAGGATAAATAAGGTTTTCTATTAAAATTCAATAAGCTTGCATAGAAAAGGGTTAATCACTTTCAATATTACGAGATTAAAACAAATATAAATATAATTTCGCCGTAAAGAACAGTTATAGAGTGAATAATTTGACTTTTTTTCCTACTATAATTGATTGTTTTTATTATTAAGACAAGCGATCATTCATATTATTTGAATAAAATGAATAATATGATTGTCGATTTTATTTTTCAGCCCAATACTTCTTGTAGTTTATAAGAAATTCGTCTAAATGAGGCTACGAGTATGGAAACAGATTTTAATATAAAAGTTAATATTAAGGAAATTTCATTTATAAACTTGTTTTTAAGCAAAAGCTAAAAAGAAAATGTGTTTGTTATTGTGTAAGATGTAATGTTTTTATCTCGTGAATTTAATAACAGTATTCTGACGCGTGGCTATGCCACTCGTGACATACTGTTTTTAAAGCTCACTCGATGAAATAAAATTTCATTTTGCAAAAACACAAACAAATATCCTGTAATTAATAGAAAGTGTTTACACAAGCATATTTTCATATTCTATAAATGATAAGATTTTTTTGTTTGGTGTAACTTTTACTCTTATAATTGACAGATATTTCGCACGGACTTGTACGTTTGTGCAAAACAAGTTTCAATATTCATTCAGTATTATATTGATAATATCATAGTCATACCGTTTAAACATCATTTATTGCGTCTGATATATGTTTTTTTAATTATTAATTTACAGTTGTTTTGTCAATTTCATTTTGTTTATTTGTTATTTGATAGTAGTATTTGTATATGATAATCGTTTCAAATACCATAAATGAACATTTATTACCTAACATTAAAATGTTGAGAGGCAATTTTCATTTTATATGAACCATTACAATGTTCAAATCTTGTTATTTTGAGCAATGCCAATGAATAAATGACATAGGTGTAAACATTTTTGATGGATTATTAATACATGCTGAAATATTGATATTGAAATAAAGAATAAATCTAAATTTACAAACATAATTGCATTACTTTGAATCAATTTTGTATTTTATCGACCAAACAAACAAGTTGGGAAAACTACCAACAGGTAAAAGACCATAAGTAAAAAGATCATGGACATTCTTCAGTTTTGTGATCATGTCCATCTGTGATCGTTATCAATGAACACACTTTGGCTGGTTATTAAATGATTTAACTCTCTTGACTTATTAAACATACTGCTTGATGTAAAATTTCTCAACAATGCTATAGCATTGCCATATTGTGTTCACAAATATTTTATTCATGTACACTCTTTCCACTTAAAGAACGACCCCGATCGCTCGATTTGCTAGCTTAGATATCGATTTCACTGGCAATTACTTAAAACATCCTTGTGTCACGCTTTATTAAATGCCGGTAATTGTCCAATTATTTTGCCGTTTTAAGCATATTCCTATCATTTAACATTGAAAATATCTTACAACGACATATTAGAACATTCTTCAGATTATTAGACACGTTATGAACAGGAAGTAATTTTATCGCGAACGAGTAACGAGTTCAAAGTTTTTCATTAAATAATTACGTATTGTTTTTCTTCGATTAATCCGGTGGCAAAAGATCTTATTTCTTGATTTTCTCGTATTTATTTATTTAATTAACAAACAAAATACAAGAGACGAAAAAGCATTTTTCAACTTTTCCTGGCATGGCTTTTGTGGTAAATGAACCGGTGCATATGAATTATGAATTGGGAATTTACTTTCAATTAATATTATCATCGCTAATCCAGGAAGGCGTCTTATATATGAGCCGCGTCATGACAAAACCAACATAATGGGTATGCGACCAGCATCAATCCAGACCAGCCTGCGCATCCGCGCAGTCTGATCAGGATCCATGCTGTTCGCTATCGGTGTCTCTACTTGTTACGAACAGCATGGCTCTTGATCAGACTGCGCGGAAGCGCAGGCTGGTCTGGATCCATGCTGGTTGCAAACCCATTATGTTGGTTTTGTCATGACGCGGCTCATAAAGTCCGAGATTTAACACTCGTCGCTGAAAACGGTAACATTATCCTGATTTTACGGTTAAGATATTTGTAAAATGGAACAACAAAAATACAAATAATATTGTAATATGTAATATTGGAAATAAAAATCTTTCATAATCGACATTTCCTTTAAAACTATAACACACATTTCCAAAAGGGCATACGTCGTCCGTAATCAAATCCCCAATTTGTTCACTTTTTAATCATTGACTCCGATCTTGTAAGATTCCTCAAACTTGGAAAGATGCCAATATTTGCCCAATTTTTAAGAAAGGCGATCCATCGTTACCAAATAACTATCGTCCTATATCTCTATTATGCTGCATGGAAAAAATCTTTGAACGAATTATTTTTAAGTATATTTATAATTTTCTCCATGATAATGACTTTATATCTCCCCTTCAATCTGGTTTCAAACCTGGCGACTCAACTGTGAACCAATTAACCTTTCTTTACAACTCCTTCTGTAAAGCCCTTGATGAAGGTCTTGAGATACGGATTGTCTTTTTCGACATCAGCAAGGCCTTTGATCAAGTGTGGCACAAGGGTCTCCTGGTAAAGTTAAAAAGAGCCGGTATTCAAGGACCCATTCTCGACTGGTTTTCGGACTATCTGTCAAACAGACGCAATCTGTTGTCCTTCCTGGCGCCAAATCTGATTGGTCTGTAATCAACACAGGAGTACCTCAAGGCTCGATTATGGGTCCGCTTCTTTTCTAAGTCTATATTAATGACATTGTTGTTGACTTAAGGTCCTCTGTAAATCTTTTTGCCGACGATACCAACCTGTATTTGATCGTTGACCATCCTGCGGCTGAAATTCTTCAGTCCGACATCAAAAAGATTTCCTCGTGCGCTGATAAATGGCTTGTCAAGTTTAATACTTCCAAATCTGAAACCATGCATATCACACTAAAAAACATCTAAACTATTCCACCCACCTCAATCAATGCAAAACCAGACAATATCTTCAGTGACATCTCACAAACACCTAGGCTTACACTTGTCAGACGATGGCTCATGGCATATTCATATCAGTCATGTAAAAGAGAGCTTGGAAAAGGATACACATCATGCGCAAATTCAAATTTCAACTTGATCGTAATTCTTTAGAAATAATCTACCTGTCCTATATCAGGTCAATTCTAGAATACGCCGATGTTGTTTACACCAACTGTACTCAATATGAAAAAGATGAACTTACTAAAATCCAGCATGAAGCTTCAAGAATTGTCTCTGGTGTCACTAAACTTGTGTCCATTCAAGAGCTCCAACGAGACGTCCCTTGGGAGTCTTTAGGCAGTAGGAGAAAGAAACATAAATTGATTCGTGTTTATAAAATGAAAAATGGACTCTCTCCTGAATACCTATCAAGTCTTGTCCCTCCCTCTGTAGGTGATACCTCGCGTTATAATTTACGAAATTCGAACGATATACAAGGGATAAATACACGAACCTCTCTATACTATAATGCTTTTCTTCACTCAGCTCTCAGAGAATTAAATGAACTTGCAGATGATATACAAAATGCCCCTTCCTTATCTTCTTTCAAGTGTCTTTTGAATAGGAACATTAAAAAGTGTCCAAAATATTTCTACACAGGTATTAGAAAATGGCAAATATACCATGCACGTCTACGAACAGAGTGTAGTTCTCTTAACCACCATCTTTTCAGGAAAAATATTGTAAACACACCTCTATGCCAATGTGGACTTCCAGAAACTAACCATCATTTTTTTCTTTGAATGCAAACAATACATTACTATCAGAGACATCCTTTTCCAAACACTTTCAGATTACTGTAATGTAACTCTCCACACATTAGTTAACGGCGACACAAACTTAAGTGACGACATCAACATCAGTATATTTCAGGCAGTTCAAATATATATTCGAGATAGTAAACGATTTGCATACTCTATGCTACATCTACTGCTCCTCCACTTTACTTACCGAATATATTTTCATCTTTCTCTTTTCCACTTTTTATTACGTTATGTTTCTTTTCTATCTCATGCTATGAAAGTCTAAAACTGAATACATTTATTAAGAAGACAATTATTGCATTATATCTATTTAGTCCCTGTTTCTGCCCCTTCCAGGTATAACACCTACTATATGTTTCTGTTTCGTAGGTCGTTATCTCATCTCTTTTACTTTTTCATGTTTCTTTAATCTACTAGTTTTAATAATTATTTTCTCTTCTTATTCAATATTTCAAACATTTTCAAACCCGTCTTATTTATTGTAATTAAGTCTATGTTAGGAAAAGACCTTTATAAGCATTTTATGCTTTCGGATCTGATCCTTTTTCAGCATTGTATTGTTGTTATTCATTATTGTATGATAATTTTGTCTGTACAAAATATATAATACGAAATAAAATATGTTTAAACCAAAAGGGCATAGTTGCGTGAACAATAGCTTTTTTAACATTCAATTTAATACATGTATGTGAAAATGATAAGAGCAAAGGAATAAAAAAAAGAAGCATTTAAAATGTGAAGATAATATGTTATTAAAAACAACATAAATTATTACAATCATTATTTTACAATACTTTCTTTTATGTAGTACGTATTTTCATTTAAAAGGTTTTGATAATTAAACAGAGGATTGGGAAAATAACTGAACAAAATGATCTGTAATGGTCAGCCGTGAAAAGCCACAAAAAACCAGGTGATCATAAAATGTTTTAACACCAATAAATATATGTTTCATAACAAGAAAATTGACGTAAAACATTATGCCTTTATGAGCGCAATGCCTTACATTTTCAGCTTATGCTGCTGTAACTTTATATTATGTAAGACTACAACATCCTAGTTATTATCTAGATTAAAGTAATTCTTAACCTCATATCTGTCAGGACACATTGTACTGTAGTGAGGGAAGTTGAGGCAATTGTGAAGAAAATAAAGAAAATATTACATGTTTTCCACGTAAATATGCACTCGCAACACAAATGCAAGTTCTTATCCCAAGATAACTGTTTTTATTCTGAGTAGTATTTAAAGGATAAATGGATCGTTGACATCTTAAATTGGCCCAATCGGTATATTTTTGTTAGTTTTTATTCTTTCCATATCTAATATGCAAGTAATACCGCGAGGAAGTTTGTTTGTCTTCTTTGTTCCTGTATTAATTTGCAGCTTATTCCGATGTATTGGTCAAGAATTGAATCTATAATAAGGCAATCCGCTGTCATGTCAAGTCTTTTAGTCATATACATTTCCATTCTCCGACTTTACGGAAACCAATTGACAATAAATAATCTTATTTACCGTCATATGCCAATACAATATGAGCGTTTAAGTGTCGGTGTCAATTGTTACATACAAATTGCAAATGATACCAAATATGTTGTCATCGTTATCATCTTAAATCACAAAAATGCAACAATGCTTATCTGCAAGGGGGGATTTACACGTAGTTCGTTCAACACCTTAAAACACTAACGTGTAGAAACCATCGCATTTTCTTAAGGTGTTAGGCAAATGCCTTTAGAAAAGAACTATCAGTTCTGCATCAAATCAGTAATGGTATGAAGTAAACAACAACAATGAATACTCAAAGTTTTGTATTATTACAAGTAAATACAGTAAACTTATGATTCATAACACATTTACATATAATAGTTTGATAAAGTTATAAGGTTCACATCACTAAAATGCGTCTTATGGTTCTTCGTGTCGTCACTAAATCTTATTGATCAGTTTCCGGAAAAAGCAAAATGTTCCGGTTATCCATGTTCCTATTAACAACATTATTTTTAACACACGTGATCTATATCTCCTTGCATGAATTTCAAATCTTACAAAATAAAACTTTTATAAACTCGCAATTTAACGGTTTTTTTTAAATACAAACAAAAAATAAAATACTTGGAATAGATAAGGTATCTGCTCCCCTATGAGGTTATCTATTGTCAAATGAACCAGTAAACGACGATCAACAATTTATGGCCTACTACCGTAGGATGATGAAACCGTGGAAATTAATCAATTGAACTATGCTTTGTTGATTTCCATCAATATTTTAGCATATGAGAAGACTGGGAACAGTTAAAAGGCGGACGATAGTAAAATATGAAAAACAAGATCATAAAGATAGTGAACACTTAATAGTTTTAGATTAGATAAAGGCTTAAGTAAATGCATTGGTGTCGACTGTGTTGACTTGAATTACATGCTTTTGTTCAAGGCACATTTGCAATGTGTTTGCAGCATTTTATGTAGTAAGTTTATAGCAGGAATGCCTATTAATGTTAATTTTATATTAATTAGTGAAATGTATTTTATTTTTAAATTTTCTTAAACTTTCCCGTTCTCGTAACGTCACCTACGTTTGTTGCAGAAAGATCTTTACAATGTTCTAGATCCGACAGGCTCAGCGAAACGTTAACAATACTCAATCAGAAAATATCAATTGATTTATAATTGGATAAGATATGCAGTTTTTCATCTTCCAAAACTTTGACAAATTGTACAAGAAAATATTTTATGGAGATGTTTCATACATTACAATAACAATTAGCACTGTTGTGAAAAAAATAAGTGCTATTTATCAGTGCGGTATTGTGATTAAATACATCTACTATTTATCTATGGAAAGCGTTTTACGAATAGATCAATCTACTGTAGGAACATTTCCCATAAGTTATTCAAATATTGAAAATAACAATAAAAATGTAGTAATTGGATTTTCTAATAATTCAAAGAAACAAAAAAAAAACATTTCCTGGAAAGAAATGCTTAATGTGTTAAAATTAGTTCAGTATGAACAATCAAATAATAAATAACAACAATTTTGTTTCAATTTTTTTATTATATTCTATATATAGAGCTATGTAATAGAAATCGGATCATGTATATCACACTTACCGACATCCAGATGAAATGTGTTCGTAGTCTGTTGCCATGTATAAATATTATCAACATAATTATTTACAGTATTACAGGCCTTCAATTATAGATCAATTCACTTTAATGACCCATATTATTCGCTTGCTGGATAGTCATTATAGATTTTCTGGAAATTAATTAAAAAAACGAATTCGTGTCCCGCTTAATTATGTGTCTACATTTTTCTAATTATTTTCGCTATGTAGGCAAATTCCATTCAAAACATTGACTAAATGTGGAAATATCCGTAAGAGTATCAGACACAAGGTCAAACGGAAGTAGTATTTCTGGAAACGAGTTACAAATTAAATGTTTCTGGTCTTCTCAAAAGTTTGCTAAAACAGGAGTTATAATTTGTAAAAGTTTCAATAATTATAAAAGTGAAATATAAAGCTTGAAACGTTCCACGTTACAGATTCACCTCAGTCGTTTTATGGATTGCCTTGTGCCCCCTGTCCTGTTTTTGTCTGGTGTCCTGCTGGGCTCCTTGCATGCAGGTGACCTTGTGTTGCAGCGTCCTGTGGGGGTTGCGATTATTGAACGTCGCCCTTCTTTGTTGACCTTGTTTTTCATACTTTAGGTGACTGCTTACAGGAAATGTAAATTTCCTTTTAATGTTAGTTGTAAATTAGAACAACCGACTGATAAATAAGTTTAATGTGCTTCATCAACAGCATGTAATTCGGCTCACTCGAAAACCGATTAAAAATATCGTAGTATTGAAATCGATGCTGCTTTGCGCAGGTTGTTCATTATGATAATATGAAGTGGTGAAAGATAAACATGCCGAGAAATATTAAACGTTTACATTATTTATTCGGCACCAACGTTCTGAGTATAAAAGAAATATAAAAACAAATCTTCTACAAAGCACCACCTGTTTGTTTTAGGTGTTTTGAAATATTATTAGCAATAACTTTTGTCATTTCTATTCATTTTCAAGTATCTTTGATCTCAAGTAACATGTAGATCATAATTACCGCCAAACGTTCTACAATGGTTGTTTTCATTCATGAAGTGTTCCTTTGCTTCATAAAGTTTCCTTTAATTTCCATATGCCCATAGGCACACATTTACCAAAGCACATTCTACCGGAAATTTGTTTCATCTGTATGAGTACATTTGATTTGAGATTGCTTGCCTCCCTTATATCGATTGTCTCTAACTTTAGTCTGTGTAGACCACTCAAGAAATTTGTAGCTCTGATATACTGAATGATTTACTTAATGACTGTTTTCCAAAGCTGATCGCAATAAAATAAGAAGGGAAAGACATCGACAACTTTGAAATGCAATTTAGAATCGAAAACCAAATGTGAACATAAAAGCTTAAAACATTGCAATTGCACGTTTAAAGTTCTATGCTCAAATAGTTGAATTTGAGAGGTTATGTTAAGGATATTGTTTATAAAGCGATTTCTTCCTCTCACATATGGGTATTTCAGAGAATGTTATACTCTTGTGACATAATCATCAGGGCGGAAAATCGCCAGTGAATTTGCTTACTTGATTATCCAAAGAAAGTCGGGTGCTGGAAATATGCATTGAAATTTTGAACAAAGTGTTTGTTTTGTTTTTTTTTGATTTTCGGCATTGATATTTCATAAAAAAGTTGTTTGATTTTTTGTTTATTATTTATTTTTTTTTATTTATTTACTTACTAATTTATTTATTTTACGTATTTATTTATTCATTCATTCATTTCTTTCTCTTATATCTAATGATCTGATTCCAAATACACCACATGATACAAAATTGCCTGTTTCTATTTTCTTCTAGCATGACTAATGTGATAAATGAACCGGTGAATGTAAATTATGAATAGGGAAAATTTTGTTAATTAATATTAACATGGTGTTGCAGACATATTGTCTCAGATTTTTACGATTTTGTTTTTCTTAAGGAAATAATTAATAAATTATCTAGATTTTACGGATAAGAGATTCTGATTAAGGTGAAATAGATTTAAGGAAACAAAAAAATTTGTATTGAAAACTCCTCAAAATAGCATCATGCAAGTATGTTTCAATAACAATAGTTCGACATATTTAATATTACTCTTTTGACTCTTTGCTGAGAGAGAGAGTACCTGCGTGTCTCCGAAACTTCAAAATAAATCCTACATTTAAATAAGGATACCTTGTTCGAAATGGCAAGAGCCTTAAATATGCACACATCGTAAAGAGGTTTGTATTAAATTTTTGATCACTTGGCTGTCATTTTTTTCAAACTTTATAAAATTGATATTTCTACATTTTTCACAACTATTAAATAAACTTCATAAATTCAAATATGCTTAGAGTGCGAAGAAATGATTAAGCATTTGATACAATGTGATATTAGGTTTTCAAAATAACAAACATATAACATGCAATAGACTTACTCCGGAATTAAGCCTATTTTATCGCAGCTTATCTTTAAAGTCTTAATCTCTTTTGTAAGATTTGAGCATTTTCAGAATAAGAAGCATGTACAAAAGAATTTCTTATATATTATCGTAAATGAAAAAAAAAATATATGGATGCATTTTCATGCCTTATTAAATGATGCTTGTTATCATTATCATAAACTATATATTCAGCTTTTTTTAATGAACAAACATGAATTCTAAAAACATCTTATTTGTTTTATCTTAACAAAAACACATTTCAACATATCCTGACAAAAGTGGTGCCAACCAAAACTGTTTTCTCCATCTTATTATCATTTCTGAAACTTTAAATTAAAATTTGAATCAATTTAAATTTCAAATCTTTCTTAAACAGGTTCATTGGCATACATTCAGTGTTACTTTCGGATAATTATAATAGAAAATCACTGAATGTTTACGGCTTAATTCTTTACGAAACCCATAATTAAATTTAATTTGCTGGCATTACCGAATTTATTATGCAGTCTATGCACAAACGGATTAGACTCTCAGTTATATCATGCGAGTGAGCGTCCTTGGCCGATTGTATTAGGTCGTTGACTTAAATGATCGGTCATCAAATTTCAATTTGATATTCCTTTGTACAGTTTAACTTATCTATATTTAATGATTTTTTATAACGGCATATGATTATATAACCGCGTTATTGTTACATGCTTCATTTAGAAAATAGGTTAACAAAATTAATGTTAAATTTAGTAGTTAGCTACATTCAATGATAATGAAAAGGTAAAACATGAATCCAAAACGAACCCCAAACACAAAGAAAAAAAAACAAAAAAAAAAAAGAACATAAATGCACCCTAGCAGATGCTTTAAGGATTTAAAGCTTTATGTAATGATTTATTTTTATTTTTTAAAACGATACATTTTCTTTCAGTTCCTTAATCCTGTAAAGTTGATTACCGAAATAATGGTTCTGGTATTTACATAGTTCTTTGTTTGTGTGTAAGATGATCTAGCGCATAGTGCATTTTTAAGTTCACACGCACACCTACACACGCACACGCACCCCCCTACACACACAATGCTTATTTTATACTTTAATGCAAGTTAAAATGACATTTCTCCAATATTAACTGGAATATAAAAAAAATGATGTCCCCGCTGGTTCCCTCAATTTCAGACGATAGTCTCATCAATAAATGAAGAGTAGAGATAAAATAGGTTTAATAATCTATGTTTGATAGTGTGGATATTATTTATCTTAAACAAAAATTAATGACATAATTAAGACGAACGATTTAAGAAGTTGAAGAAGTTCCACTATACCGTTAAACAATTAGTGCCGGCACAGAGCGGACTATCCAAAGCGATAGGTCAAATCACATTTTTGCACGTGACGCGAAGAAATAATAAAATTTATTTGATAAGAGGGGTTAACTTCAGATTTGACAATTTATTTAACAGAATAGAAAATAATATTGTTCCAGGCAATAATTAAAAAAATGTTGACATATGTGTATACATTCAAGAAGCAAGCGCTTTAGAAAATATGAAAACATGGAATGAAAACAAGTGTCTTACAAACCCCTGAAAAATTACTCATCTTTCTTGCTGATGACTGTCATTGCTTCTTCTGAGTGCATTACAGTTATTGCCCATATGATTCTTAAATATGCCCAAATGAATTTAAAAGTAGTGTTGTAAATGACCGGAAGTGTAATGCACAGGCTGATATCATAACTAATGTAGCCATCAATTAAACTATGAGTGTTACTTATTGTTTCCAAAAACAGTGTGTGACAGATTAGCCGAACTTTTGAACTGGACATTGCACACATACTATAATGCCCAAATTCTCTTTTAAAACTATGTAATAATAAATGAAAATGTTTTTATTAATATTTTGATAATACATCTATAAAGTGCACCGGAATCTTTAATTTTGTTATAATACCCTCGTTTAGGTTACCGTTTCACGTGTTTCGGCATAAATTTCTGATCGGCCATTTCAGCCAATATGTCTGTTATTTCGCAAAGGATAATCTTTTTATGCATTTTTGGCGTCTTAGTAAAAACGTTATTATGTTCCCATCAACACAAATATTCATTGACTAAACAATCGCGTTCTTTTTTCGCGATTTCGTCAGCTTTGGCGGAAATGCATTTTGAATGGTTACCTGACTACCTCAAGCGTAAATATAACTACAGTTTGTGAGAATGGGTTTGGTACTCAAATATGGCAGACGGGTAGACACATTGTGGCGGAAGGTTTGCATTTATCAAATTTTAAATTGTTACTGGTAAGGTCCGGTGTACTAACTATTATTTATGTATTGATCATCCCTTCTTTTTTGTTAATGAAAATTAACAGATCGGCCATGTAATACGGTACTTCATCAGTTACAAACCGTAAACTTTATAAAACGGTACTTTGTAAAACAAAACCAAAAGAAAAACGAGTCGTACAAAAACAGATATTGGATCTTATTTCTTTTATTAAGAAGTTGTCCTTACTTTTAATGTTAATATTTCAAAAGCCTTGACACAGCGTTTCCCTTTCTAGTCAGTATTTTGCGTTGAATGCGATTTGGATTCAGGATACTGCGTACATCCGGCGATAACATTTTAAAGAAATTGAGAAAATGTCGATTTAACTTTTTCAGACGACTGGAAGTAAGTTTATTGTTACTAGAATATCTTTCAAAAGTATATCTTCAACATTCTTTCTTTTCATTTGTATGAAAAATTCTTTAAAGTAAGCTCATCTTTTTGCAAAAGAAATTGAATTTAAATATATTAAGTTTGTTACATGACTGGTTTTACTAAAAAATACCAGTTGTTGGATGCACGCGTATCGTATCACCCCCTTGAATAGAAAGAATATTGAGAGCTGTCCTACTCATCAAGCGCCGGCGACAGTGTGCCGTTAAATATTTTTCACTATAATTTATTTATTTCTTAAAATACTTTCTTCAAACCTTAACAATATGTTCAAACACATCATATTTGACAAGACTTGCAATCCTAGTACGAAAATTATCAGAATAAACACCCCTTTGAAAATTGTTATTTTTTCCACTTTTCTTCTTTGGTACTATAGATGATATTTACTTAAGATTAAAAACAATTATTATTTCAGAGTTATGTCCCAGACAAAGTTAAAAGTATAAAAATGAACAAAGGGCAAAAACTCCAAAATTAGGCAAGGCAAAGTTAAGGTTATTTTGCACTGAACTTTTACCCAATGATACCTATCTACTTAAAATTGTTTCATGTTGATACCTTTTGTTGTCACAGAGTTATGTCCTGGACAAGAAAAGCGGACGGATTGACGGACAAAGCGGCGATTGTGTGCTCATGCTTCGGGGAGCATAAAAATAATATTTTGAAGTATCATCAACTACAGCTCCTTGTACTCGCAAATGAAAATTGTGTCGTCCTAGATAGTAAGAAAGTGAATGGTTTCTATACTATTATCACTTGTATATGCCAAGGAGTGACATAAGAACTTGGAAACAGTGACAAATGTGGCTCAACATATTATATTATTAATATTAATGTATGTATATACATTTAAGAGTAGTATGGTTACAAGAGTAGGTTGTTCTTTCTTGAATAAATAATGAAATAAGTAACAATAGGTGTTAAAGTATTTCAGAGAAAAAATATACTTCAATGGGGACAAATATCGGGCATATGTGGAAGACCATTCTTGATAAGGGAATTGAAAAAGAAGGTCAGGGAGAGCGAGTATTGGCAGATGAAAACGATATTAACTTTCAAGGCATTCCAGCAATAACTGCGCTTACGTAAACGGATTTATAAACAGAGTTTGCAACTTCAAAGATGGAGTGGGCTTTAATTTTGGAGCACGAACCAAGACAGTGAATATAAATTCTTTTAACTTGCAACTTAAAGAGTTTTATAATTCAAAAGATAAAATACTTGGAATAGATAATACGTGTGCTATCCCATGATGTTATATATTGTCAAATGAACAAGTAAACGACGAGCAACAATTTATGGCCTACAGTCGCTGGATGATGAAACAAAGTAAAGAATTTATTGGAATATGCTTCACTGAGTTTCATCTATATTTCAGCCTATGTGAAAACTGGAAACAATTTATAGGCGAATGATAGTAAACACTTAAATGTTTCAGATTAGATTAAAAATAGAGGATAAAAGAATACCTAAAGAAAGCCCAACATTGCAAAATTGGAAATGTTGCAGGGTCGGTTTGATTGAGCCTGTTCGTTGATGGTACTTGAAAATACAATTTAGGTATATGTTAAAGGAATCGATTATGTCTATCACAACATCCATATGCAATTCTTCTGAGGTTTGTTGTCGCGTATGAATGCTACAAACATAATTATTAACGGTAATTTAGACCTTCTATTATGAACCTATTCACTTTAACAACGCCTATAAATGGCAATCGATTTTCGTGGAAATTACAAAAAACGAACTCGTGTCACGCTTAATTAATTGTCGGCAAGTTTGTAATCACTTTTGCTGTTCTCGTTTAAGCAAGTTCTACCCATAAACATTGACAACATATGGAAATATCCGTCCGGTTATCAGACACGGGGTCAAACGAAATACTGTTTATGCATACGAGTTACTCATTAAATGTGACTGGTCTTTTCACAATTAAACTGTGAGTTATAATTTGTAATCGTTTCAACAATAATGAAAGTTATATTTACAGATTGTTTCATGCAGTCCCCGTCAAGTGACTGTTGACGGAAATTGTGAGTTTTCTTTTCTCTTTTCATGTATTTTGTAAATTAGCAAAACAGATAAATAAAACGTTGATATGCATAATTGACAATGTGTAACGCGGTTGACTCAAAAGCGATTAATAATTTGGTAGTATTGTAACCGGCGCTGCTTTTCGCGGCTGAATAATTATTATTATAATAAGATTAAACTTGCTGTGAAATAATAAACTTGTATATTATTTAATCAGCATGGACACGGGGCCACATTGGTTCCCGGTCTTTCAGCAACTGTTCTGAAGATTAAAAAAATATCGAAGGGAAATTTTCAACTCGAAACAACTTGTTTGTTTCAAGGTATTTGGAAGTATTCTTTGCAGTAACTTTTATTACTTTTTACATATTTTCAATTGATCTCAAGCAACTTGCACGTTTAAATCACCGCCAAAATTGTGTTAGTTGTGTGTTCAGTCATGAAATGTTTTCGGCTTTTAGAAGTTTTCATTATTTTCTAATCGTGTATAGGCATACATTTACCAATTTGAAAGTAGATTCCACTGAAAATGTCTACTTTTATTTCCCGGTGTATGAATGCATTTGTTTTGAGATTGTTTCCCTCCATCTTATCGATTGTCTCAGCATTTTAATTATAATTCTTTAGAGATGTGACCATCTGATAGTCCTCGACATTTTGAGCAATGTTCTGTCATTTTCCAGCAGAAATAACCACACAATGACTGCGTTGGATGTTATTAAATATAACATAAGTCATATACCTTGTCTAACTCTTCTTTACAAAAATTGTTTTGCTCTGATTCACCTTAATGTCGAATGTCAATGTTAAAAAAGTGACATTAGAAATAAATTTAGAATCTGAAACGAAGTATAAACATAACATATTACAGTTACATGTTTAAAATTCGATGGTGAGTAACTTGTTACGTGCCGCTGTGGTCATCATCTGTGCCGACATTAGTTAAAACTCCTCATTGAGTTTTATTGGTCGATTTTCCAAAGACAATAGGGGAACTGGTCACATGCATTAACTTTTTTTCTGCAGAATATTTAGTGAATGAGAATAGTAAATTTTATTCTCCAACGTATTTGGTTTTGTTTCATTTTTCTTATCTCTTAGTTTATCTGATTCCTCCCACTTCACAGGATAAACACTTGCCTGTTTAATTAGCATGACTGATTAACAAATGAAACGTCGAGTATAAATTAGGAATTGGGAAAACAGTTCAATGAATATTAGCCTTGATGTTTCAGACATATTGTCTTAGATTTTTACGCTTTCGCGTCATTTTCAAAGAGAGAATTATTCTAAATTTTACAGTTCTGAGTAAATTAAAATAGAAAAAGGAAACAAATATAATTTATATTGAAAAACTCTTCAAAATACCATCATGTTATGTTTTACAAACAATATTTCGAAATATTCACTTTTACTCTTTTGACTATTTGCTGAGAAAAAAGACACCTGCGTTTCTAAAAAAAATAAAAACCCACCTTTTACTAAAGGATACCGTGTGCGAGATAGGTAAAAGTCTAACTAATTAAGCATCAAGCGTACAGTGGTCTTCATAACAATTGTACATTATCGGACCATCAGATTTATTTGTTTGTTTTATTTATTGTTTTTTTTTCTATAATTTTGTAAAAGCAAGGAGTACAAGGAGTTGATAATTAATGCTTGAAATTCACAATTACTTAGTAATAAATAAAGCTTTTCAAAATATGCTTAAGAGTGCAGAAAAATGATTACTTATTTTATATCATGTGATGCTCTGTTTTCTTTATTATATTGAACGTAATTTGCTACGTTATTTTGTGAATACCACCATTTATATTAAAGATAAACGGACATATTACTGACTTTTTCAACTTCTTATCAACCTAATTTGCTTGTTTTTTTGTTTTTTTTTAATTGGAGTGCTTTTTACAAAGAACTAGAGAATATCATTTTGTAACAATATCTGTCACTTAACTTACTCCAAATATATAATTAATTATGATATTTACCTGTCGGAAAAAAAATAAATTAATAAAATTAACAGAACTCAAGAACACTAAAAAGTAAATGCGGGATATTAATGTTAAAAATCTATTTAATTTTTAAATGTAACATTTTATGTTAAATATTTTATTGTCAAGCGATTGCCGTGATGATACAAAATGCCGTTGGAGATAAAGTTCACTTCTTCAAAGTATAACTTTGCACCTGATATTGTCGTATGCCAAATAATAATAATAATAATAATAGTAATTATAATAATAAACATCTCAACGGATGTCGGCGATGGTTTCCAAAAATATGATGTTGATAATATATAAGCTATGAAGCCGGCGAGCATGACCAATATTTGAAACAATATTACACATTTAAATTTAAATATTCTGTTTCACATCTTTAACAATTCTTAGAGTATATTCTTAAAATGTGTTTCTTCTTTATATTCAAAAGACAATAATTATTATTCTACCCCGGTTGTGACTATATATTTACAATCAGTCTGGGATAAAGGTTTTTTCCCTAGCAAGGCTTATATGACAAATCAACTGTCGTATGTAAATTATGAATACGAAATACCTGTTGATGAATATCTTAGAGGCAATATATGGCACGCATTCTTCAGTAACTCCTAGATTTTACGCTTTAAAGGAGAAAAATGTCAAATTAACATCTGTTACAATATTTTGAATATTAAGAAGCTGCATATATCGAATTCTTGATGGAAATGCAATAAAAATGGAACCGATGAATTTGTTATTAAATACATTCCAAGTGATCAATATTGGTCATGAATTTTACAGAACTAGTAATATCACATGCTTCAGGGACACAGCGATCTGTATCTTCACACACGCCTAATTTGATTGATGATCATTTTGACAACAAAATGCTTTTAATAAGACAATCGGTTTTACTGCCCTAGAGTATTAAATTTAGATAAACGCATTTTTGTTTTTCCATTATAAAATGAGTTACCATTATGAAAAGGAAATAACACTTTTTCTCAATGCACTAGACATTTGTTATGTAATCATGTAAAACTTAGTTAAAAACAAGTGTAGCCGTAAGAAATATGTCAGTTCTGTAAAAACCT
Source organism: Ruditapes philippinarum (assembly GCF_026571515.1). Classification (NCBI taxonomy): domain Eukaryota; kingdom Metazoa; phylum Mollusca; class Bivalvia; order Venerida; family Veneridae; genus Ruditapes; species Ruditapes philippinarum. The sequence goes on from NW_026851624.1 coordinate 380,887, forward strand.
TTCTTTAACAAAAGACATAACGTCTAGTTTCCCATAGCGACAATATGCCCAAGTACTTGTTTTTGCAGTATTTATTCTGTAAAGGAACACGTTTAAGGGCATATACAGCGGATTTTTAAGCGACTGACGAAAACAAGATTGCAAGTAGAACGATCTTTGTGACAGACTTTATTGCTCCCACAAGCTATTTAAAGGTGAGTGAACTGGAAATCCTATTCCTTTATGCAGCCATCCATTTTCGACGCAGTAATGTTTCAAATATGTCTGGCTGTCAATTAAGTCTATTTTGATACAATATATAGAAATGACCTTTTTTGCACTATAAGACTGTGCGTTCAAATTTTTTAATAGGGAATTACAAACTAATGAAATAAGATTATGAAAAGAAGAATATTGTGTCAACATGCACTATACACATTTAAACTAAACACATGAAATTTAAAACACGACTTTCATGTTTTAAAAATGGCTGTTCATTTTTTACTTTATAAATATTTTATGTACCACACTCAAGTAATGTAATTTTTGTTCACGTTGTACATATCTTGCAATCTTTGTCATTTTACCATGTTTTCTCTTATATTTGAAATATCGTTTTCAGACAGAAGCATGCCTTAAACTGACAACCAATGACTTAATGACAAGAATGTGCAGTTGATTAATACTGAATGCGTAAATTCTCCAAATTAAACACTTAATACATGTCAAAGAGGAGTCAATTAATAAATTAATGGCATTGCAGATGACATTATTTGTCAAATTTTGGGTTGTTACTTGAGTGCATAAACTAAATGTAGAAAAGTGAAAAGTAGACAATTCTTCCGTCTAGAGGTATTTCAACAATATCTTTATACTATGTACTCTTCATACATTGAAACAAAAGAAAATAACAAAAAACTCGGAAAAAAGCACTAATTAAATTTGCATTTTACCGCTTTATTGACAAAGGTACATTACATAAGTCTATACCGACAATGGGAGAACTGTGGAATAAACCTCGCAAAGTAAACGAGTACTTGTTTTAATTAATATTCAATCAGTAGCCCTGATTCAAATATTAAATGTACTGTAATTTATTTGTCGATTTAATAGGTATAGTTTTTTTTTTTCGTGAACGGTAATTACCTTAAAGTATTAAGCTTTATATCTGTTGTGTGATGCTTATAAAGTAATTATTTGTATTTTCAACTAAAAACACAGTAACAAATATCTTAATTAATGACATTGATATCTATATAGGCTCTATTTTAAATGTGTTTGGTATCGATTTCCTGAGTAGCTAAGTGGGTAGAGCGCATGACTGGTAATGTGTCGTGGATTCGTTACCTGCTCATGCTTCTATCATTTTTTAATAAGTTTGTTTATTGAATGTTTAATGTGAAGTAAATTTTTTCCATATCTTTTATAATACTGTAATAAACTGTTTTTCTTAAATTAAAATTGTAAAATTTGTTGCTGCGTTATATTTTCTGTTGCGTTAAGCTCGTAACAAAATATATGTATTTCTTTTTGATCGAACGGTAAAAACAACATTCAATTTGCCAAATGCCTAAATCTTTGTATAATATAGCAGTTTTATTTAATTTGTTCCATGAACACGCACAAAATGCATGCTTGTAGAGAACAGGCACGATGTATGTTACAATGATGGATTTTATTAACTTTATGTAAGAATGCACATCGATGTCGTGCTGAGCCTACTTGACATTCAACAAGGATTATATCTGCTCTATGTTCATAATTCGCTTAGTAAAATGATAAGACTTTCAAAGTTTCAAGACGGGAGTTGGGAGGCGAGCAGTGGGGTGCAATGTCTATTTATAAGTAAAACTTATAGTTATTAAATTTTAAGATAATCTATATCATATAAATAAGATAGATACAAGGATTGATTTTTTAAGAATACAATTTATCATATTAACCAATCAGTTACATGTATCCATTGACAACTTCCTTTACATATTACGTAACATTTTATGTTAAATGACACTTTATTCCTACTTGGTTTATGTTTTTTGAAAAAATGTATGAAAAGGGACTAAAAAATCAAATACTGTCAGCCTAAAATAGTGCCCATTAACGAACAAAAAAGCGTTTTCAAATTTAAGGTTAATGGTATTCGATTGCTTATCTTAAAAGAACAGTGATTTATTGTATCTTATCAAAGACTTAACCCGATTTAGTGTAACTAATGTCATGATTGTCCCTGATATGGTACTTTATTTCAGAAAAAGCGATCATAATTTAGGTCAATGATGAATGTCAATTGCATATGATCGTTCAGGAACGTGTCACCAATTTTGTTGTACGTCATTCCGTAACGAGTTTGAGGCAATGTATATTACTCTGCGTTGAATACGTCCGGTTGTTTAAGTGTTTAAATGGTATGAATAGGTTTATGTATTATATGAGTAAAAATAATCGGGAAATAAAGTGATTCCTCGGAAGCATTAATCACAACAAAATTACATAAGAATATCAGACTCGGTTTTATTGTACAGGGACAATGAATAGGTGCAACATCCCTCAAGCCCCTAGCACCCCGAAGGTGATATTTAAACAAAATATTTATGTAGTACAGTCTTCGTTGAGTTTTGTCTCTTTTTGTGATTGCTTCATTGCTTTAAGCATTTGTTTACTAATATAACGTTATACCCCTTTTTATTTAAGAGGCGCAACAATAGAGTGTATGACTTTGCATAAAAACAAACATCAGTTCAAAAGTGATTGATAACACTGTTTTTCTTCGTACTTTTTTGTTTTCCTTCAACTATGTTGCTTACTCATCTTATTACTTACTTTCATGGAAACGTTAATAAGAAAACAAATTAAGTTGCATGGTATCGGATATCAATAGCACAAACCATGTTAAAATGTGACATATTATCATTAGCAAAATATTAAGATAAATGATATAGCAGCTCTCTGTTATTTTGGGGTAAAACGAACGTTTATAGACGTTGGAGTTGTATTCGCTAAGTTACAAATAAAATGGTCAGTCACAATTTATTTAAAAGCTCATATAACGGGGATCAAATTAAGTTCAAACGTACCAAATTTCCGTATCTTAAAGGACATTTGTTATGCTCTCCTAAAAAACATTGGATTCTTTTGCTAATCTAACTTATTCTCTTTGATTTATTCTTATAAGGAATAGATATTATCGTGGAATTCATTTGTATATTTTTTGTTTTCAATAAAACATTGTTATCTAGATTGATTGATATCATTGAATTCAAGAATTAAAATTAAATTTAAATTTGTATAGGTATAAAACTACAAATCTGCTGTCTGTAAGCTGCAAAAGTATTGTTGAATTTCTTTTTAAAAAGAATATACCTGTATGAAAGAAATTTGCTTTTGTTGTCATTAAAAGCGAATGGCGTATGCAAAAGGTCAAACGGTTGAAACCATACACATTTACAAATGTTATTCCATAAACGTATAATAATCACGTGTGTTAACAGAACAGAGACATTCTTTCCATACGCAAGTAATAGTATAAGATTATGGTAGTTAAATAATTTTACAATTTTAAATATTATACAAATATAAAGTTTAGATATCCCTTGACACCTTTTAACTGAGCACAGTTTAATTTCAAGTGTAAATTGTAGACAGTACATTTGATTTATAAAACACAGTTGGTACCCAATCTATATAAATAAATTAATAGAAAAAAGTACTCACACAAAATCGATTTAAAGTTATCTTAAAAAAATATGAACTATAAATTTAGGCAATGTTTTCTATGACAATGAGTTCTATGAACAAAATCACAAAATTATATTTGCTTTCAAAGAAAACCAAATAACATATTTTCCAGTTAGAGAAAGAGGTCATTGAGCTTTCAAATTAAAAAAAGCACATCCAGTGGAAAGCATCAATTTTCTTCCAAACGCTCAATTTGATTTATTAAACACTTGTCAATATAAATGCATAACATAATCTTCTTTTATCGTCTTTAGTAAGATATATGACTTTGTGTTTTCTGAAAATCAAAATTTATTCACAATTATATGAGAATGAAATACTGGTTTATTTTAAACAACGCAAAGTTTAACATGTTTTCACAATGCATTGAAAGTGTATGCATAACAACTGCTATGTAATAAGCAATTAAAGCATAAAGTGTTTGGATAAAATACAGTGTGTTAAATGTATGCTTTTAGCTTTTATTACTTGTTTTTGATTTTCCATCGCATCATACCGCATAAAAATGGTTTATAGACTTTTATAGATTTCTGTTTACAATTTTCTGATACTCGTTTAACATTTCAAAGAGAAATAAACACTTGTCTCGATACTTTTCTATTAATTTAAAAGCTATCAGCATAGCAAAGTCCCCACTAACGAATAAAATAATGCTTTTTTCAGATTCTAAGTTAATGATATTCGTTTGCTTATCTAGAAAGAACAGGGATTTATTATGTCCTTTATCAAAGACCTAACCCGATTTATTGTTAGTTCTATCATGATCGTCTCTGATATGACACTGTACTTTAGAAATCAACGATCATAATTTAGATCAAGGATCACGGCAATTCTGAGTTTGAGACAATGTATCCCCTCGCTGCGTTCTTAAATGTTCAGTTGATGGAATAGACTTATATATTAAACTAGTGATTGCAGCAACAATAACGTGTATGGATTTGCATGAAAATAAACATCGTTTTAAAAGTAATTACAAATGATTTAAAGCTCTTATTTAAAGATGTGTGTCACAAATATCAGTTTATTTTATTAATATTTTGTGTGCTGTTAACTTTAGTGATTGTGATTTATAATAAACGTAGCTTAATTATTAGTATTAAAAAAAGCATAGAACATTTAGATTTTTTCCTATATTGAAATAAGTGTAATATTGTGTGAATGTCAAAAGTAAAGAAAAACCTTTCTTACTGATAAATCAACTACATATAAGTTGTTTACATTTTATATCTACAAAACGACAAAAACATTTCTTTTTTAAGTTTTAGATTTCAAATATTCTACACACCTGTATGTCAAAGGTCATTTTGAGTTATCATTTTTAATTATTCGACAATATATTAAAATTATCACTTTGTCTTGGCAGTGACATTAAAATAAATAGTACTTTTTCAACGCGTTTTGGTACGTTACAAAATGGTTTTCCCTTACGTTCGGCCAAATTAATCAGACTAGAAAGCTCCAAGGTTTCTTGCCAGCACATTAAGAGAATGCATTAAATGAACATTATAAATCCTCAATGAATACAGGATATGAGAAAACTTCAACTATTGAAAGGCAGAAATAGTTAACACTTGAAAGCACTTTACGCTGATGTGTTGACATATGACGTACTGATGTTCACTAAAACATATATCAGACACTTTGAAATTTGTTCTACACCTTTTATGTAATTTACTTATATCCAGACTAATTCTTAACAATAACAGTTCTGTTTTTTTTTTGTTATTTTTTAAATGTATCGGATTAATTTTAAGCCTGCGAGATGCAAAAGTGTCTACCAATGCTACCAGTTCGGACGAAGAAAAGCCGCACATCAGTGCCGTCTGATCATGGTTTGAGCTGTTTACTATTAATTCAATACATATATTATGTTTTCCCTCTAAAGTAATTAATGGTCTTGCCAAAATTTGATTGAAAGACGGAGAATTTCATTAAAGATTTTTAAAAGGTAAGGGGAACGCCAATAATTACTGATATGAATCGTTGTAATTCTTGAGATTGAAAAGGACTAAGGTAGAGCTCTTTTATAACCAAGTAGCTTATGTGACAATTCAACTTTTGTACAAAATCAAACACGCCAAAAACCGCACACGCACAAAGACCGCACAAATACAGAAAAACATTATCAGGGATATCTATTGATTAAAGAAGCACAGTAACCAGAGCGAAAAGACTGTAACGTCAGTGATCGACACATGTTCATAGATGTTAACTATGCTAACATGAGTTTTGCTATATTTTTATTTACTCTAACTTGGTTTATTATTTTGCCAAAGCATAATAATCCGAAAAGACATATTCCTACGTTTTTGTCTCTCATTCATTGTACCTATTACTGACGTTCGACGACAATATTGAGCATAAGGACCTTCTCAACGATTGCAGAAACAGTTCTTGTATCATTTGTTTCAGATTTAGACATGTAAATTTTCATACGACATTTGTCAAGAAGTGAAGTTATCAGCGACCAGTTTTGCATTATGAATTCTTGCTGTTCTATCCAAAAAATTGAACACATCTTAAATTTTGACTGTTTAAACCTTATTCCATGATGTTAGAAATACATGAGAAAGTCGTGTTACTAAATGATTTCTGAGCATAAGAGCATATGACAAATAATCCAGTGCATATTAATTATGAAGGCGAAATAAATTCAAACGAATACTATTAAAATGTTATTACACACAAACGGAATAAGATTATATCTCAAATAGTTTGTTTCCTTGGTTTTATAAGGAATTATTTAGTAATGCTTAGATTTTTTAATATGCAGAAATGTGTAGAATACGTGAAAAGAAATATCCAAGTTATGATTACAATTCGTAACCAATAAACTAAATTGTCTTTGATACAGCCGTTGATTTAATTTTTTTCAGCGCAGTGAGCGCACCAACACAGTGGACAGAAACCAAAAATATGACTTTTGTGTTACATCAGCAACATCAGGGGTTAAAACCTCCATACCTGCTTGAACTAAGATATGCATAGACTGCAGTAATGTGAACCCATGTAATCGCCTATTACGATCACTCAATGTTAAACGGTGGCTACAATTCTTATGTCTCATCTAGTAAAGGCAACTACTCGGGCACAAGGGGGTTTTCTATTTCATTCTGAAACTTGTTCACATTATATGAATTATGTTTCAATTCGTTTGTTCTCGTTGTTCTTATAGACAAAAATAGAAAACGGGGAACATTTTACCTGAGGCTATTATTTAGTTTTTCATCCAAAACATTACAGAATTATTTGTAGTGAACAACCGGAAACATTAAGCTTTAATGTATTAAACATTCGCTTTAATATTTAAGCGTGGCCAATGGTGATGGCGGAAAGCATTGGCAGTGAAAACTGTTTTATATAATATAAAAGTACATAGCATTACATACATTTATAAAAAATATAGGTTTTTTTTTTAAATCAAAATCAAATTTAAAACCTGATCATCATTCTACATAGACCACACCAAAAACCTAAAAACAATTAATTTCTTTACTTTCTGTCTCTAGTTTTAATATCCCAATGTAGTTTCGATTCATTGGTCAAATAATATTGCTTAAATTGAGTAACCATCGGACATGCTTAGTCCATTAAACATATTGCATTCCATCTCCGATTAAACAGAAACCAATTTACTACATAATATTATTTACCGTTATATGACGATTTGAGTGTAGATGTCAATTGCTATTTACAAAGAGAGCGCGACAAATATGTTTCTAGAACGGTACGAAGAAGCAATATCTGTTAAGGCTAGCCCCGAATATTGAGTTGCTTGTTACAGAATAGAAGAAATAGTTTTAGGTCTATTTTGCCTTGTCTTGCTGTGAGACTCCTCCATCTTAAAACTTATAACTTTTACAATTTACTTAAAGCGACATTATCTAAATAGTTTCAATGTCAAGTTGATCTATATATTTCAAAATATCTACTAAATTAAATATTATATTGACTAACCAATTATTAATAAGAAATACAAAATGACTGCCCCCACTGTCTTTATAAATTGTGCGAATGCTATATAGGTATTTATGTGGGTTACAAGATTTAATGATTTTTTCAGGCGACGCACATTATAAAATTGGCAATTATTATGATAATTACTAAACGAAAGTTACTTTGATTTATTGTCTGAAACCTCACAGTTTATTCTTGTATAGTGATAATTTCAGTTTAAGGATAACCAACGACTTTCTGTTTGACTTCCTTCAACGTTTTTTATTACTCATCGTATCACATACTTCCATGGAAACGTGTTATAAGTCAGAAAACAGAAATAAAATGGCATGTTATCGGATAATGATAACACAAAACATGTTAAAATGTGACATATTATTATTAGCAAAATATTAAGATAAATGATATAGCAGCTTTCTGTTATTTTGCAGTAAAACGAGTTGTATTCGCTAAGTATCAACTAAAATGGTCAGTCACAATTTATTTGAAAGCTCATACATGTGTATAACGGGGATCAAATTAAGTTCAAACGTATCAACTTTCTGCATCTTAAAGGACTTTTGTTATCCTCTCTTAAAGTACATTAAATTCGTTTGTTAATCAAACTTATTCTCTTTGAATTATTTTTATAAGAAAGAATATCCTTTTAGAAAGCAGTATTTTGGAATGATAAAAACATTGCTATTATCGTTGGATTCATTTGTATAAGTCTGTAAGTTGCAAAATTATTGTTGAATTTCTTTTTTAAAAGAATATACATGTAGAAAAAAAATATGTTTTTTTATTAAAAGCAAATAGTGTATGCAAAAGGTCAAACGGTTGAAACCATACACATTTACATATTTTATTCCATAAACGGTTATAGTCATGTGATGTGTGTTAACAGAACGCATAATCAACTAAGGCCATTTTTTATATTTTGGTTTATTGATTTTTTTTCAAAAAAGGTAGAGTCGGAGGAGGACAAAAAAAAGGAAAACAAAAAAGTTTTCATATCATAATGTCTGGAAGGTGAGATACCTTGTAAGCGTTTCTTCTCTTATTATTAGTCCATCCCGATTCTGATAAATGTGATACGTACATAGTATTTACTAGAGAAATGAAATGACCCATTGTCTTAATTCCACAGTGCTTATAAATACACAAAAAATCGTTCTTATGTGTGAAAACAAAATAGCAAATTGATAAAATATCATGTTACCATTATTTATTGACACACTGAAATCTACACACGAAATGACCTCGCCGACTCTTCAAAAGTCAGTAAATCTTTGATGTTCACAAGCATGTAGTCCCAGTTGTTTAATCTGAATCAACAAAGGTGCCGAAACTTAACTGACTTGCACTCATTTATTTATAAATCAGAAGTTAAAAAAAACTGCCAAGAAAACATTACACGTATTGCCCAGATTGAAAAATATTTCTATCGGATAATTAGCGGGTCATTTACTGACATAATTATGTAAATTATTAATCGTAAGTGCTTTTTTTATTTTGTTTGAATGAAAACCCATAATCAAACTCCTTTGAAAGACTAATGATTTTGTTAAATCTGTTCAAAGTGATGTTGTCATCTTGTCACTATATTTCTTTTTAAATCTAAATTAATCTCATTGAAAAAGATTTCTCTCGCTATCCTTGAATGTGATTACTTGCCTATTTTGGCTTTTCTTTTCTTTTTTTTTTTTGCAGTTTTTTTTATATAGACCTTTTTACAATACGATTTTCCATAGCAACGAATTTTGCATTTCGCGCACGCGCATTCTGCGTAGGGCAAAAAGCAATAACGATGTCTACAGTTTATCATACTTTAAGGCTTTAATAGATGCGATTTCATGTTATGTCATCCAAAAAATATTAATTTTGGGATGACTTTAGGCGGTAAGTACTGAAAACGTGAATTTATTTTTTTAACAGATATACGAAAATGTGTGGGAGTAATAATTCAATGGTCCAAAGGCACACACATGTCTTTGTTTAAGGCATCATTAGACGACTTTTCCATCAGTAATTTAAATTGAAACAGCAGGGTGTTAAAGATAAAATTGTATTACCCCTGTATTACGTAATATTACACAATTTGTATTGTACACTTCCTTTGAATAACTGGATTGGTCAGGCGGCAAGTGTCAAACAAATTGGCACGCGAACGTTTGTTCATTCAACCGGGACGTTTAAATATCATAATATAGTTAATCAGTTACGCTTATTAAAATGGTAATTTATGTAACTTTTAAATATACCGATCAATGTTAAGGGATTTTGAGAAGAACAAAATTGTGTGACGTGCATTATTAAAAATACCATGTATTACGAAGAAGCGGATACAATCTTATATATTTTCCAAACAACCCATCTTAACTTTTCAAGATTTTGAAGAAAAAAAAATTATTTAAAATCAATTTATGTGACTTATTTTTTTTTTTTTTGCATCACAGGCAAATCGGATAAAGGATATAATCAGGTATATTGAACACTAAAAATGCATTATCACCTGTTCTGATATTTTTTCTGAATGATAATTAATCTCGATTTCATGTTATATAATTTCTTTTGTTTCTAAACGAACTATTTCAACAGCAAAGAAGTTGACTTTTCATTTGCTAATAGATATATTTCCACATCTTCTTTAAAAAAATGATCTCAGTGTCAGGTCCGTGATCGTAAATTCTTAAACAAGTAGCTTTTCCATGCATTTTATGGCATTCTTCGCCACAAAGCTATAAAGTCATATTTTCTATATTTGTTGAAAGCTATTTTATATAATTTTCTACCGTTTACCTTGAACTAACTCGGAATTGTCTATGAACTTCTACTATATTTCTATGTAGGGCGAAGTTTTTTTTTGCCCTACGAAGATTGCGCATGCGCGAGAAAATTCTAATCCCGGTCGATTTTTCATAGCAACGGACCGCGTCGTAAAAAGGTCTATATTTCTACGCAATTGGAGATTCAAAACATATGACTTTATACATTTATACATGCAATATATCTTAAATATATAGATATTAGCCTAATTAATTCGACGAGAACGTTTTGACCCATTGTACAGACTTTTTTTCATCTACATACATAATACGAGCGCATAATACATCACCGTCAAAAATTATTCCATGTTTCTTTGACAAGTCTAATAAGTAATAAGTTTTGACTTCAATAAATCTCCAATAGAACATTAATATCTAAATTTAATTAGCAGAGTATTTCAACGCAGATTTTTTTTCATGGCAGATTTTTTTTTTCATTTTCCCCAAAAAAGGATGCGGCGGGTCAGTTAACCGAAATATAATGGCCTAATACAAATGTAGTATAAGATTATGGTAACTAAATCAATTAACTTTTACCGTTTTTAAACATAATGCAAACATTTCATTAGATAATCATTGACACCTTTTAATTGAGCACAGTTTAATTTCAAGTGTGACTTGTAGACAATTGAATGAACATGTATATTTGATTGATAAAACAAAGTTAGTACTCAATTTTTTTCAATGAATGACAGAAAAAAACCTCACACAAAAATATCTTTAAAAAGTAGTCACTATATAATTATTCAATGTGCTCTATGACAATGGGTCATATGGTAGATTTATCACAAAATTATAATTGCTTACAAACAGAACAAAATAAAAAGTTTATAGTGGGAGAAAAATGTCATTGATCTTTCATATTAAACACAAATTACTTACTTGATTTCTCTTCGCACCAAATCGCGTTAACATGGCTTTTATAGATTTCAGTTTTCTTAATAAAAAATCTGATATTCGTTACTTTATCGAAGAGAAAAGGGAGGCTTTTCAATTTGCTGGACGCTTATGATTTTAGCTGCTTCAAAATTATTATGAATTAAAGAATTAAAAAGCCAATTTTATAGCATACAATAACACACCATTTGCTCAAAAAGTTATGATCAAGATTTCAAAAGATTTTATTAGATACAAAAAAAAAAAAATCGAATAGCAAGATTAACACCTAGCAAAAGAAATATCAGTTGCACTTATGATATTATTGTTTAACATTCTGTAAAAATAGCTAAAGACAAACTTAATATATTTGTAGATTATCTTATTATGCATGTACATATATATCGTTATATTTTTACAATGTTCATTGTTCTATATTCCACATCGTGTTTAAAGCAGTACATACAATGCAAGACGCATCCAAGTTCGCGAGTGTGGTATTATCTAATGCATCAAATGTATTTGTCTTTATTATTTGTTACATATAAATAAAGTGCAATTTCCAAGAAATGCATTTTGTTTGGTAACTTAATATGATATCAATCTTAAACTTCGTTACGAATTGAGAAAAGAAAATGTCAATTGTTTTAATGATGATTAACTAGGGTAACATTTATTTTTGTCTACAAATTTTTATCAATGACTGTACAGTTATGTGTTTATCTTATCTTTAAAAAAAAGAATGCGTTTGTACTATGATTGTTTTTTTGATGACAGGTCCTTGATTTGTTAAATAATAATGGTAACGCTTATAATAATAATGATAATAAAAAATAATAATTCTTGTTTATTCAGTTCCTGTCCTTTCCTATCATTTACACCCTTCAGGATTCCGTTTCAGTATTTTGTATTTTGAAGCGTTCCTTAATTTGTGATTTTCTATCATTTTAGCTGTACGCCTTGTTTTTGTCATTTCTTAGGTGACCCCATCAGCTTTGTTGTATCGCTCCCTTATGGATACCTTTGCGATGGTTCTGCGTTGCTACATTTGTTGGTTGCATTCTTGGTTCTGTAATTCAAAACATAAATTTCGACATAACATAGTTATCATATGCATACTTACTAGTTTGTTACTGTATTGCAATCTAGCTAATATACAATCACGTTTTGATTTCATAATAAAATAATGGCTTTTTGAAGTAAAAAATATAATACAGTACATGTATGCAGCTAGCAACATATATGTGCTTAATTTGATTTTATGCAACTTGCAATGCAATTCTCATACAAAGTGCGATAAATCTTAATTAAATGAAATAAATCTGCACGAAGAGGTCATTTTCCCAAGCATAATAACAACATAATTGTATCAATCTTAATTCCTTAATGATCGAACTGCTGAAAAGAAATGGAAATTTCTTACTGTTTCCGCTCGTGTCCGCCAGCGCTAAGTTATTCGCAGTTTTAAATATCACTGACATCCATACAGGTAGTGTTGCCTTTCGAATATTACTTGTAGATATTAAGTAATGAACAAACCGTTTGTACACTAACTGGTAGTCCATTTACGGCCTTCGTGCTGCTGACAGTGACGTTTTAATCAGAAAGTTTGAAAAAAAATGTATTGTATTTATTGCATGTCCCTTTTCGTCTTTCACCGCCTTTGTGCCCTCCCTCCTGTTCTTTGGCCGGTGCCTTCTGGGTGCTCTGCTGACATGGCTTGGTTGTGTAGCAGGCTACGTTTTGTAAACCTCACCTTGCGTTGTTGATCTTTGATATCATTTTGTTAAATGAAAACATTGCAACCTGACCGGATATTTAACTATTATCGGTTCAATTTTTACATTTAGTATTTTACAAGAACACTACAGTTTTTAATTATACGAGAAACAATGAAGTTAAAAGAGTGTACACAATTAACAGTTCTAAAGTAAACTTTATATAATATGTGTAAAGACACAAGTACAGTTTGTTTATATACATGTTGCATATTTATATACGTTTAACTTTTAAATTTAAAAATAAAGCTATTTTAACAGTCTATTATTTGCTTTGTCTATACTGTTTTTACATTCTTTATAAATTTTAGAAAATGTATGTGCCTGTATCCAAGATGATCTAATTCATAGACAAACAAACGTAATAGAACCACCATCGGGCGGTATGAGGTTAACAACATTTTCGGCGGATGGTTTAAGCACCACAATGAAATAAAAGCAATAAAAAGTGATAGATATTTAGTTTACATTAACCCTAATAATAGTGTTAATAACACCTAAGATATTGACGGGCATGTCTTTATGAATTTCTTTTCCAAATACTTTCATATATTTTCTAATGATGGATAAATACTATGTTGTCAATGAATTAGAACAAAAAGAACCATCTTGTTCGTCACATTTCATCTTCGTTTTCATTTGAAGGACTCCTAAGCCCATACTAGTCTTTTTTGGTTATTTCATTATTAAATATGTCATAATGTAATTTTCATATAACTATAATATTAAAGACATATGCACGCACCAAAAATGGTGAACACAGCGATCATAAGGTATAAAAAAAGTTTGCTAGTTGACCATGGTACAATACTTTGCTGAATCCGATGAGAGAAGCTCTTACGTTATGAATTTTTAATTGAAAGACACGGCAATTTGTATTTTGTCATGGTCTAGTTTTTAATTGCTTTAAGTAATATACGGCGAAACATCACTTGTAGTGATGCATTTAAGAATAATATTTATTCATACTCTTTCTGATTATCATACATCAAGTATGAAGACATGCGAATGTTGAAAAAACGATGTGATTATTTTACTAAAACTGTTTTTTTTATTAAATGCCATTTTGAAAAAAAGTAATATTTGACAAAGACTATAACTTACTTCCTTTTTATATTACTATGAGTCATTTAAGCAGGTAATGAACTAAATTTTTATTTTATTAACTAAAACTGTTGATAATTAGCTGTATCGTTCATGGTTCATTTTCAATTCTTAAGACAATTAATAATTTTGCACGTGCTTCATACATGATAATATACAATCATGTACACTAACTCTTCATAATACGTATACCTATGTAAAATCAAAGTTCAAACATAATTTGCTTTAATCCATATAGCCTAGTGTTTTCATTTTCAGGTACGAAACGTTATATCACTTCCTTATTGTGCTTGTTCCAAAATGATGGTGTGAAATAAATAGGTCGTTTTACATTTTGAGGGGAACAATTTTGATCAACTTGACCCATTAGCAGGTGCAAAACCTATTCAAGATTCGTCCAATATATCTTTGACAACGGTTCAAATAAAACAATCAGTATTGTACTCAACAACGTATAATAACCTCATAAAATCATATCCTATAGGAACAGTATTATGTATTTCAAGATGCGTTAATTATGATTTTCTTAAATTTGAAAAGTGCTAATCCGCTCGTAACATATCATTACTTCATTATTTGATAACATGATTCGAGCTCTACTTCATATGGCACACATATATCTTGACAATGTTCTAGATCTTTTAGTCTCCAATGCATATAATCTTCATTAAGTTGGAGGCTATAAATTGACTAACTGAATCGCTGTTATCATAGGGTTTAAAATATGTAAAATATTTATCGGGACATTATAATGATTTGATTGATATACACTATTAATCTTTTGAAATAAAACATACATGTCCATTAATTTCATACAACTGTTCATTCTGTTTTGTACTGAATGTCGTTAAAAACTTGAAAAAGGTCTTAAATTACCGCATATGTACATTTGTTGAACGATTTAACAATTAAAGATTGAGCCGCAATTTGAATAAAACACATGTTAAGTCAATATGCATATCACGTTTCTGCAAAATTACGCCGTATCTGACGTAAGCTAATGACTGTTTTTCAAAGAATATCATATGAGAATATAACGGTAAATCATACTATAATCTGATTCGATTTTATAATAATTAATTAATTATGGTGCATTATATAACCTTCACCCTGCAACTGATGGAACTGAACAAGATTATTCAACCGTGTACATAGTCTGACCAAACTCTATACTGCCCTCAATCTCATCTTTCTTATTGAAATACCTTAGGCTTTGGAATGTTGTACATGTATCTTCAAAGCTGTAACACAAAATCCGTTGCACAAAGGCAACAAGCATATGACAAATAATTCCTGAACTTATACGTTGTTGCAATATACTTCTAGTAATAATGTTCAAAGCAACAGACCGATTGCTATTTAATAGCAAAGGTTGATTAACATACAGTGTCACAAAGAAATTTTAATGACCGAATTATCAATTTTTAGATGAATGAACGCATATCAACTATAAAAATAGTTTTATGTGGTACTTAATTAAAAAAGAAGACGAATAAATTCAAACGAGGAGGTGAAGTCTCTCATAAAGAGTTCATAAGAGCAACGGTAAAACTTGGCAAACATCGTTCAAGCACGTAAATATTCCATAATATATAGTATATTGGTTTGATATATGCTTTTTACAATGCAAACTTTATAACGATGATATCGATCCTCCGATGTAGAAAATGCAAATGTTTATTAATTTATTATTTAAAGTTGTTTGCAGAAAAATAATTTTATTAGACTATTAAATAGAGAAAAGTAGAATCTCTAAAGGACACATAAAACAACAAAATTGAAACTGTTGCAGACTTGGTTTGATTGAGTCTAGATCTGTTCATGGACGACACTTGAAAATGCAAACAACGGTCCACACCCCCTAGTACCAGCTTATGCATAATTCAACATTGATACACGAAAATGAACTTATGAATTTAAAAACTTCCGCAGATTAACTGATGTGACAAGAGAAAACAGAATCCCTAAAAACTGAAATGGGTGCACGGTTTGATTAAGCCTCTTTAAGGACGGTACTGGAACATACACTTTACCGTCCGCGCCCCCTAGCACCGGCTTCAGCAGAATTCAACATTTTAACATGTAATGGCGTAATCTAAACCATTAAATACATTTATTTAAAAGATGTAAAACGCATGTGAGAACAACCATGCCTAGAGTGGGATCTAAAACTACAACGTCACATGGCATGACCATGGTTCGTCAGTTGAACGGTTTAACAAAATCTTTTCATATTTGTCATATCTTTGATGTTATTCAAACAAACTTGTTCACGGCATTATCAAATAGAACAAAATTCATTATTAATTTCGATACCCGATAGATTTTTTAAAGTAGTAAGGTTTATCAAAATAGAAATTATCTTCTTCAATGCATTATACCATATATTGCTTTATCATTGCGCAATTAATAAGTCATTTTATTGTTTTTGCTTGTGCAAAATAAATATATGACCACGCCCTGTACAAACGCTTGAATGAATTCTAAAGAAATAATTTGTTCACGCCCATAATATTTCCCTATGGACTTAAGCAGGTATAAATATGAATTTATACAATAAAGTCGTATACTCTGGCACATTTACCCAAACAATGCGTCACGAGTAAGAAAAGATGGACACTTTCAAGTTAACTTGGATGATTTTGATTTATGTTTTTAATCATAATTAATTTTATTCTCCTTTCAAATTATTTTATTATTTTATATCTGAAAGTTTGAAAGATCTGTGGACATGCATTCATTTCTTATTGAAAAATTTGACTTCCGACATTTTATAAAAAAAAATTCTATAACTTTCTTTTATTGATTTGTCAATTTTGTAAGTTCAAAAAAGCATTATTGATGAAAAAATATTACCGAATTTTACATATGATAAAATATAATATGTACAAATATTTGCAGTACATATTTTACATATTATTCGATGTTTGAAAATTGTTTTACAAGCATAATAATATACATACATATAATCTCACTTCAGTATGGTGTAAAACACTTAACACTTGTTTAATTCTTTTGAATATCAAGTTCAATCAAACCAATCTCCGGAACACAATTAGCCATTTGTAATGAAAAACATATGTGATAAACATAAATCTATACCATAAATGTAACATACAGTGTCCTTTTCTTGGAGAAACACTGTTTCCTACCAATATGAAAAACATATGTTATTCATGTGTATTTATATGAAGAATATCTGTCTGCACCATATGTTAAACATATGAGGTACTTTCCTTGGAGAAACCATATGTTTTTACCATATGTAAAACATGTGTGTCACATACGTTTAACATGTGGTGCATATTTACCTGTATACAGGTGTCAGATAGTAGAACATTCCTTGACCGCAGACGTATGAGTACATCTGCAGGTGTTTTTACCTTTTTATTACTTGATGTTTTATTATCATAGTGTATTTAAAAATGTCCTCGTTCGTGTAATTTCTCTAGATAAAATGCATTTTCTCTTGTAAATAAAATGAACTAATGTTATATGGTCGAAGCTAGGTGGAGAAACCACAACAAAAATATTCACTCATGTCTTTTTAAACTTCAGTTTCATATTAAAATGTGAGAAAAGATTCACTGTCCCTCTAGGTCTTTAGCACGTGTTAGTTATGTTAATACGAGTTACTTCGGATGTGTAGTTTGATGATACCTTAGGAAGAGTGGTTCCTGATCCTGAAAAGGTCATCGTTTTCTATTTTTTTTATTTATTACTATTTTCTTATATTTGTTGGCCAAATTTCTGTCATTTGATATTTGATAATTTTTACTAAAACAATTCGTCGTCCAAGATACAGGCTCATTCCAATTTCCTGGTACAAACGTTTGTTCATTTTTTGGTAAAATCGTATAATCGTATAAAGATATTTGTGAATTAATTAATGATTTAAATAATTGATTTGCTATTTGATATTAATATATATAATAAATATTATTATTAATAATCTTAAAAGAATAATTTCATTATAACGATTAGTTTAATCTTTTTCTTCAAAGAGCTCTGATATGTGTATTATGGCAACATCTAACGGCATGCTCCTAAATTATTGATGAAATCTGCCACTCCCATGAGGGTAACTTGTATATTATTTTCATTAACGTGATATTCTTTTCAATTTATTCCATTATTTTTCCACTTATCTTTCTTTAGAAACTTACAGCAACAATGTTGCTGAATAATATAATTTTAATCTTAAGAAACTAACAGAAACAATGGAATATGTTGATTTAGGTGCGAAACTCTTTATTGTTAACGAAATGACGATTTTATTTTTGTATGGTGATGGTGTCTTCCCATTCTATAATATAAACCCTGTATTTTTATAAAAAATAGTTTGTCAAATTTTAGATGTAAATGCGTAGTTTACTCTTCCTGTTTGAGTTAAGCATTTTTTATTTCTTTTGTAATCTAGAAGTGCATTGCTTTAATAATGCCACGAGAAAACCTTCGTACAGCTTATCCGGTTATTTAACCTAATAAACTCTTCTCACTAACTGTTAATCATTCAGATTTCGTCCAGTTGTTACTGAAGATGTTGAGTACTGATAAAATATTGTATTTCGTTATAGCTTTTTTGCCATACGCGAAAAGCAATATCCGTTATTATGAAAATATCGTAGTGTAAATAGGTCTATACATAAAAGATGGGCAATTGCAATATGTATAAATATGAATAGAATCAACACACATGGATTGTAACAAAATCAAAAATATTGCTTAAATCGAGTAATATTCTCTTTGACGATATATAAAATTGTCACGTGCGATGGCTACCTAAATAGAGGTGTTTAAATTTGATTGCAATACCATTTTTGTCAGCCATGCATATAGGACTTTCAAAAACAGTTATTATTCAGAGCGGACGCTATGGTGCAGTGGTAACACTGTCTGCCTACCAATCAAGGGGTCGTGAGTTCGATCCCCCGCTCATCCACTGAACTAATGACATGATTAAAAGACGGACCTAACCAGAACATAGAACTCTACAGACTTAACGAGTAGAACATACAAACAGAGACTTAACAGTTAGACGGACTAAACTGACTAGAATTCAGTTCAAAAGACCTAATGAAATATAGGAAAAGAGACATAGCGAAACAGACAGCAAAAGACATACAAAACGGAACTTAACATGGCAGATAACAGCAAATACTTAACAGAACATTCTACAATTTACTGTATGGAACAGACGGCAAGAAACGAAACGGAACAGACATAAGACATTTAAAGACACAAGGACATCAACGATACAGAGACGACTTAACGGAACAGGAAAGGAAGACGGTAATAAAATAGCTAACGGAATACGCAACTACGTAATAAATAAACACTAAACGGGACATACAACAAACAAAGACGTAACGAAGCAAAATACTTAACAGATCATAACAGTCCTGACGGAGGAGTCTACAAGGCACTAAATAGCAAAACCAAAAAAACATGGTATTCAGTTCGTGGAAATACACTTTACGGAACAACAAAATATGCAAGCAGACAAGAAAGAAACAAGAACAGAAAAAAGTGGACAGACAATAAAACCTTGATAGCACAGTTAACAATGGAAAAGAAAATAAGAGACATAACAATAAGACACATAACGTAAATGAAGTGGTCGGGAGATGGATACCCCCACACACACTTCACTATAAGAATGACATGACGTATAAAAAAGATGTAAAAACAGTCAGCAAGAGACCTTAGGGAAGTCAAAGTGCAGAAAGCAAGGACTAATCGAAGATAACTTAATAGTACAGACGACATCAGTAAACAAAACAAACAATAGAAACAATGACATCAACGATATAGATACGATTTAACAGAACAAAAAAGAAAAAACTATGCCAACAATACACATAAAACATAACAGAAAAGAAAAAAACTAAGCCAACAATACACATAAAAAAGAATAGAAAAGAAAAAACTAAGCCAACAATAGACACAGTGACATCAACGATATAGATAAGATTTAACAGAACAGAAAAGAAAAAGCTTAGCCAACAGTATACATACAATCGAGATAATTATCGGGTCCAGTCTTATTAATTAAGCCTAATTAACTATTATTAATCTTTTGAAATAAAACATACCTGTCCGATAAATTTAAACACCAGTTTTTTTTTATTCTGGAAGTCGTTTAAAACAAAAAGTTTAGAATTACTGGATGTACACTTGTTCGCAAGTTTATAACAAAAATACACCTACAAGTGTTGCGTAATTCAATATGCATATATCGTTTGTGACGCCTTATTTGACACGAGTAAAGTGATAGTTTTTCAAGGAATATCATATGAGCATATAACGGTATGTTATACAGAATAACCATAATCTGATTCGATTTTAAAATAATTAATAAATTATGGTGCATGATATAACCTTTACCCTGCAACTGATGGAACTGAACAAGATTATTCTTATTCAAACGTGTACGTTGCCTGACCAGACTCTTTACTGCATTCAAGCTCATTTTGTCATATTGAAATACCTTAGGCTTTGGAATGTTGTAACTTCAAAGCATGGAAATCCATATCACAAATTCACCGTGTCGAAGACAAATTCTTAATTAGTTTGATGACCGAATTATCAATTTTTCAGAGGAATGTACGCATATCAACTATAAAAACAGTTTTATGTGGTACTTACTTAAACAAACAGACAAATAATAAATTCAAATGAGGTGGTGAAGTCTCCCATAAAGAGTTCATAAAAGCAACGGTAAAACTTGACAAACATCGTTCAAGCACGTAAATATCCATAATGTAGTATATTGCTTTGATATATGTTATTTACAATGCAAACTTTATAACGATGATATAGATCCTCCGAACAACATGTGTTCGATGAAAATGCAAGTATATATAATTATATGTTGATTATTAAAAACTATGAATAAAGAAAAAGAGCATTCCTAAATAACCTCTAAAACAACTTAATTGAAAATGTTGCAGGATTGGTTTGATTGAACCTGTTCATGGACGACACTGGAAAATTCAAGTAACCGTCCACACCCCTTAGCACCAGCTTAAGCATAATTCAACATTGAAACACGAATATGGTGAAATTATGAATTTAGAAACTTCCGCAGAAGAACTGATGTGGCAATAAAACAGGGAAATGAAAACAGAATTTCTAAAAGCGTACAAAACAAAAAAAAAATGTAAAGGTTGCACGGTTTGATTGAGCCTGTTCAAGGACGGTACTGGCAAATACAAGTTACCGTCTGCGCCCCTTAGCAACGACTTAAGCAGAATTCAACATATTAACATGTACTAGCGAAACTAAAACCATAAAATACATTTAAGATGTAAAACGGACATGGTAACAACCATGTCTAGAGCGGGATCTAAACCTAAAACGTCACATGACATGGCCATAAATGGTTTGTCAGTTGAACATTTTAACCAAATCGTCTCACATGTGTGATATCGTTGATGTTACACAACCAAATTTGTTCATGGCATAATCAAATATTACAATATAATGCATTTATAATTTTGATACCCGATACATTTTATTAAAGCAGTAAGGTTTGTCTAAAAAATTATCTTCGTTATTATTATTATTAATATATTATTGGTTTATCATAGCGCATCCAATAAGTTACTTTATTGTTTTTGCTTTAACAAGTAAATGTGCAAAATAAATATCTAACTGCGCCCTCTACAAACTCGTGAATGAATTCTAATGAAATGATCTGTTCACGCCTATAATGTTTCCCTATAGACTTTCGCAGTTATAAATATAAATTTATACAGTCGCTTAAACATACAGCCGTGTACTTCGACACATTAACCCCAACAATGCATCACGAGTAAGAAAAGATGGACACTTGCAAGTTAAGTTCGATGATTTGGATTATCTTTATTTTCGGAGGTATGTTATTAATCATACTTAAGTTTATTCTCCTTTTTAATTTGTTATCCTTTTATATTTGAAAGTTTGAATGATACGTGGCATTTGTTATATTTTCCGGAATTATAGCAAAAGAAATATGTTAGTACATACTGTTAGTGTTATTGTCAGTAGTGCTAGGTCTATGAGTTTTCGTCAAATAGATTTGTTCAACATAAATCAGTTAAAATTAAACTCAAAAATGTTTTGTTATTACCAGTGGTGTCCTTCCTTTTTTGCTTTGCTCGGTGCAGGATAGTAGAACGTTCCTTGACCGCAGACGTTTGAGTACATCTGCAGGTGTTTCTACCTTTTCATTTCTTGATGTTAAATTATTATAGTGTATTTAAAAATGTGACATTTCTTGTAATTTCACTAAGTAAAATGCATATTCTGTTGGAAATAAAATATGGCAATTTTATGTTTCATTTAAGCGATAACAGTCAGGGAAGAGTTACTTCCCTTACCGGATGTGACGTAAATGGGGGATAAAACTATGCAGGTCGCATAGAATGTCAGCTTATTGAAAAATTAAATGCGTAAATACGGATCGTTCAATTATGATTATAACATGTAAAAATTTACGAATGCATACATAAATTCAATATCAAGACGATAGAAAAAAAATACAAAAACAAAGATTAAGATTAATTCTCGCTACGGAGTGAAACAGCGAAATTTCAAAGTGAATATATTTATTAGATCTAGATTTTCACTAATGCCAGGATAAAAAGCTAGTAACTAAATCAAATTTTAATATTTTATCAACACCCATACACACTGAAATTGCCTATTATAAATTTAAATGGCCATTTTCTAGTTCTCTGTGTTTTCTGTCATTTAGAAAATTCCGGCGTATTTGTGACAAACATGAAAATAAGATTGCCAATGTTTTTTAATGATTGTTTTTCAAGCTTTAATAGAACAATAACAGACTGCAATCTGGCAATAACTTACTGATTCTTTTTCATTATGCCGTATAAAAATATTTCAAAGAACCAGTGAAGGATATAATTTTATAAATATTCCGGAAAGAACGAAAACCATGTGGCATTGACTTTTATAATTTAAGATTCGCAACAGACGATAATAAGATAATTTTGATATTAAAATCATTTTTTTGTTATAAAAATAAAAAGACCTTTTCCCAGTAAGTTATTTCACAGATAAATAGATGTATATATATAAGCGCCACTTGGCCGTAACATATTAATTAACAGGGTGCATATATGTTGTATATACAAACGGCATTTGGCTGTGATATCATAAATCACCAGGGTGCATTTTTTTAGAGTTAAAACATTACATCAGATTACGTCACTTTTGTTAGTTGTCAAAATATTTATGGCCCGAACTTTGTTGTGGATCATCCTAGGGACTTTATTGGTCATGCCTTACTGATTTGATACTCGATCCAGAGTCCTACCAACTGGCACAGTCAAAAATACGTAAATTTATGATACAGTTAATAACGCATTTCTGTGTACGTGTTTCACAACTTGTCTTTTGTGATTTTTTTTAAATATTCGATAGACAGAGTATGAATTAAAAAGTATCAAGTTGAAAATATTACTTTTCCAGCTTAAATATATTGGTGTGATGTACGACTTTTTTGAGAGTGCATTTTTTGCCGACACACATAGTGTACAGTCATGTACATTCAAAAGAATTTTTACTTTTTATGCCATAACATTTTTTTTGAAATTACATAGATTTATATTGTTGTTTTTCTTTGTCTTAGTAATGCTTAAATCAAACTAATTTTTAATAAAATAGTATCTTGCAATTAATTATTACGCAGCCGTTTTCCGAAACTACAGAATTCTTACATTTTTGAAACTCAAAATATCTTTTGGGTATTGTATATTAGCAGAGACATAGATACATTATCTATATCTCTGGTATTAGCAAGTTAGTACGATTAAACTGCCTGGTAAAATTTTCATTATTAAGAATCTAACGAAACTGGTAATCATGATCATTTACCCAGCAATATGGTCTACTATTAAAACAAATCGTTAACCTTATTATAGTAAACATTTTTATTCATTTTTCATCATTTTTATGTAATGTCTTATTCAAGTACACAAAATATTGGCAATTACAATCTGCCAATCTTACAAGAGAAAGGATTAAGATCTTTATATCCCTCTATTATTGTACTTAATCGTATCGACATTTTCCGCCGTATCCCCCAATGACGTCATCCAAGGGAGACAACTTGATTACGGTCTTAAATGAAAGGGTCTATATATGGTCGAAGCTTGGTAAAAATATATACTTATGTATTTTTAAAGTTCAGTTTCATATTAAAATGTGAGAAAAGAGTCTCTGTCCCTTTAGGTTTTCAGCACGTATTATTTAATTTATATTGATAAGCTATAGTTCGGATGTGTTGTTTGATGATACCTTAGGAAGCACGGGGGAGGAAGTGTTACACGAAGGATGGAGTTCTTATGATAACTTGTTCAGAAGTTCTTGTGATAACTGTCACGGAGTTCGTCGGAAAACATCTGTATATACTACAAAAACACTCGTCAAAAATGGTTATTTTCATAGTTCAAAAATGAGTTTATATTAATTAGGTTCTAAATTAAACTTTAATGATTAAGTTTGCCTTACATCTTGTATTATGTGTCAAAAACTAATTCACAGGCTAACTTTCATCGCCTCTTGCTTCAAATCTGGTAATTTTGAGTAAAATTTCCAAATTACTTGCCAATTCACAAGTTTTGACCGGTTTATTTCTGGCCTTCATCCTTTCCATACAGAATTACCTATTTATAATGCAAAATTGCAAACATAAAGCACCGGCTAACAGATTTATACCCGATTTTTCAAATAACCCGGAGTTCTTGTGATAACTCTGAAGATGTCACAGAGTTCTTATGATAACTTTTGTTATTGCTAGTGTGTTTCTTGCGCTAAATCACGGCACGTTTTGGCGTTTATTATCATTCATTAAGATTGTAAATCATTATGAAATGCAGTACGATCATCTTTTGCACAAAAATGTGGATAAAACGTTGGTCTCAAGTGTCTGCAAAGAATAAATAGGTGATAGGCTATCATCTACAGTAAAATTGAACCAGCAGCAACTGATATTCAGCAGTATAATGGCTCAAACCACAAAACAAAAATGTTTCAAAACGTACACGTTGTTCTCAGTTTCACATGTTGTAAGCAACCACCTTTCTTAAGCAGACAATATATAGGCATGCTTCCCTTACCTAAGGGCTAAGTAATTTGTATCATTTTATACCATAATAAATAAGTATATAACCAGGATAATTTCCACACCTATGTCTTAAAAAGGTACGATACATGATAAAAACTCAACTGCAGTTGGCTCTAACTACCAACCTCTCGAAAAAAATTGAACTGTCCCTCCAGGTTCCAGATTTACCTAGAATGGGATTTCAGTTATTGTGCATGGACATTCAAACTAGAATTCCCCAGGTGTTGCTTGTAAGTGTCGCAAGTTCTCTAATGTAACTTAAAACAACAGACAAAACTTTGAAACATATTAATCGCTGTACTATTATAACTGTTGTTTTACATAGAAAACAAATGTTTCTCTGATTGATGCAGTAACATAGATGCTTAACTGAGAAAACATAGACTGTATGCCTGGATGAAAATGATTAAGGGCAAGAAAACTGCTAGGGGCCGGAAACTGCTAGGAAACCAGTACATAAATCCTTTTTCCAGTCTACGAAATCTGCGTCAAACAAAAAGAATACTATGAAGAAGAAACAGGGGAAAAGAAAAAATATCTATTGAAATTAAATTCACTCAAAACCAACGTTAAATATCTTATTTTTTGCGCAAAGGATGAGCGTACTACATTTCATAATGATTTACAATCTCATTGAATAATAAAAACCGCTAAAACGTGTCGTGATTCAGCGCAAGAAACACACTGGAAATAACAAAAGTTATCATAGGAACTCTGTGACATCTTCAGAGTTATCACAAGAACTCCGGGACATTCGAAAAATCGGGTATAAATCTGTTAGCCGGTGCTTTATGTTTGCAATTTTGCATTATAATTAGGTAATTATGTATGGAAAGGATGAAGACCAGAAAGAAACCGGTCAATACTTGTGAATTGGCAAGTAATTTGTAAGTTTTACTCAAAACGACCAGATTTGAAGCAAGAGGCAATGAAAGTTAGCCTGTGAATTAGTTTTTGACACATAATACAAGATGAAAGACAAGCCTTATCATTAAAGTTTAATTTAGCACCTAAAACTCATTTTGGAAAGATGAAAATAACCATTTTTAACGAGTGTTTTTGTAATATATACAGATGTTTTCCGACGAACTCCGTGACAGTTATCACAAGAACTCCTGAACAAGTTATCATAAGAACTCCATTCTTCGTGTAACACTTCCTCCCCCGTGGGAAGAGTGGTTCTTGATCCTGAAAAGGTCATCGTTTTCTTTCTTTTTCATTATTATTACTATTATTATTATTATTATTATTATTATTTTATATTTGTTGGCAAAATGTCTGTTATTTGATAATTTTAATTCCAACAATTCGTCGTCAAAGATACAGGCTCATTCCATTTGCCCGGCACATACGTTTGTTCAGTTTTGGGTAATAACGTTTTGTTTGTTTGTCTGTTTCATTTTACGCCTTTTCCCAACAGTATTTCAGTCATATAGGCGGGTAGTTTCCTAACCATCGTTCCTGGAGTGTTACACCAGTACTAGACTTACTTCCTCCGCGCTACACTACCAAAGCATCTCCCGGGGATCGAGTCATCGACTTTAACCGCTCGACCACGGAGGCGGTCGGGTAATAACGTATAATCGTATAATGATATTTGTGAATTAATTGATGATTTTAAATAAATGATTTGCTATTTAATATTTATATATATAATAGAAATTACTATTAAATGTCTTAAAAAATAATTTCATTATATAGATAAGTTAAATTGTTTTCTTCAAAGGGCTCTGATATATGCATTATTGCAACATCAAACGTGATGATTCTTAATTACTGATTGAATCTGTCACTCCCATGAGGGTAATTTGTCTACTCACTCGAATAATATTTTAATATACGTTATATTCTTATCAATTGATTTCATTCAATTTTGTTTGGAAACTTACTGCAACAATGGAATATGTTGATCTAGGCGCGGAACTCTTCATCGTTAACGGAATGACGATTTTTGTATAGTAAAGGTGTCGTTCCACACTATTATATAAACACTGTATTTTTATATAAAAAATTAGTCACATTTTGGATTGTAAATGCGTAGTTTACTCTTCCTGTTTGAGTTAAGCAATTAGTTATTGTTTTTTTTAAAAAACAATTTATGTATTTATTTTCTTTTTGTAATTTAGAAGTTCAGTGCTTTAATAACGCCACTAGAAATCCTTCGTACATCTTTACCGGTTATTTATCAAAGTAAACTATTCTCACTAACGGTTAATCATTCAGATTTCATCAATTTGTTTATGAAGATGCTGAGTACTGATAAAATAAATATAGTATTTCGTTACTGCTTTTTTGCCCTACGCAGAATGAGCATGCGCGAATGCAATATCCGTTATTATCGAAATAGAGTAGTGTTGAAAGGTCTATACATAGACGATGGAAAAATGTAATATGTATAGATTAGAAATAAGAATGCAATCAACACACGTTGATTGTAACATTCAGATATGAACATGTTATCAAGATACATATTCAGCACTTTGATCTATATTGCATTGTTAACGATGATATCACTTCATCCTTTAATCATCAAATTAATTCAATAACAATTTTCTAATGGAATTTTAAACGTTTCATTATGCAAAATAGCCTGGTTTTTTTGCTTGAAATGACCGAGATAGGAAGATTGATATGTGTGCTTGCGATACCATAGCCGCTCTTGGAAATTTCGGAATTCAGTATCGGTTTCAGGAAGATAATCACAACGTCTGATGTACCTTAGAATTTCAAGTACCCCTCCACTAAATTTCCAGGATATCTTAAAGTTACAGGAAAGGGATATAGCATAAACATTTTAATTGAATCGAGTAATATTCTTTTTGACGATATATAAAATGTCACGTTGGTAGGCTACCTAGTAAGTAGAGGTGATAAAATTTAATTGCAAATCTTTTTGTCAGCCATTGAAGAAATAAGGTATATAGGACTTTCAAAAACAGTTATTACTCATAGCGGGCTATGTGGTGCAGTGGAAACACTTATTGCCTACCAATCAAGGGTTGTGAGTTCGATCTCCCGCTACTCCACGAAGAGAATGAAATGACTACGAGACTGACAAAACCAGAACATAGAACTAACGCTAGAGACTATACTTATATGTGATTCAAACAAAGACTCAACAGTTAAACGGACTATTCTGACCAGACTTCAATTCAAAAGACATAACGGAAAAAGGAAAAGAGACATAACGGAATAGACAGCATAAGACATACAGAGAGAGAGAGAGAGACGTTACCTGGCAGATAACAACAAATGAAGACGTGAAAATTCTACAAGCCACTGATTACAGAATAGAACAGATGACAAGACACGAAACGGAAGAGACAAAAAAGATATAAAGACACAAGGACATCGACGATACAGGCAAGAGAACAGAAAAGGAGCGAAAACAGAAGAACTAATTTAAAGGAATACGCAAGAACGGAATAAGTTAACAATTAACGGAACATATAACAAACAAACCCGTAACAGAACAAAATACTTAACTTCTTACTCAACAGCCTGACCGAAGTTGTCTACAGGACACTGAATAGCGGAACGGAAAACACTTAAACAGTACATGACAAGACACTTTACGAAACAACAAATTACCGTCAGGAGAAAAAGAAAAAAAAAACAAGAACGGAAAACAAAGCAGATAGACAATAAAAACTTAATTAGGCAGACAGCAATGGAAAAGACAATAATAGAAATAACAAAGACAACAAGAGACATAACGGAAAAGGACACATACTTGTCTGCCTACAAATCAAGTGGTCGTGAGTTTGATTCTTCACTAAATAAGAAAACGAGGACCGATAACAGCAGAACAAACGGAATACGGAACATTTCAGGACAGACAACAACGGAATAGACAACAAGGACTTAAGAGAACAGCAAATCAATAGACAACAATATCCTTCACGTCCGACTGAACATAATTGTAATATTAAACGGAGCAAAGACACACAAGGAGTTTAATGTAACAATTAACTAACAAAATAAACGGAAAACACATACAAAATAAAAACTTGAAGATATACCATGTTCATCCTTAAAAAAAACATCATTTAATTTAAGATAAAAATGTTAAAATATTTTAATCACAGAAATGTTTCAAAATCTATGAATTTCTTACTGAATAATAACTTATTTGAATAAAAGAATGAATAACCTATGTATATGAGGAGCTGCGTTGGTATTTTCTTAAAAACAAAACTGCCAGATTTATTAATGAAACTATATATTCAAATTGTGACCACCTATTGTGTGTAGACTTTTAAACATAACATATCTACTTTGTATGAAGTCAGAGCATGTTTATTCATTTTATACTGACAAAGAAACTGTGTAGTAATTATCAATATTTTTAAATATCAAATTTGAGCAAAGTATATCTTTCAATCACCATTAAGAACGAACTCAACAAAATAAATAAGTAAAAACTAAATGGGACATCATATTTACAAAAAAATACAACAAGAAACTTAACTTAATTCAAAATTAATTTGAATACATGTACAAACACAAAGTTAAATTCATTTGAATACATGTATAGTTACAAAGTTAAAAACATGTAACCGATATAAACGGACCCTATAAACTATAAAATTAAAGACTTAACGGGGCATTATATTCAAATAACTAGAACTTAAAATAAATTTGAATACACTTATCGCATATGTAGTATTACGTTAAGTGTATCTTTTAGATTTTCTGTCCCAATAACGGCGTTCTGTCAATTGCATCTTTCTTAAAAAGACAAGCATTAATATTTAAGTTCTCTACTTGTTTAAAATTTCAAACATCTTCAAAAACGTGTCTCATAAATAGTTACTGTAATAAATATATGTTAGGAAAATGCCTTAATAAGGCTTGCTTGCTTACGGATATGATTATAGTTTTAGCATTTTAATGTGTTAACTATAATTTTATTATTTTATGTAACATAGGTTGTGCAAAATGCTTGAAAGTACATGTGTTTAAACCAAAGATGATCTCCTAGAAACGTAAACGGCATTTAAACAGTTTTACTATTCACAAACACTAAACACATATATCAAAATATTTCATGTTGACTTGTCATATTCGGAATAAATTATTTAAATAAAATCAAGTCTTTTCTAATCAACTGAAAAATAATAGTTTCCATTTCACTGCTTATTAT
This sequence comes from Ruditapes philippinarum, assembly GCF_026571515.1. NCBI lineage: Eukaryota > Metazoa > Mollusca > Bivalvia > Venerida > Veneridae > Ruditapes > Ruditapes philippinarum. The sequence goes on from NW_026851624.1 coordinate 411,403, forward strand.
ATAATATGATCAAATATTTGGGCACCGATGATAGTGTATCGCTCAAAGTACATGTATTATGACACTTTATCGCAAAACAAGCATGTAGAGCGATACCTTAGCGCTAGATTGACATGCGCAACAATACTTTTTCGCGGATCGCTACATATACATGTGAAACAACGCTTTATCGCGGATCGCTACATACACATGTGCAACATCACTTTTTTCGCAGATAGCTAGATATACATGTTTAACAATAGACTATCGCCGGATGACTATTTTAACAATAGTTGATAGCTAGATTTACATGCGCAACAATACTTAATCGCTATATATACATGTGCAAGAAAATATATATGCTCAACAATACTTTATAGCTAGATTTACACGAACAACAATAATTTATCGCTAGATATACATTTTCAGCAATATATGAAAGTGCTCAACACAACTTTCTCCTTTGACATAAATGCGCAACAATACACTTGCTACATTTACTTGCACAACATAACCGGATGTAAAGGTACAATCATACTAAACGTGTGATTCAAGTGTTTTACCAGTTCAAAAAAGGATATAAAAATAAATAAATAAATAAATAAACAAAACATGTTCACGTTAAATGTTTAATTCTGTCAAGCTTTTGCTAAGGGGCGTAGACAGTAACTTGGACTTTCCAGTACCGTCGCGAACAGACTCAGTCAAACCGAGCCTGAGACATTTAAATTTGTATCGTTTTGGGCATTTTAGGAGTTCCGTTTTCTCTTGTGTCTGTCTGCTTCTGAAAAGATGTCTTCTTTAATATTTGTGTATGGTTTGTCGCCCTTTCTTGATTTTTTTTCATATTGTATATTTCACAGTGACGGAAGCAGTTCTAAACGCGCCTGATCATACACTGAAGAAGTGTGTACAAAGAAAGGGTTATAAAATAGAATGTGAGGACTTCGTTTCCGGTACGTTATGCCCGCTTATGGTTGAACGTCACTAAAATGTTGTTAATTTAGACATCAATAAGCCACAAACAATTATAATATTCAAATGTATTCCAATATGGTATGTCTTTTTTTTGCACCACCCAATGAAACATAAGTGATTCATTAATTGAATAATTGAATAATGTTTAAACCGATAGAAAATTCATTTTGATACAGTAATATATAAAGCCCTATGTAAGTGAAAATAGATAGTAATCAATAATCCCTAAATTCAACTTACTCATTTCTTTTGTTTATCATAATACTATTTCCTTTACGCATTCATCAGACACCAAGGAGCTGACAAGTAAATGGCCGGTAGGTCCTTACGTCATTCCGATGACGCGAAATGGATGTCCGGAATCATCACGGTATGGATGGCAGGAGGGACATCTGTCAATCACGTGGGAAACAAGTCATTCTGCGCATGTGCTAACTAGAGACAAAAGTTTATATGAAGACTATATCAACGTAACAAACGATCGGTTTTTCACTCCGGACAGTAAAATGTTTGTTTTGTCAACTCCTAACGAGTTAAAGTTAAGTTTCTGCTATAAAAACAGGCGAAATATATCAGTGGATACAGGTTCATGGCCTAACTGGAACTTTAGCACTTACGGAGCAGAAAACATGTGCCCACAAGGTGAATATTGACTCTCTTATAATTGGATGTTATTTTTATTAATTTTTGGCAACTTATGATTGTACATCGAAGAGAAATGGATAATTAAACTCTTTCATAAAATCAAGACATACATTCGTATCGATATCTTTTTTAGTGATAGAAACGAGTGTTAATGTTGCTATTATACTTCATATACATTGTTGTTATATGTTTCTAGATTTCCTTTGGGATCATTTATTCCAGCACGTTTAAGTGTTAAAAATTAAGTACCGCTCAAGCCGGTGCTGTTGCGTGGGTTGGTAAGGTCTGGGTTTTTTTCATTATTCCTCATGCACAGACGCAATTACCCAATTCCTGATTTTAATGCTTCCGAGGGAACGCTTTTTCCAAGATATTCGTACAACAATATCATGATGGTCCTATCCTTATGATTTTATATATTTAAGTATTATCAAACATGTTTTCTGATATATTAAGGCATTTTATAACACTATTTTAGGATTTCTAAGACAAAGTTCTAATACCACGATGCCTAATATTACGCGATGGGATGCTTACGGTTTCTTGCCCGATTTTTGGATTTCAAATGACGGACTAAACGGTAAGTACAGCATAATTTTATTGTATGTTTTGATATCAAAATAACAAAAAGCATAAATAAAACAATTGTTGGCTTTATTTCGGTCTAATATGTTTTTCCAACAACGATGATTTTTTTTGTGTGAAATTTATTGTACCATTTTCTGATAAATTTCCATACTGTATATTACTTCATTGAAAAAGATTGGAAACAACTTTACTAAAAATTGTCGTCTTAATGCGCATGTCTATATAAACCACTTGAATTAAATTTAAATCCTTTAAACCTTAGACAGTTTCTCGTTTCTTTGACGACTTACTGACTTTACAAACAATGGAAACGCTTCACAATTAACTGTTTAATCAGATATTTTTAAGTTTATTTATATTAATTTTATCATAAACCCAACATAACAATTATTTCTAAATTTTGATGGAAACAAGTTCCTTATAATTCTATGAATGTCGATATACATAGAGAATTAATGTCAGAGTTAAATTTGTTTTGTTTTTTATAAAGCATAATTGCAAAAAAATGCAATTTGAAAATTAAAGATTACAATGCATTCAAAGTCTTCTGATGTGGATCAGATTAAAATTTGAATTATTATATGTACACAAAGTCGTCGGTATCAATGTAGAATTTTTGTTAGTATATTGTATATAAACAGTCTTCAGTATTGATTGAGAATTTTAGTTAGTTTAGTTTTTTTGTAAGTGCAAGTATTCTGTATCGGTTATAATTTTACTTAATATTGGTATATCTTTTAAAATCGAAAGGAAAACACGGCCCTGATCAATAATAATTTTGAATTTCTCATATAGATATCTATGGAATACAGCTGTGTACAAGGCAGACTGTTGATACAAATTCTACTACAGACACAACAAATAACTCCTCTACAGATACATTTATAAGTACATCTGATGTTGATATAACACCTTATTGGACGAGCTTCTTTCTAATCAAGGTAAGTGCGACTCATTTGGACATAAGTGGTCCAACAGATGAAATGATGATGCCATGATATCTTTTGCGCATTTGCCGAAAGCGCTACTTATATAAGTTATTTCACATTCAGCACTACTTTCTTCAGGTAACACGCATATTATATTTAATTTATAAAACCATTTTCATAACGTTATGAAATGTATGTTTGCCCTTTCTAAAGAAGTAAACACATAATTATAATGGATGTATAATGTGCCTTGCACGATCTTTAAAATTATTGCAACATTTAGTAATGAAAGTAAACACTAAAATTTAAAACGCATGACTTACGAAAAAGGTCCTTATACGATAAGCTTTTCTTTTTCATAGCACACCTCTTGAAGTAATGACTCCATTTAATATCTTGGACTTACTTCATTAAAAACGGCTTTATGTATCGCACAAGCAAAAGATACTACAACAACATTCTATGTTTGTTTTACGTAATTTATTAATTGTTTTAAATCAAATAGATATATCTTTACAAGAGAAGTGAAAATTATTTGATTCTTTAGTGCGATCAATTCCACAATGAGCTAACGCATCGTTTAAAATAGGTTTGACAGTTGTGTACTCGTCCAATATAATTCAGTATAGTACTTAACAATGTGTTTATTCATTTGACACCCGTACGTCAACTCATCTCTATACTTATTCGGTATAGTTTGATTACATCCTTCCTAAACTTCCCAACATAACTTTGTCACTATATTAACACGGCACCCACGTGTCATTGTAATAACTCTTCAGCAATAATTCTAATCAGTCCCATTCTAAGTCTGCCAAGCTATGCCACATTAACCCAATATAAACTATACACCGGTATGTAGATTTGATCTACAGTTTACTCGGCACCCGTAGTACAACTGGACCCTATGTGTAGACAATGCAATCACATTGGCACTGTATTTACTTAACATTCTTACTCGGCACATATCAGTCGAATCGTCCTAATACTAAATCGGCAACTGTGGGCCATAGTATTATATGTTACAGGAAAGGAACAAACATGAAACATGTACGCCATAATGTGAAGGAATAATCACGAAATCGTCATTTTGTTTCTCTTTGCTGATTCAACAATCATATCGGAATGATAATTGCTCATATGCGGAGAAATTTGTAATTGCAAGAGAGACGATTTGTTGGGTCAACTGCCGATGTTTGGCCACGAATGTGTTTAAAAACGGCGTGAGAAAAACATCAGAAACAAAAGCAAAATCACTGATTGCCTTATTCCCACATCCACTCAGTTATGTTCAAATTGTGTTTATCTTGGCATTGTTATCCCACTTACATGTTTGTTCCATTTTTTAACAGGATACAAACACATCATGTCCCCTGTTTCATAACTCATATACAGTTGAGGAAACGCTGTATCTAGAGCTATATGATGGCGACTTTGTTCCACCTAGCATAAAAGTTTCAGAAACATTGTGCTATTTTGAATTGAACACGTACTCTGAAGGTATGTTATTTTTATAAAACAGTTTGTTTTTTGTTTCTTTTTTATTTCTTATGTTTTAATGTATCATTTTTTATCTCTTTTTAGACAAGGAATAAAGGATAAAAAAAGAACTGTGTAATTGATTTTCTTTGTACATCAAAAAGAGATGTATAATCGTGTATTACTTATCTCTTTTAGATATGGAGGGATGGCTTCTTGAAACAAGATTGGGAAATGGTAAGTTTGTTTCTCTAGATGTGATGATTTAAAGTGATTTTTGCTCGATTTACCGATAATAAGAATAATTATATACATATTTAAAATTTTATTTAGTAAATGCGTGGTTACATCCTTAATTACAACATAAGGATCTTTAAATTTGAAGACCCAACAAGATATCTACCAACAAAAATTAAAGGCATCAGTCAATATTTGAAAGTATTACCCTCTCACTTCACCAAAAAATTATGGATACGTCAAAAATTATAAGACATAACTTGATAGTTATTTAAATTCTGTGTAAGCAAAACTATTTAAACATCAATATAAGCACAAGTGACTAAGACCTTAACACAAGTGATTCTTGTCCTGCAGCTACCGCAGGTATGTTCCTATGATAAACAAACGATGCCGGTCGATTTTAAAAGATATGTAACAATGTGTAAGAAGTGCTATATACAATTAACATTATACATGTATATTAGGGCATATAATTAAAAAGAAGAAATATCTGCAGAAGTAGAACTGGTTAGGATGCAAATTAATGTTATTTCTAAGTTTTCAAAAAAAAAATCGAAATGTTAGCATTGCTTGCATTACAATGACATAATAATTATTTCTTGTATCTATGAAAATATTTTCTAAATATAGAACTTTAATTATAGCATAGTTATGTTAATGATATTTCAAAGTAGAATAACTTCTATTTTAGTTATCTCTTTAACTTGTTATACGTTTGACTGAATATGTTTTGTAATCATTTACAAATTTACCAAACAGTTAAAGAATTATCCTCATTATTGTACATTTTACTTAGACTATTTTTACATTTTGTTTGATAGTGGTAAAATCTATCCCTTACATTTTATTTTAGATCTTTCCTTATAATTTTATTTTAGAATGTTAAGAACTATCCTATACATTTCTTATTAGAATGGTTAGAACTGTCCTTTACATTTAATTTAAGTATGACCAATGAGATTCCGATTTCAGTTTGCAAGTCTAAAATGGCCAATGAAATTTCTTTTTGTATTCAGTCCTTTCCTGTTAATTTTACAGGAAGAACAACTGAAGACCGACTTCGCCCGGTCGCATAATTGTTCTTCATCACTGCATTTCCTCGTTTTCACATTGTTCTACGGACATGCATCAAAAAGCAAAGATATGGCAATTAAAAAAATCAAAGTAGATTTATGGACACTACCACTTGTTAAATAGTAATTTTAATCTGATTTTCTCATTTACTTTCATATCTTAAGGTTATGCTCTGAAAAAAGCAGTTTAAATATTTAACGATAATACGATAATAGAGACAATCTAGTGATCTGCGAGTCAAATTGCAAGTCTCTATAACTCTCTTTCGGAGTTATTTTCTGGTGAAAACTAAAATAAAATATTGGGCGAGTATTCACAATGAAAGGGACTCAAGTAAGGTTACTTTTACATGACGAGATAGGAAATATTTTCCTATTTTTTGATGTAAGACTAAACCAATAGCTTGTGTGCAAATTTTCAGATCATTATCAACTCCCTTTTTGAAGAATAATCATTTATTGTGCAAAATAACCTAAAATGAAAATCCTTGCAACGCTTTCCAACCAAATCGGATGAAGTATTTCACTACCTATCGATTCAATTTTCACTCTGAACATATTTCTTTTTTATCCTTTGCATATTTGCCGATTGATCTTTATTAAAAAAATTCAATTAATGTTTTTTTATGTTCAAATTACATGCCATGTACCGCTGGTACTTTGATTTTAGATTCTTTCATATGAGGAAGCTATCCAGCTAGCTTACGAAACGTCGGTGGTTTTACTCAGGTGCCCGTTCGTGCCTAAAATGATGCAACGAAGAGTCACTGAGGTCTTGTTCTACCATTAAAGCAGGAACCTTGTTATATGGCCTATACTGTGTCAAATTATAATAAATCTGTATAAAAAATAAATTTCTGATTTTCAAAGCATAAAACTTCAAAGCGTCTTTATTTCTATTTTATCTATCAAAAACATTGCAGTATTATCATTTTAAACGTAATTTGATATTTTAATTTCTAGCATTTTTCCTCAACACTGTGACTATGGATCGGCGAGTTCATGTGGAAATTGAAGAACGTAAGACAATTTTTATTCAGGCTATCCATATGAGCATTGAACTGAAGCTACATGAAAGTAATATTTTTTTTAAACTAAGTATGAATATGACTTATTTCAAAAGTTAAATGAAAGTTTTTTTATCTATTAATCAAACGTTATGTAAATAAAATGTAAAGAAAACATGTGTCCCAACCTTATAGCATACTCATTATTATACTCAAATTACACTTCTTAGTCGTTTTTTATGAAATATCTGTAAATTTACAGATTATTTTTTACGGTTCTTTGGTTGGGTTTTTGGTACATTGGAAATGTATTATTATTGGCTCGTTGCTGACCTTGGTCGGATGGCTGAAGTTTCAGCAGTGGAAATCATTTCTTTAAAAGGCTATTGTAAGTTATTTATTATGATTATTAATGAATGGATGGATGGATGGATCAATGGATCGATAGATCGATTGACTTAACTTAAACGTATGTATAATATAAACTTACACAATATATCAAATTGTATTAAATCGTATACTTGGAGCGCAAGCCAATTCAATGAGCGCAAATTTTAGTTGGGTAATTTTTTCAAAACCTTGAAAATTGTTGGTCGGAGACTATTTCTTATCTGGTACACAACAAAAAGTAAACATCGCCCTAAAATATGGCTGGAGATGATGCTAGATTGTCGGTAAAAGAATCGACAAACTTGCAAACAATTTTAAAGATCGTTTTGATCATGGGGACGTTTGCTGCGCTAATTATTACACTAAGAAGCAGAATAAGCATTACCTCAAATTGGCCTTGAACTTGACTTGAAAAGATATTACGCTATCTATTATGATATAAATATCAGCCAAAAGGGGGGGGGGAGAAAAAATTTAATAGATAGTTCAACATTATTTTCTTCAACTATTGTGGTTTAACTATTTTAGGGTTTTTGTTCCTACCTGAATATATGTGTGAGCGATAGTTGTATCTTATTTCATGGTCTGTAATTGTCAATCTGATACATGTATATACTTGAGACCACCAAAGCGGACAACCACCAAAGCCGGACGGCCCCGAAAATGCCATTTTTATTTGTTCAGTGGTTGTTGATCTTTCAGTCTCTTTTAAATCTACAATAACTGCATGTTTTTTTATAATTAAGTAGATAAAATTTATTTCAATTTTCGTAAACGGTGATATTTTAATGACTTCTTCAAGAACGTTTACATTGAAAATTTGGACGTCAAGTGTGTAACACCTGCCCGCTTATACTATCTGTAATCATGTGTAGAGTATCCAAAACTTCAGCATTTACTGCTGAAATATTTTTTATTATGTTAAAATAAAAAATGAAAACACCGAGGCTTTTATTGAATTAAATCACGTCATGGACATATCTGTCCGGACACATGGTACAATATGTGGACAATTCAGGTAATTTTGATACCCTCCTTCACAGGCCTTAGATATAAGTGTCAGCATTATCAGAAATAAACTAGTCCGTTAGTTAGGAGAAGAACCTAACTGTACTGTGTAAAATTTTCAGATCTCTAGCGTTAAAATTATCAAATCTGTATGGAAAAATGTTCAAAAAGTGTCCGGTTGGTGGTCCCCGACCAAAAAAAAAAAACAAACGTTTTATCCTTCCTATATTAGCTGCATTTGAGAGTTTCAGGAACTATTTGACTCAGGATTCTACCAAAAGATTACTGATAAAACAATGCATTAATATTCAAAACAAATTAGGAATGAAAATGAAATTAATGTAGTTTCATATAAATATGTGATTCTCTTTCAGCGACTGTTACCACTTGCATTATGCTCCGAGTAAAATATATGAAATTTTGTACACTCAAAGTCTTTCTCGCGTCTTATTTAAGTAATGGGCCCCCGTGCACCTTCAATGTGTGATGTCACCCATATTACCTGCTATATCAGTACAGAGAAATCCGATTTTTTTTATCCGTCATCTGTATTGTGTCATCATGTCAAAGTGTGTCGCTTCGGCGAGTACTCGCAAGCTCTTTTGTTCTCAAGGTAAATATACGCTTATTATAATTATTACTTTCTTGTACTAATTCAAAAATCGTTTGCTTAGATCAAATAAGTTATTTGTCTTACATCAGTATCAATCGTGTAAAGTACTCTGAACGTGTAGAGATGTAGAGTAAAATGTTTTGTGTGTTTGTTGGTTAGCTTAAACGGCGCACCAACACAGGCGCCGAAGCCAGTAGTATTATTTTGGCTAATCTCAAATATAGAGTAACATATTCGTTAATTGATAAACATTTTGTATATAATTGTTCATGTGTGCTTGGTTTAAGTGTACTGTGTTATTAAGTGTACAATGTTCGTATAATGCAACATAACCATTATTATATGAGTAGAACCGTACTAGTGTGTAAAGTTGTCACTTTTATTACTTCTACATGTAATGCATTTAATGCGCACTGCAAGTGTTCTACATGTAATGCGAACTGCACGTGTTTCCAGATGTAGCATAGCATATTGCTTATTATGTTGAAGCGTTACGTACGTTTTGCCGCATTCATGTGTAATAAACTACATTATGTATTAAATTATAGCGTAACTAATGTGTTAAAATTTCCCTTATGCATATATATCGTTTACTGCATATGTGTTAGTTATAGATTAATTAAGATACGTAGAAAATACTACACATTTATTAACATGTAGCGTAAAGCATGTGCTACACCTTCCTCCTACATGTTTAGTTTAATCTATTGTTTAGCTTTAAAGTTTAACATCTGTTACATATTTGTATTAACGGTACATACTTAATAAATGCACTTGAGTATATTGAAGTTTTATGTAAAGCATTTGTCACATTTTTATCATACATGTGTAATATACTTCCGATGAAGATACTCTATAATACCTAGCCTGCACCATTTCCAACGTTGCCATTTGTTTACCTCTATCTGGATTAGTTAGTTTTCTTCTCTATTTTATCAATTAGTTGTATATTTGAGTATAACAACTCATAATGAAATAAAATCTGATTGGAAAAGTCTTTATTAGGCTTCTTTTGATATTCACAGAATAATGGTGGGTCGTTTTGTAACGTTATTGGTAAAGTCTTCTGATAGATTTGGATATCTGGATGTGCATGTTTACTCTGAAAGTATTCACAATGGTAAGATAGTTTACACTTTTATTTCCACTTCACGAAGAAGCGGCGAAGCAGCTATAATTGTCATAACCTGCGTTGGTTAGCCTTTTAAGTCAACATTTTAGTAAAGTGTTGGTTTTTATGGTCTATATCCTTTGTACACAATGTATTATCAAGACATTTATGTAAGAAAATCAATTATCATTAACACAGAGCGAAATTTACCATTCAGCACTTAGTAAATATGATCGGGCTGCTACCTGAGTAATATTTTTCACATTTTCAAAACAAGATTAAAGATATTTTTTACATTTTAGTTATTTGATGAAGACATCGTAGAAATATAATTACAAATAAATTCAGTTAAGTTGATTTTTATGAGCGGTTCTGAAGAATACCAAAAACAAGATTTTAAAATTGCAACAACAGTTTAGAATAAAATGCTGTAATGGTTGGATAAAATGATTATCAGACTATTCTAAGAAATAAATATTCTGCATTTATAAAGCTGGCGAGATTTGTAACAATGATCTTGGATTGAGTAACACAGACATAAACGATGATCAAATCACAGCATCATCTGCCTCGTCGGAAAACACAGCTAATAAAGTAAGACCTTACTTTACTGGATGGTGCCCAGAATTGAGCGACGACCAACCTTCTATAATGGTAAATGTTTACGTTTTATGTCTGTAATAATACTATTTCAGTGACAGAAAATGTTTGTGTAAATTACCGTTTTATTTTATGATAAACATAACTGTACAAGACCGGACAAGATAGAGTCAGATTTATATAAGGACCAATTTGTAAAAGTCACACGAATAAGTATTTTTATTATTCTCTTTTAGATTGAGCTTAAGGATACAACAATCATTGAAGGAATAGTAACATATAATTGCCGAGAAAAAGAATTGTCATTAGCATATTCGCCGGGAAAATATTTATCCTCCGGACAGAATACCTACAAGCTGCAAACAATGGACGTTCACAATTCGTCAGCGTATACAAAGGTTTGCATATTATCCGTATTGAAAATGCCATTATATTTGATAATTGGCACATTGTTTTTTTCTACTAGTTTGTAGATTGTTTTTGCGTTCCAAACTTTTTTTATATTACACTTTCATCAGTTTATACATATTGGTATTTCTGCGTTTTTTCTCTAAAACCCGCGGACATAGTCATACGTGTTTTTAAAACAAGTTTTATTTATAAACAGCCTCCGGAATAAGTTTGCAAATCCGGAATTTTCGCAAACTCAACTACACTTTTTAACATAGTTTCAATACAAAAAGTTAAATCAAACATTCTAACACTATCGGATTTTTTTCTATAAAAACAAAGAAGGCCCGAAGTGTGCATTATTCTACAACAATGCACTCGCCGTTCTTATTATCGCCCTATGTATTTTCACATTGAGGGCGCCATTTTGTTTGAACAAAGTGATAAATAAAAACAATTTTTTGTCAAATTTTGTTGTGAAAACTATCAGAAATGAAAGAAAATGGTCAAACTAAGAAAATGAATCCGAACACCAATATCTTTAATTCAGTCGTTAACGCTGTACAGACGTTTTAAGTGTTGTTTACTTGACGTCACAATGTAGCGCCAAAGAGCACGTGCAAAGCAATCAAAATCAAGTACGCTATTTAAATGTCGCAAACGAGTTTAGTTTTACATTTATTACACTTTTAATAATTTGTATTTCGCTTGGAAAATAATAGACGGAAATAAAATAAACAAACAAAGTTTTATCATCGTTTTCAAAATTCGTTATTCTCAAAATGTTTCTACACACAGTCGATTTAACGACAGTTTTTTTTCAACCCACTTGAACAGCCTTTAAAGAACATTTCTATTGGAAACTCTGAGGCGAAAACAAATTTAACCACCAAACATAAAGTCCAACTTTATAATAATAATTATATTTTTTCTTGACGTGTTAGAATGGAAATAGATATAAATTCTTCGTGCATTATTGTACAATAATGCAGGTTTTTCGTTCAAATGCTTTGTAATTAATCACTCAGGCCTACCGGCCTTCGTGATTATGTTACTACGCATTTGAACTCAAACCGTGCATTATTCTACAACAATGCACTCAGAATTGATATCTATTTCCTAAGTAATTTGGATAAACGATTATTGACCGCTTACACAAAGATAGCGCAATAATTAAACGCTGGGTGAGCGTTCAAAGTGTGACCTCCCATGGGGTTTTTCAATTCTCCCATGGGTTTTTACGTATCTCACTGGGACTTTAGTGGGGTTTAAACCCCATTTCTTAAAGGGGGAGAATAAAACCGTGGGAGGAAAAATATTTTTTTTCTCAATATTTTTACATGTGTTGAATATATAATTCTTATAATAAACTTATTAGTATTCGAGGAATATATTGAAAGAATTTTGCAATTCTCCCATTGGCTGAACTAACCCATTTAGTAAATGGGAGAAATCTCTCAAAATTAAAATGGTGCGGAAACCTCCCAAAATTAAAATGGGAGAAATCTCCCATGATGGCTAACTTGGAGAAATACCCCATTAGAGCGTGATGGGAGAATAACATTATGGGAGAATTCATCTATATCTTTTTTGTTTTACATATTGGATCGGAAGTTTAACTGTAAAAGTTTTTCTACATGTAAATATTCGGTTCCGACCTTTTTAAAATGAAATAGGTCCGGTCCAATTAGTTATTTATTTATTTACTCAATTAATTAATTATTAATTTATTTATTAGTTAATTAATTAATTCAAAATAAATTCATTCATTCATTCATTCATTCATTCATTCATCCATTCATTCATTCATCCAATTAATTATAAATATATAAATAAATAGAAAAATAGATAATTAAATTAATATAATGATAAATCAGTATATTAATAAACTAATAAATTAATACACTTATTAATTAATTAAATAAAGAAATCAATAAATAAATAAATTAATAAATCAATAGATTGATAAATTGATGAATTAATAAATAAATATTCTTTTTAATAAATTGATTTAACAAATAAATTAATTAATTGGTTTATGTATTAATTCAGTCATTAATGTTACAAATGTCCAATTAGTCTGATATTGAATTAAAATTTATCTGAAATATTATGATTTCGCTTGGATTATTATTACCTTATGTTTCATAAACATTAATAGCGACTGTTTTTTTTAATCATATAAATATATAAATGTATATTTCTTTCCATTGATTTATAGTATTTGTACTGTGTAGTTAGTTATTATTTATAGTTGGATATAATTTAATGATTAGTATGATATTTATCGTGTTATTATAAATTTTTTACTAGTCTCTTATAATTCAATGATTGAATGGTCATGTACTTTTCTGTGTTTTATGTTTGCTTATGAATTTTATTTGTGTATGTGCATGAATGAGACTTAAATAAATAAATTTTATTATACATTGTAGAAATACTAAAACAATTTTTTTAAACAGTATGACAGTCACCTGTACATTAAATTCGGGCGGTGTGTGGTCAGTGCAGTTCTAATTACCAATGAGATCAATTAACCTTTATTGCTCTTCATGATGGGGCTTTTTCTTAACAGCATAATTATATAAGCGACACACACACACACAAAGAAAAAAAGAAACAAAATACGGTTTAAAGGAAAAATAAAAAATAAAAAAAATAAAAAATGGATGTTGATCATTTGAAAATGAATGGTTCATATATGATAATGTAAGTTAACAAATTATATATACATGTACGCCGTAAATTGCATAGTTTGTAACAGAAATTAGAGCGTTTAGGATGCTTTTCGTCTGTTTCATTGATCTCTTTCTTTCTTTGTTCACAATCCAGTTGAATAATTGAATGGCTATTTGTGTTAAAAACGGCGTATTTGAAAATCGTGTAGGCACGTTCATTTAGAGCACTTAAATAACAAAAGCATTTTTGTTTACATAAATATAACTTGTACAACACGCTAAATGAAACAAAACAGCATATATGTTGGTGTATTAGCGAGGAAAAGAAATACACATAAGTATAACTGACATGAAGGTTAACAAAGTTAGGTAGGGATATTCCTACGTCATCAATTAAAATTTTATTTATTTATTTATTTATTTAATCATCTATTTATGAATTAGTTAATTTATTAATTCTAAATGAATAAACAAATTAATTAATTAATTAATTAATTAATTAATTAATTAATTCATTCATTCATTCATTCATTTATTCAATTAATTATTAATATATAAATAGATAGAAAAATAAATAATTGAATTAATATATTGATAAATCAATAAATTGATAATCTAATAAATAAATAAACTTATAAATTAATTAAATAAATAAATTTATAAATAAATAAATAAACCAATAAGTTAATAAAATTTATTAAATAAATAAAATAATAAATTAATTTATAAATTAATAATTGAATTCATTCATTAATGTAACCAATGTCCAATTAGTCGTATATTGATTTAGAATAGATCTGAAATATTATGATTTCGATTGTATGATTACCGTAAGTTTCATTAACAGTATGACAGTCACCTGTACATTAAATTTGGGCGGGTTGTGGTCATTGCAGTTCTAATTACCAATGAAAACAAAGGAATTATCTTTTGGATAATAACTTGATTGGATAGCAACATTAATGACTGGCAGGTCTGATTGCCCCCTAAAAGAATGTTGACACCACTTGAACGTGTGAAAAACATAACCATCGAAGGTCATAAATTACGTATCATATTACACATCCTTTCGTTCACAGAGATCAATGATATTTATTACCCTTTCATGATGAGGTTTTTTCATAACAGCATAATTATATAAAAGACACACACACACAAAGAAAGAAAACGAAAAAAAACATGGTTTAAAAGAATGATAAAAAATGAAGAAATAAGAAAATGAGGATGTTGATCATTTGAAAATTAATAGTTCATATATAATAATGTAAGTTAACAAATAATTTATACATGTACACCGTAAATTACATAGTTTGTAACAGAAATTAGAGCGTTTAGGATGTTTTTTCGTCTCTTTCATTGATCTCTTTCTTTCTTTGTAATAATTGAATGGCTTTTTGTGTAAAAAACGGCGTATTCGAAAATCGTATAGGCACGTTTATTAGAGCACTTAAACAAAAAAATCATTTTTTTTTACATAAATATAACTTGTACAGCACGCCAAAGGAAACAAAACAGCATATATTTTGATGTATTAGCGAGGAAAAAAAGAAAAACACGTAAGTATAACTGACATGAAGGTTAACAAAATAAGGTAGTGATTTTCCTATGTCATCAATTAAAATGGCGCAAGAAACTACCGATTTCTTATTTAGTTATTATTTATTTTTTATACCTAATCACATTCATTTATTCATTCATTCATTCATTCATTTATAAATAGATAGATAGGTAAATTAATAAATTAATCAATAAATTAATTGATGAATGAATTAATTAATTAATTGATAACAATAACAATTAATTAATTAATTGTTATTGTTATCAATGTCCAATAAGTCTGATATTGAATTAGAATATAACTAAAATATTATGATTTCTATTGAATGATTACCTGAATGACAGTCACCTGTACATTAAATTTTGGCGGGGTGTGGTCAGTGGAGTTCTAATTACCAATGTAAACAAAGGAATTTTATCTTTTGGATAATAACTTGATTGGATTGCAACATAAATTACTGGCAGGTCTGATTGCCCCCCAAAAAGAATGTTGGCACCACTTGAACGTGTGAAAAACATAACCATCGAAGGTCATAAATTACGTATCATATTACACATCCTTTTGTTCACAGAAATCAATTAAGTTTTTATACCCTTCAACAACAACAACAACAACAATAACACATCTTTTATTCACTCAAACATGCATACAACATGTTATATGAGGATTATGTCAAAATGTTTAACGAGGCATTTATACAAATTTAGATCAGACTACAATTACTAAACAATATCAACATATCTATTACATATTATTTAATTATATGCCTATTTTGCCTTAGAAACAATTTCTTTAACTTCTTAAGAAAGTGCAAACTTGAATTTTACAACATTTTAATATTGCTTGAACAGAATTTAAGATATTTATTACTAGGAGAAAGTAGAAAATGTGATCTAATTTGTCATAAAAGTTGTAAAATAAATAAAGTAGTATTTTAACTTCCATACAGAGTACTAATTTACTATACATGATTGGGCTTTTTATAACAGAAAAACTATATAAGAGACACACACAAATACGCACAAAAAGAATAAAAGAAAAGAAAAGAAAACACTGTTACAATGATAAAAAAATAAAGAAAGAAGAAATTGAGGATGTTGGTCATTTGACAATGAATAGTTCATTAGTCGCCGGTAGAAACCGGCGACTATATTTGTAACAGTTTAATTTTTTATCTATGGTAGGAGAAGGCCTTAAAATCTGAAAATAAAAGCAAATCAATTACTGAACAATTAAGGACCACAATAATTTTTCAGAATCTTAAAAATTCAAAAATAAATTAACGTTGCTAAATGAAATGAAATATACAAATATTGACATCTTAAAAAGCAACATTACAATTTTCATAAAATGAATTAATAACGTATCCCTATGGACTAGTCATTGAATTTAGGGATACTTTTACTTTTTTCTAAGTGTCAAGCGTTGCTATTTTATGATTGATAAATCATGAATGATATTTAAAATGACACATTTAAATTATCTGGTTGTTTTATATCTTATGACACCTATTATATTTCATTATTTTATCTAATTATAAACAGATTCTCCCTGTTCTATTGTAAGAATCACGTGACTACACGTTGTATGTTAGTGTTATAGAATCTATTAATAGTAACAGATTGCTGATAAGACATACTAGTTGGAAAACGGTATGGGGGCTAATTAGATGCAAATGTATAAATAATTACAAAGTTATCTTTCATTAATCAGTTTCATATTTTATATCATTAGAAAGGATTAGTACATTAAAGAATTAAATAAATTTTCAAAACCTTTTCATTTTATCTTGGTAAAGGGTTAAATTTTGCCCTTTCTGTCAATGTTCAATAGTTTAGTTTAGGTTGGACATCACAAAATAGATTTATGCTAAAGAGGCACATTTATTGAAATAAAAAGTGGTAATCGTCGTCTTCGTTATATTCCGTCGATTTCCGTCGCGCAGGTTACCAAAACGGTACGACACATAATAATGAAAACTAATAAAATATCTTTTTGTTAATATTTTATCGAACTGAAAGGCAATTAAACGTTAACTATATCGTATGTAACGACATGAATATTGATTTCCACTAAATAGCATATTTTTTTCGATAGCGCAAAAAAATAGTTTTATGAAAACTGCAAAAGGGATTTTCAAAGATTCGAATTTGGCCTACTAGGTCACAACTTCGTCCTATACTTACCACATATTAATGAATTTAATATCGAGATCTATACTATCAATAAAATCTTTAGCATAAATCATAATAAGTTACGTAAACTAACGTACGAAATACTTGCTTAATAATCATAGCAGTTCCTTAACAATATTGCTAAGCAAGTTTGCTTCATATATTTTATGATGTTTTATTGTGAATAAACAGTTACTCAACATAATTGTTCCTCTTTTCTTTATACCTGAACCATTAATTAAACTGATTTTTTTTATATTTATGATAATACAGTCATATTCTATCCGGCGACTTGATGCTTTAGCATCAAAATCTCTACTTGTATATAATAATGTAATTTAACAAATTATATATACATGTACGCCGTACATCGCTTAGTATGTAACAGAAATTAGAGCGTTTAGGATGTTTTTTGTCTGTTTCATTAATCTCTTTCTTTCTTTGTTTACAATCCAGTTGAGTAATTGAATGGCTATTTGTGTTACAAACGGCGTGTTTGAAATAACCGATCGCGTTACGGAAAACCCGTCGTTCCAAAACCTGTTTTTTATTTCATCAAAGGACATCTTTAAACACTTTTTTGTTGTGTGTTATTGTAATCTACGTACGTAAAATCTATTTAAAACAGAAAAAAAACATGGCAATTCTTTACCTCAGACCTTTAAGCCGTTGCTAGGGGGCGAGCAGTAACTTGCACTTCCCAGTACCGTACGTAAACAGACTCAATTATTTGCTATTTTCAGGCGTATGGATTCCATTTGCTTTCGGCATTTCGATCAGATTTGTAGTGCTTACGGTACCATTTTCTATCGAATCACCAAACTTTTATCATCGAATTCCGTACAAAGTTCTCAAAGGACCATACACTTTTTTGACTTGCATTATGATCAAAAATACTTGTCAATTTGCTATAACTTTCTAATTGTATATAAATTGTGAGATTTTGGGGACGTTTGTTTGTTTGTTGGGTTTTACGTCGCACAAACAAAGTAAAGGTTACATGGCGCTTTCCATCTTTTCTGGTGCATTCCGAGCATTATTTCAGGCCTATGCGGACAACTGCTCACCTATTCCCTCTCCACTGGAAGGGAGCTCTTAGTAAGTCCAAACATCGAAGTTACAAAAATTATATATTTATTTGTTCTCCCCGAAACCCAAAACTCGACGCCTTCTACAAAAAAAACACGGTTATTTATGTGCATAGACAATTCCATAACAGGTTATGTCACTATGCTATACCTTATCTTTTAAAAAGCGGCTTAAACGATATGAAACCGTTTCATTTCAAATAATGAGCGTCTACTGAACTATAATACCGATAATGGACGTTTATCGAACATTTTAATAAAAAGCTATTATAAATGTTAGTGCTTATCGAAAAATGTTTACATTTCATTTTAATTTACAAAAACTTAAAATAAATGTAGCTAAATTTGTAAGTGTAAAAACCTTTTACCTGATATTTATAAAAAAGTAAAGAGTAAATGACAATCATTTATCAAAGGGGAGTAACTATGCATAGTCATTTATTTACAATACGCCATTTCTGTAACCTTATCTCGTACAATAGTATTTCAATGGACGATAAAACCATCTGACATAGCTAAGAATTCAGGGTACCTTGCGTTATTTCTAAAAAATGTCATTGAAGTTACATCAAAAACATGCTTGAATTGAGTAAAATCCCTGTTGTATATGACTCCGCTTTAAAAAGAAAAATGATTAATGAATAAAGCGGGAATTGGCCACCTTCAAATTCATTAAGAAAATTAAGTTTCGTCACAGTCTTAACTCAGGTATGTCTCCGTTGAGCAATCTTTTATAACTTACATTATTTTTTTTGTTACTTCCATTGCTTTAGAATTAACCATGTCCGGTTAAAATGAAAATATGTAGACATTGATTATTCTTATAAACATAATAAATAAATTTATCTAATCAACATAAAGGTTTAAAACTGTTCACTGTTTAAGAGAGAAGATCATCCAATGCTACATTCGGTTTAATCAAAAAGCGCATTATTGACAAGTCAATTATATATATATATATATATATAATATTTTTTTTTTTAATCAGACCTATATATACTGCAGCTATACTACGTTCGTATCCGTGTATTACGAGCGAAGCAAAAATGAAAAGGTCAACGGTTATTTACGTGGTATCTATTGATTTACTAGTAAAAAGTTCATTTCGCCTGTATTACATCTTTGTATCGGCAAAATTGAAGAACTAAAAGAGTATTCTAACTATAACAAAACAGAATGCATTTAAAAGCGATAATTTTTCTCAAACACTGCAAAAAAGTAAATAAAACCAGAACCGAGTGAACCGGGTGATGCTCCCCGAAAAGTTTTCGGACACAGGAAAGTATACCTCTTTTAGTGTCAGACTTATGTCACACATGTTGTGCGAAGTGTAAAAAAATAACAAGGGCAATGACTCAAAAATTAAGCAAGGCAGAGTTAAGGTTCTTTTGCACTGCATTTCTGTTCAATGAGATCCTATTTACTTACAAAATTTCATGTTCTTATGGTTTCAGAGTTATGTCCTTGACGAAATTCAAAGTGTAAAAATGAAGAATGTTTGAATATTCATGATATAAGTGGTAAAGATGTATTAGTAAGTCGCGATAACTTTCATGTAATTAATTGTCCGTGATTTTTATTAAACTTATACTATATTATTGCGTTAAAAAGTCGTCTGGCTTACTACCGACATTCAAATGGAGAAGGTGAATATTATTACTTTCTTTCATTAAAAGGCATTACAATATCGCTTTCAAATATAGCCGATATTGTAGGAAAATATGTATATCTCATATTCAAAGATATATCTTTCCGTTTTGCCCATAATCGTTTCTACACAAACATGATGTATAGATCAAAATACGCGAGGCGAATAAAAGCAGTATTTTAATCATGTCCTTCAATTATTTTACAAAACGTTATTTATAATTTAGAGTATTTCTATGAAATATTCACTTTACTGTAGGGATGAATGTATACTTCAGGATACAAATGCATTTAAGGTGCCTTTCCTTGTTATAATGTATGCTTTAGAAAATTCGGACAAAAACAAATAAAATTGGTGTTTTTTATGATGTTTAATTGTTAAGAGTAGCCCTATTTGCTAGATATATCTATATGAAAACATAGACAGTATTGTAGGGACACATGTATACTTTAAGATAAATAAATGTATTCATAGATATATCTGTGACTTTTTATTCGTTTAGAGTGAACATGATACATGCCTTACTAGTGAAAAGCGCGCGTAATGAAATGTTCAATTCTTACACTGGACGTTAGTCACTAAGATATATCTATAAGATATTCACACAGTGTAGAGACGAATATAAACTTAAAGAATAAATTTTTGACACCTCAGGGGCCGGTTGTCAGTCATAATAAATTACAAGTACATGTATATCTAAGACAATTACAAATAAAGTCGGTTTTGCTGCATTCATTAAGATATCTTTATCAAAACAAAATTAAACCCTAACATATTCCTGTCCGTTTATCAGTGATGGTCCCGTTATCTGCGGTTTATCGGTATATTACCTGATTGTACAAGTAATGTAAAATGTCAATTCTAATGTATTCCTTAAACAATATAAATTATATATATTTCAACGTTCCGTTTGTTGTTGTTTTTTGTTTTTTTTTTTTAATGAAGTAACTGAAAACAGACATACAGTCTGACAGGCGGACAGACAACAAATATTAATTTCCACTCAAGGTATTAAAAATACAACACTGGAGGACAATGCCGAGCAATATATCCTTTTGGGAGTGATCTAAAAAAGAAAAAAAGTAAATTCAGCATCATGTATCACCAGGGAATTCACTCCATAATAGAAAATCATACCTGCTTGAATAAAGGTGTCTAATCTTCTCTTGTATCATAGAAATAGGTTTGGTCTCATCTTGGTGCTTTTTAAATGATGATAGACTTTAACTGTTATTCTTTTGGCTATTTTAAAAGAAAAGCGATATTATAAATATCTATGTTAACTGAAAGATTTATTCATTTCGCGGAAAAAATGCAAAAATTCCGTATTTATTTCGGGAACACCGCATTTTGGGCTCATACTCGAAGCGCACATAAACCCTTTCAACGACGAAAACTGCGCGAAATAAAAGTATCTTTTCAGTTTTTTTATTTGATTAGATATACATTAAAACAATACGCAGTAATAAATTTATGTTAAAATCTAAAGAATTAAAAGTTTGAAAGCATGCCAAAAAAACGTTACCAGTGGCGGGTTGAAATATTTTTGAATATTATGCCTGTTTTGTGCGATATGGATTTTTTGTTCCGATAAACCCTGATATTACCAAATTAGGCAAGGGAATAAATGAATGACATTCGAGGTACAATTTACATCTAGAATTTTGTTAAATTATTGTCTGATTTTTACTATTCTAATAACGTGATTATTGAGACTGCCTCCGTGTAGGATAAAGTAACATTTATGCGGCATTGATTTTTTTTTTTCATTATCAAGATTAAGCTGTATGGACTGCATAATTCAAAAGATTATGGATTTTTATACAACTTGTGGGACTGACCAATGGTTGGTATTGGAAAAAGTTTAGGATAAGATAATAAATCTGCCGAAATATAACAAGACTGCCTAATCTTTTTATAAAATTTGGGCGATTACGGGTAAATTCCAAATTATATTACAGAATTTCTCTGACTTGATGGAATTCCATGTATTTCAACAGTTATTTGAGAAATACTTAAGCGCTTGTGGTTATAGATAAAGTTATTTTACTATATTTAGTTGATTAATTTTTAATCGTTTTTTCGGCAGATTATTCTTTATCGACAATGTTTTCGCTTTTTCCTTTTCCATTCGTTATCGCGACCTTTTTAAATGCAATAGATATGTATTTCCCAATTATTCCAAATCTATCAACTGTGCATATTATCGGCAACAATTATTTCATTTGCTATGATTCTAAGCGCATTTCAGAACGAACATTGCCTCGTAACAACCTTAAATGGATTGCCCACCGCAACCCGGATAAAAGGACCGATAGCCGTGCGGGGCTCTTTAACTTAATTAAGTGTTTGATTTGTATACTACTTTTAACATGTTTATTAGTTTGATCTGTTTTTATTTTTTTGGGTTTCCGTCAGGCCCAAACGAAATTAATGGTAGGCGAAATTTCAGAGCCTAATGCTGGGTTAATTTGCAAAGCCTATAAAGTAAGTTCCACTTTTTTTGAAAGCGAGGTAACTTCCCCTTTACTAGGTACACTAACGGGCCGAAAAATTCCAGGGTAGATCAATGCGTTAAAGATTTCAAATGAAACAGGCGGCATTAGATTTTTCAAGCAAAGAAGTTTTCCCGAATGGTCGAAGATTTTCTAATATTGTTTCATTCTTTATAGATTATCACAATGCTTATAGTAGCTCCATGATTAAATTTACATCTGTGTTAAAGAAATGCCTTTAGGTTTTCGAAAATAATAAGAGTTATAAATTTCCTAATTTGAATTTAATACGGTTTTCTTCAGGCCTTAAATATAATTTCAGCACCCCCTGGCCGAGGGGTTTAGGCACGCTCGCTTAATGGAATCCGAGGGGTTGGAGTTCAAATC